>NW_028238309.1:1292500-1767500 GCF_041429995.1 Eschscholzia californica
CGTTTGGATGAGGAAAAACAGAGAGTTCGGATCCGAGGAAAAGCTGTTACTATCATGGAAGGTTTTATGTTCGCTTAGCCTTAAATTATTACTTCTAAACTGATTTGTATTGCATTTTTGTGTGTTATTTCTAATATCTAAGTTGATTCCGAAATGTAAGTTGAAATAAAGATGTATGCTTTTACAATTTATTCGAATAACAAACAAGAATAAGAAAACAGAGTATCACTTCTACATTGAATTGTGCATTTCTTTGTGTACAATTGAGTTTGCTCCGGATAAAGCGAAAACTATTTGATAGTTTTAGCGAACATTTCCTCCAAATTCTTGTGATAGTTTTAGCGAGGGTTTTTTATGAATAATTTTCATGACGTTTTTGCGACGGTATTATAATGGAAGATTTAGAACTCCCCATCTTCCAATTACATTATAAAATCGGCTTTAATTAAGGGAAGACCAAACCTTCACCGGTCCGATCAACTCGACTATCCGAAAGAAAATGTTACGGAACAAAAAAAACTAAGCAGACTCTCAATAGAAATCTTATGGTGCATGTTGTGATTCGTGTTTTCAATGGTTCTGATCCACTGAACTGCAAATCACGACAAACCACAAAAAATTCTACCCAGAGTCTGCATAGTATTTTTGTTCCCTATCATCACTCTTACCCTAATAGCCAGAGACGCGATCTACCCAACTCGCCTGAACCCGAGGTGTTGCTACATGTGGGCGCCCGTACCCGATCGGTTCGACCCGTATGTGGTGGTCACTACAAAAATGGAGACTTTTAGCGACGGTTTAAAACCGTCAGTAATGTAAAAATTCCGTCGCAGAAACTATTTAGCGACGGATGAGCATTTGTCGTGGAAACCGCCGTCGGGGATACTTTTCGCGACAGTTGAGAGCGACAGTTTATAAATCCGCCGCTAATAGTAATTACTAGCTACGGTTTTTAAATAAAAAACCGTCGCGACTGCGTTGTAGGCGACGACAGAAAACCGTCGACGATATGTTTTGATTTTCTAAAAAAAAAAATTGTATTTCAAAACAATAAATTGACCCTCCTATTTGGAATACTTATCCAAAATATTTACAAATCTGTCAAAGTACTATAATACCATTCATATATCGATTTTAATCAAAATTATGAAGTCTGACATGTGAAGTATTTCATATATCATCCCTAGGAGAAACAATTCTAATAAAAAATTTGTCTTCGTATTATACTAGGTTCCTACGCCCTGTCATAGTTCTTCAACCTCCTTCCTAAAATCGTCAATTGCAATAGTTGCCGTCAATTCTAAAGTGGAAGGAACCAACTGAACTAGACAGTGTTGACAGTTTGCATTAAACCTCTTGTTCCTGCAGTAAACCAATACAAGAAAACAAAAACGTCAAGATTATTGGTTTAGTGTATCTCATGATCAGGTTGACATAACGAATATAAACTTAGGATCGTAATGACTAATAGTTTCAGATTCGCTACATGTCAACTTATGAATCTTCATTTGAGCTTTCTAAGCTAGTTTAACAATTCATGTATGTTATTTAGGTTTACATGGATCCTGGCAATTGGCATATTGAAGTTATATACAACAGTAGTTATTGACTAATATCGTGATGGAGACCATCTTCCTATTGGGCCTCACGGCCATGGTGATAGTGGGCCTCACGGTCAAGAAGCTACATTAGCGTAGTTTCTATAATTAAGTATTTAGGGTTTCCATAATTATGAGTCTTAGCAATCAAGGAAAGTATTATTAGTAGTTATCTTATTTCCTTATTTGAGTCTATCTAGGAAAGTACAATCTCTATATAAGAGAAGTCTAGTCTGTCTTTGTTAACCAGATCAGAGATTATTATCAACCAAGTTTATTATTAATCAAGTTTATTGTTTATCATTATTTTATCAGTTTTATTTCGTTAATTTAGTTTATTAACCATGGTGGATTCCATTACTTTTACGCTTCCGCAACAATCTACATCATATCGGTAGCTTCTAAACATTTATTTTGTGTTTTCCTTGGAGGCCTTCACTGAAAAATAAACCCGAAAAGAGCTACTGCATTTATCAGATGAGATGTAAATTTAGTACCTTCAGTTTAAAATTATAGTATTGCAGTGTTTTCACTTTCTTCTCCTTGCTTTCCTCAACATCCGTTGAGCTTCTTCCCCGATTTGATCTGATAAAGAGCTTCTGGTACCTTCTAAATAATAGAAATGGTGATCGTCATCTCTGCATCAGCAAGAGCTTTGTTCAGCTTAACCAGATGCATAAATGCAACTGCACGATTGCTGCCAAAATGAAAAAGAAGACCATTGGTCAAAGCAGAAAGCAATCTTAGTTTCTTTCGATTTTTGTTGCAGTTGAACAAGCAGAAGCTGTTAGTACAGTGGGAAACCAGCAGAAATGGTGATCGTCATTTAAGATTCAGCTGGACTATTGAAAAGTTTTCTAGGTTGTCAACACACCTTAATAGTGCCATCAACTACCGTGACAACTTGGTGCAAAGGCGATCTTCCAACTTTCCATCCAGCTTCCTGAAGATCACTCCTGAAAGCCTGTGCCATCAGCACATCGGTGCTTAAATAAGGTTCATCTCTTAAATAATCAAATTTAAACTACTTCCACGTAAAAATGAAGATTTACAACGTATTGAAGTTCAGGAAACTAATATTTAGCTGGGAAAGGCATGTAATTTTGCGGAAACTCTCCAAACAAAACGGTGAGACTAAGATGGGTTGATATAAACTCTACCAAAAAATTGAAGGTTACATTAACCCGGAAGCTAATTGCAAGAACTGCCTATTAATAACAAATATCGAGCCTCGCAGTTCTTTGGTTGTTTTCTTATCGATTGCTTTCAAAAGGTAATTCATTTCTTTTCCTTGCACACACACTAATGACACCGCCGACATCGAGCATTTATAGTTCAACTAGAGGTCATTATCAGATCACAAGGTATCCTAACTAGATTTATCATGTATCCATACTTAAAGTATCCCAACTAGATTTTGTATAAATAAACCACCACAGAGAGATACCCAACGTAAGTGTAAGAAATAAAATTACAAATTTTAAAGCCAAATCATTGATAAATTGCATAAAAAAAAAAACCTAACTCAATAAACATTAAGCATGATTATTAAGACAAGGTTCAAACTTAATTATCTAGTCAAATAAGTACCATTAAGTAAGACAAACTTATGATTAGACTTGTTCAAATTTTAAACACTACATAAAAAGATAATCTTTTAGAAAGTTTAAATCTAACCTGTAGCAAGATTGTCCTCTCAGCATCTTTAACTGCTTTACTAACCTGAATAAGATTAGGGTTATTTCCCTAATGGCCCCCAACTTTGTGACCAGTTTCCCGCCTGGCCCCCTACTTTACAAGAAATACCCATATGACCCCCTTCCGTTATAACACCGTCACTCTCTCTCCTCCATCATTTTTCTCTCTCTGCCAACTCACGCCACATCATCTGTTACGCCACCTCATCACCTTCTCCGGCAGAGGTCGTCGGCCGGCCAAATTTCCGGCCAGCAACCTTCAAACTAAAATATAAAAAAAAAAAAAAATGTTTTTCTTTCTTCCTCTCTCTCTCTCTCTAAAATTACTTCGGCGAAGGGAGACCTTCGCCGGAGTAATTTTAGAGAGAGAGGAAGAGAGAAAAAAAAAAATTTTTTTTTTTTTTTTGGTTTGAAGGTTGCCGGCCGGAAATTTGCCCGGTCGGCGACCTCTGCCGGAGAAGGTGATGAGGTGGCGTAACAGATGATGTGGCGTGAGTTGGCAGAGAGAGAAAACATGATGGAGGAGAGAGAGTGACGGTGTTATAACGGAAGGGGGCCATATGGGTATTTCTTGTAAAGTAGGGGGCCAGGCGGGAAGCTGGTCACAAAGTTGGGGGCCATATGGGTATTTCTTGTAAAGTAGGGGGCCAGGCGGGAAGCTGGTCACAAAGTTGGGGGCCATTAGGGAAATAACCCATAAGATTATAATCTTCTTCAGAAGAATCATGAACTCCTATTCCTGATAATTTATCAACTAAATTATGAATACCACTTTCCATATTAGGGTTCCACTGAGATCGGATTTCTCTAGCGTGATTTGGTTCGTTTTCATAAGCTCCTATGGGAAAGAAAAAAGAATTGAGAAATCAATCATGAAATTAGCTCCATCGAACTTCGCAAGAAGGAACAACTCGGAAATAAAAACAAATTTAGCGATTAGTTTGGTTTTAGTGAGATGTATTTCAGAACATTAGAGTACAAAAAATGGTAATCGAGAACTGAAAGAAAACCCTAGAATCAACAGAGGAGGAACGAAGAATCTAGAGTGAGAACAAACCTCGACATCAACAGCTTCTTCTAAACTTTTATAGGGTTTACACTTCAGTAGCTTTATCACTCTCTCCCTCTGCGTATTTCTCTCTTTCTTATCTCTGGATTTCTCTCTCTCCTCTCGAACTACGCAGACGAGAAACTAGGGCAAACGAAAAAGACAACCCAAGTTTTTAGATTTTGAAACACCTACCCCCTTAATAAACGTGCCCCTAGTAATTAGCAACTTGTACCGACGCTTTTCAAAAAACCGTCACTAAGAACCGTCGCCAAAAGTCCCTCTTTTTTTTTTTTTTTTTTTTTTTTTTGAGCCAAATACATTACATCAAAAGTCCCCATTTTTGTAGTGGGTGGTGGTGGTAGGTGTGGGTTTGAGAAGTAGAAGTCAAAGCAGCTCATTCATAATAGAACCTCAAACTGAAAATTGGGCTTTAAGAGACACCTCTTGAAATCCAACAACATGGTGAAGAAATCCATCAAATACTCTGTGGTAAAGCCTCTCTCTCTCTACCTTTCTCTCTCTATGTTCTTACTTTGTCGTGTGAACAATTTGTTGTTGTTATTGTAATGGGAATCAGGTTGATGCTTTCACAAATGAACCATTTAAGGGTAACCCAGCAGCTGTTTGTTTATTGAAAGAAGGAGAAAAGAGAGATGATGAATGGTTAAAAGCAGTTGCCAGAGAATTCAACGTCTCAGAAACTTGTTATTTGATTCCAATTCCTGATGCCCATAATAACCAATCTAACCCGGTTTTCAATCTCAGATGGTTTACTCCTGTTGCTGAGGTCAATTTCTCTCAATCTATCTTAGTTTATCTTCAATTTTTTCTATGTTCATGGGTATTCAATTTCATTTTGAGTATTCCTGTAGAACAAAAATTTAGCAGTTGAAGTTGATTATGAATTGAAATTTTAGCAATTTTAGGTCTCCCGGGACTATTGAATCCCATCACAAGTCCGAAGTTAAGCGCGCTTGGGCGTGTCTAAAGTAGGGACAATATCGATAACTGTTAAGGTTTGGGGTGTCGCCAATGTTATCAGAGCCGAGGACGGCTCTTCGCCGAGGGTGGGGAGTGTAATAGTCCCACATCGCTTGCGAGAGTGTCCGGTTCCTGGGCCTGAGGTGTCGGGACAATATTGATAATAGCTAAGACTTGGGGGTCACCCTTAACAAACAAAAAAAACAAGATCCGGTAAAGCCATGTTTTGCGAGCGGAAATGGAATGCGATTACCAGTAATAACAATCTCATAAATGTGATTTCTAGTAATCACAATACTTTGTTGTTTGGTTTGATCCAGAATAGGTTTTGGTAGAGATTGATTTTGTCTGTGGATTATTTGGTTGAGGATTCTAAGGGAGAGGGTATCACAAAGACGAAAACACTTTTTATGATTAATTCTCGTGTAACAAAGATCGTTCTGGAATACGGATTCTTGATAATTGCATTCCGTCCCCGCACACAAAACATGGTCCATTTGTTTGTTGGTTGATCGAATAAATGATTGATTGATTGGTTGGTTGATTGGTTGGTTGATTGATTGCTTGATGGGCAGTGGGATTTATCTCGTCTCGGTTTCTCATTGATGAACCTTAATTTGCAGGTTGAACTTTGTGGTCATGCAACCTTGGCAGCTGCCCATGTTCTCTTTTCATCTGGTTTGGTGAAATCAAACTTAATTGAGTTCCTTACTTTGTCTGGAACTCTGACTGCTAAAAGGATTCCTAGTCAATTAGACGGGTCTCAGATTTCGAATGGTGGGAGTGAAGAAGAGTTCTCAATTGAACTGGATTTTCCTTCAATCTCAGTGATTGAGTCTGATCCTACCGAAATCATTTCCATTCCTAAAACTCTTAATGGTGCTCCAACTACCAACATTACGAAAACTTCCGCGGGTGACTTCATTGTACTTACTCAACTACTTTTCTTCGGTTATGAGTTGGAATTCGATAAGCATAATATCCTTTATTTGTATGTGGGGAATGAAACTTTGCTTGTGCAGGTCGAGCTATCATCAGGACAAGTTGTCGCAGATTTGGAGCCACGGTTTGATGAGATTCAAAGTTGTACTGGCAAAGGAGTCATAATAACAGGGATTGCTCCCGATGGATCCGGATTTGATTTCTTTTCTCGCTACTTCTGTCCGAAATTTGGCATCAATGAGGTTAGATATTTGGCATCATTTGTACAACTTAAGTTGTCACTTCGTGCAACAATAATACTTAAGATCAATACTATCATGTCTCGGCTAATACCTGAAATCACTGCTAGCATGGTAGAGTGGTTTAAGTTCAAAACTTCAAAAGAAACAGATGAATTGCTTAGATATGAACAAACTGCATTACCTAGACAAGGGTCATTCACCTGTTCTTTTCTACGTAGTCAAGAAATTCCAATGTTAATTGTGATTTGTTTCTGAGGTTGCAGGTTTAGTCAGTGTTAATGTAGAAATAAGGGGACTTAATCCCTAATCAGCTACTCGAAAGAAAATTAATTACAAACCTTAACTCCTCGCGATATTATATTAGACATGTTGAGATATCTCTGAGTAGAAAACAGTAAGTAAACCAAGAAAAGTACAAATGCAGCTGAAATTAGAAATAGGACATAAACTAGCATTGTTTGTGCTCAAAATGCTCTAAGGCCGGACGATGTGCCTAGGGTTGGAATAACTGAATGGTTAAGCTGTTAAAAGCAATCTCCGGCCATAATATTATTATTATGCATTAGGATCAACCTCTCTGGCCCTCTCTTACGCTATTTTCATATTTCAGGATCCTGTTTGTGGAAGCGCCCACTGTGCCTTGGTTCCCTATTGGAGCAAAAAGTTGGGGAAATGTGATTTTCTTGCTTATATGGTAGCTACCTCTCTCTCTCTCTCTCTCACTCACTCACTCTTGCTCGTTCTTCTTTATTAAATGTTTGTATTAAAATCATACTATGTTGGCTACAGGCATCACCAAGAGGTGGAACCTTGGATCTTCACTTAGACGAGGAAACTAAGAGAGTATTGATTCGAGGAAAAGCTGTCACTGTCATGGAAGGTTCTTTATTCGCATAACCTTCATTCCTATACCGCTTGTGAGGTTCAATGTTTAAGTTTCAGAGACCGCGGTTCCAAACACCATAAAGCTTGTTATTAATTTCAAAGATTTGCTTGTTTTATATTTCAGAGACGATAATAAGACGATGCTACGCTCGAAAATCATCTATTTTAACTTGAATGTGTTCACTTTCTTGTGGGTATGTCTTAAAATATGAACCAAAATGCTTCCATTTACAGGACAATTGAAACATAGTGGTGTTGGGTGTATAGGAAAATGAAAGAACATTATAAAGAGTAATGCTAGAGAACAAGAAAAGCTGGGCAGAAATCATATGTGGTTTGCCGTGGTTCGTTGTTTAGTGAATCAGAATCATCGAACGACGTATCACAACATTCCAGATAGGTTTTCTGCCTAGAGTCTCCTAGTTTTTCTTGTTCCCCTTTTTTTTTATTATAAAACTAGACAGTCAAGGCTGGTGGGTGGAATCATCATTAACAATCTTTGGATTCTTAATCAAGTTTTTGGCTTTTGGGAAAGATGGCATCCAACTTTCATCAACTACAAGGACCCAATTTCAACAACAAAAAAAAACTACAAGGACCCACTTTATTAGACTTTCTTTTTCTTTCTTCTTTTCACCCATTGATGTACTTCTTGGAAAGTTTTATTGATTTTGTTACTGTCTTTTGATCTGAATTCCCCCATTTTTGTCTCTCTCACACCCTCTCTCTCTAAACATGGGTCTTTCATGGAGTAATGGTAGGAGAAGAAACAACAATTTCTTTCAATACCCATCTCCTTCTCAATTCATCTCTTCTTACACTTCTTCAGACCCATCTCTTTTTCATCCTCCTCCTCCTCCAAATTATCCATTTACAGGAGCTTCTCCTTATCTTCCACCCTCACTCCCTTATCCACCACCACCACCTGCTCATCCACATTACTATCAATTTTCAGGTACCCATTTTCACTCTGGGATCCATTATCAACAACAGTTTGCTAATCAGAGCAATGGGTGGTTGTCGGAATTTCGATATCCTGTTGCTAACCCACCACCTCAGATGCCACTGCCGCCTTATGTTGATCATCGAACGGCAAAGAAGATCAGAAATGATATTAATGTGCACAGAGACTCCATAAAGATTGAAACTGATGAGAACAATCCTGACTGCCATTTGGTTTCTCTCACTTTTGATGCCTTAGTTGATGGGAGGTAAATGATTTCCTTTCCTACAATTTGATTAATGCCTTAGAGTTGAACTTCGAATTATGTTGTTTACTTGAATCTATAAGAATTCCAACCTTCCATGTTGATAGTTCTGTCTACCAACGATCTAACTCATCTGAATCTGAACCATTTGACTTGAATAGACCCAAAATCAACCCAAACCAGTTATTCAGACAAACAATGTCACATCGTCGGTGAGACGGAGTGTGGTGCTCCTCTTTAGAGGATAAACACCCTTCCCTAGTGAGGCCTTCTAAAACCCTGAGGCCCAGAAGTGTCACAGCGGACAATATCACTAGCAGCCCAGAAGGCTGGTCTGGTCCTTATCATCTTATCATACGTTATCAGCACGATTCGCTCTAAGCACCCTTGCTAAGTGAGGCCTTTTAAAATCGTGAGGCCTAGAAATGTTTAAGAGAACAATATCACTAGCAGCCCTTTCAACAAAAAAAAAAAAAATATCACTAGCAGCCCAGAAGGTTGGTGTGCATCATCCTATAACAAACAAAAGTAGGATAAAAACAAATTTCTGAAATTTCGCTCAAGGAAATTTAGACCACGAGTCTGATTTCTGGTCTGACTTGAAAAAAAACACTGTACCTTCATTAAAATGTGGAAATAATTCATGAGTAGTGATTGGTTTTCCTTTTCGCTTACTTGTTTTCCAGTATAAGCATCCTATACTTCGGTAAGGAAAACGAAAACTGTAGGTTTTCTCCAGTATACCCTGAAGCTCATATGCCAGCGAAAACCCCATTTCAAAAGGGAGTCGGGCGGAAATTCCGCCAGCCATCCGGAACTGGCATTGATCTAGGCTTCTTTGATTTGGATGATCTTTCACAATCTTCACCGAGAGAAGATGTATTCCCACTTGTGATAGTTGCTGAGGCTTGTGCCTCACCATCAACTACAGATGAACAGGTTGGCTCTACATTATCTAATGCACAGATTACTCAAGCCATCTTGGAGAAGAACAATGAGGGACTTTTCCAAGTTAAAGTCATTAAGCAAATCTTATGGGTTGATGGAACTCGATATGAACTTCGGGAAATTTTCGGAATCAACAACTCGACCGAAGTGGGATTCGATGAAAGTGAACAAGCGAAACGGTGTGTTATTTGTATATCTGAACCAAAGGACACGGCCGTTTTGCCCTGTAGGCACATGGTAAGAACACTAACTATTTCATTCTTTCCGTAGATTAGTATAATGGAGCTAAATTTTGCTGCTTCCTTCTTCTCTTATTCTTGGTAACTTGCTCGACTAATTTGTGTTAAGTTTGTGGCTACCTGACTCAAAACCTATTGGCGATAAGTGGAGAAGGCCTAGATATTATGATCTTAGTCCTGATATAACCTTTTGTTCATGTGTGGCGTTCTTCAAGCCTGACATATGTTTTTTGTTGGGTGATGTGGAGGACTTGTGTTGATTAGGCCTATCACGCCTGGACTTAGCTCTGTTGCCATACTAAGTTTGTTGATAACCTACTTAAACGAAAATATCAGCTCAATAAGCTCATATAGCATTGTAATAGAACGATAATTCAATTTATACGACCTTCTCCATTATACCGTGTTCTTTCTTCATAGGCCATTGTTTTATTCTAATATAATTGCTTTGTGATTTTCAGTGTATGTGTAGTGAGTGTGCAAAAGCATTAAGACTTCGAACAAACAAGTGTCCGATATGTCGACAGCCCATTGAAGAACTCATAGAGATCAAGGTGAATCGAGTTGATCAATGAATGGTTCAATACTCTCTGGTGTCAAAGTAACTCGGACTGAGTAGTTTCATACTTTCAACTGCCTAAGTGAAATAAGGGGAAACCAGCTATAACATAATCTAGAGGAAAGAATCAGCTTTGGCTTCCTCTTAAATCGAAGTTCTTCTCACTCACTCATATTAACGTTGTCGTTCAGGCCAAAGCCTAATATGTACAGGATTTTGTTCTTCATAGAAACTCCCCGTGTCTACCCAGAAGACCTCAGTGTTTCGTGAGATCAAGCTCGCACTTGTGACCTAGGTTCAAGATGCTCTTAAGCCATGTGTTACTTTGGGAGGTTATCTAATACGAGAGTTTTTTATTTCACATTCCAATTTGATTTTAACTTTTGATTATTTTTCTCCTGAATTTCTTCATCACCCATTTTGATGGTAATTTAAAAGAGAAATACAGATGGGATGTCATGTATATAAAGATTTCTCACATGACAAGACGATTCTCAGATTTGGTGCAGGTTGAGCCCATGGGAAAGTACCAACTCATGTGAGAGATGATATAAATAGAACGGAATTCTCTACCAAAGTAGCCAAGACCCGTCCCATTTGAGATCGGGACAAATCAAACCGAAAACACTACATTGTGATCCATTATATGACTTTACTTGCTAGAGTTGTAAGTATGTATTATCATAACCTAACTCCCTATAAAAGAACTTCCTTTAACTATTATCTTTCATTTTTATCAGTTGAACCTATTACTTTCGACAAAAGAAATATAGGATAGGCTGAACTAGTTGAATCACATTTGATCTTTCAAAACTAGTTATTTTTTGTCGAAACCAAACCAAACTTCAACGATTTAGTTTGGAACTTTTGAAACCGTTCGAATCGAATTGACTGACCCTGCCTATTAATTAGTGGGTATTATATTTTTATTAGCTTATAATACCTCTACATAGTACTAAATATTTGAAATTTCATTATAAAATTAAATTAGTTACTTATTAATCATAGAGTTAATTCTTATATAGCTCCCTACTTTGTGACCAGCTTCCTTTATGGCCCCCAAATTTCTGTAAATTCAAATATGGCCCACTATTTTCATGGAAATGTCATAACTACCCTTCCCATTAATATATTTTCAAAATAAAATTAAAAACAAAAACCTAAATTCCACCTCACTTCCCTCTCCACCACTCATCTCTCTCCACGTCACCTCTCTATCCAACTCACCTCTCTCTCTCTCTCTCCAAGTCAACACTCTCATGAAGGTCGCCGGCCGGAAAATTTTCCGGCCGGCGACCTTCAAACTTAAAAAAAATAATAATAATAATAATTTTTTTTTCACTCATCTCTCTCTCTCTCTCTAAAAATTCCGGCGAAGGGGGTTTCCCTTCGCCGGAATCTGGTCTGTTGAAGAACAGACCAGATCTGGTATGTTCTTCAACAGACCTATTCTGGTCTGTTGAAAATACATCTAACACATTAACAATGAAAAGAACTCCGGCTAATCGGAATCTCACCACTCCGACCAACCATATATATATATATATATATATATATATATATATATATAGAGAGAGAGAGAGAGAGAGATCTGAGAAATGGGTAGATGAATGTTCAATCATAGTAAATGGGTAGAGGCTCTAAATTCTACTTTTTAGGAACAAATCTTGATTTGATCTTCTGAACCTCTTTAGTACCAACTTGAAAAGCTTTAGTCAAAACATTATCAGGAACGGGAGGATTAGCACCAAAAAGAGTAGCAGCTAATGATTGAGTATCAGGCAATTGACTATTAAAAGCAGATAAAACTGAAGCAGCTTCATCTCCATTATTCTTCTGAAAATGAACTAATGCTTTAGGAAACACAAAGATTTCACCTTTCTTGATTGTTTTAGAAATCAAAACATTAGAAGTAGTAATAAATCCAACATCAAGTTGTCCTTCAAGAACAAATACAATTTCAGTAGCTCTTGGGTGAGTATGAGGTGGGTTTAATCCACCTGGTGCATAATCGATTCTAGCTAATGAAACCCCAAGAGTATTAAGACCTGGGATTTTATCAACGTTTGCCCCTGTTACTAATGCCCCAACTGAATTGTTAACTGTTCCTGGTTTAGATAGACCATCAAAGAAGAAATCTAATGATGTTATGTTTGATGCTTGTTTGCATACGAATCTGTTTTACCTTTATCCCTATAACCTAAACAAGATAATAGTTTGAGTGATTTGTAGATGAGAAATTAGGGTTTTAGTGATTTTGATTTATAACTAGGAAGGTTGAAAATGAAGAAGAGGTAGTATTTGTTCTTCAACAGACCAGATTCCCCTTCGCCGGAATTTTTAGAGAGAGAGAGAGATGAGTGAAAAAAAATTTTTTTTTTTTTTTTTTTTTAAGTTTGAAGGTCGCCGGCCGGAAAATTTTCCGGCCGGCGACCTTCATGAGAGTGCTGACTTGGAGAGAGAGAGAGAGAGAGAGGTGAGTGAAAAAAAAAAAAGTTTGAAGGTCGCCGGCCAGAAAATTTTCCGGCCGGCGACCTTCGTGAGAGCGCTGACTTGGAGAGAGAGGTGAGTTGGAGAGAGAGGTGACGTGGAGAGAGATGAGTGGTGGAGAGGGAAGTGAGGTGGAATTTAGGTTTTTGTTTTTAATTTTATTTTGAAAATATATTAATGGGAAGGGTAGTTATGACATTTCCATGAAAATAGGGGGTCATATTTGAATTTACAGAAATTTGGGGGTCATAAAGGAAGCTGGTCACAAAGTAGGGGGCCATATAGGAATTAACTCTTAATCATAGTATATTTGGAAAAAATCATCTTTAGTGATTGTCTATCTTTCTCTCTCTCTCTATCTATCAAAAGAAGACATTTGGCATCTTTTGGCACTTTCAAAGTGTACCAGTTGTCAACTGAAATTTCGTTTCCGATATGTATAAAACGTGTCGGTTGTTTGATTTTGTCGGATTAAATTTAACAGTTCACACTTCACACTTCACACTTCACACCAAATCCAATAATCGATCCTTCAATCATAACCCCCCTTTTTTTTTTTTGTTAAGAAATCATAACCCCCCTTGATACAGTACTCCATAACCCACCTATCTTTTGGTGGGTCCTGTTAATTATTGACTTTTGGATCATGGTGCTTGCTTCACTTGGTAAGGGACCCACCACCGTTGGATTATATATCTGGATATGTCAGTGGTCATAGAGTTGACTGATCTAACAGCTCTCCACTCACCTAAACTTTCAGATCAAAGGACAAGATTGCAACTATAATTCTTACTTTTACTTTTTTTAGTTGGTTAAAATGGTCAACCTTTTCGACAGTAAAACCAAAACAAAAATTCTATTTCTCTCTCTATTTTGGTCCCTCTCCACCCCTCCGTCGATGTGGCGACATATCATTGGAGTATATTTTCTCACAATTCTCTCTCCAATTGCTCCACAATCAAGTGATATGTTGTCACATCGACAGAGGACTAGAAGATGGACCAAAATGGAAGGATGAATAAAACTTCTCAAACCAAAATATAACCCTCCAATACAAGAGAAAGTCAAATACCTAACCATAAGTCAAACTTCCCCTATTATTCACATCTTTTGAGAGTGAATTTTATCTAGAATTTGAAATGGAGAGAGCAAAAATCAACTTAGATAACTATTTGAGTTAAGAGTGGTTGATAATTGATTCCAGTTCATTTTCATTTAGAACATAATTCTCTTTCAAATCAATCAATATGACCCCCCAACATTAGGAGTTTTGTCACCTGTCGAGTTTGAGCGTTCATGTGTAATTCAAATTCTCTCGCTAGCGATATAACACTATCACAGTCAACTATTAAGAAAATACAAATGTTAAATTGTTATTTTCTCTCGGCTTTCGAATATCCATCCAACCCAAAAAAAAAAGACTTGTAAAGATAGAAGATAATCAACTTTGAAAATGGAAGAGGAGATTACCGTAAAACCAACTATTGTAGATGACTCGTGTATATTTTAGAGCTATTGGGAATGTAAAATAAGCAAAAATAGTATTCTTCACTCTAAGTCCACTTGTCATTCTTGAATGTTGATGTGGCTGCATGTGATGATAGGAACATGCATTAAGAGTCCATTTATTAAATACTTTTTTTTTTTTTTTGTTGAAGAGTACTTGCTATTTGTATAAGCAACTTGTTGTAATAGTAAGTTCAACATCAACTTGTTCAAAAAAAAAAAAAAAGTTCAACATCAACAAAAAAAAAGAACTTCTTGTAATAGTAAACAACTATTACAAGAGTGTTACAAGAGTGTTACAACAAAAAAATCTATTACAAGAGAGGGAAATTCATGTGACCTAAAAGCCCTAGGCTAGTAGCCCTAGCTCTCTTTCTCTTTCTCTCACTCTATATTGAGAGAGAGAGAGAGAGATAGAGAGAGGAAGAGGGTGGTAAATTGGTAATGTTATATTGAATGAATGGGGGTAACTTTTTGAAGATTTTGAGAGAAATGTCACAAATGAATGGGGTTTACACGTCTTTTGACAAAAATGAAATAAGGGGTGATAGTAAAAAAGGACAAGGGACATTTTGTTCACGAGGTTAGGCTTTTCAGAAGCTACTGCAATTATTTGGTATGTGATGTGGGGTTCAATTTACTGTTTTCATCATCATCAATTTTTTATCTACTTTTCAAAACGTTTAAACGGTACTTCATCAAAAAAAAAAAAAAACGTTTAAACGGTTTCCATGGACCATGTCTTCTTCATTAGAAATAGAGTCTAATTGGAGTGAAATGTTATTTTAATGACCCTGTGTGATTGTGATAGTTGTACATCCTTTCTTTGAGTTGTAGTTTGTATATGGACAGTTGGACGGCCAAACTTAAATAAGTGTCTTTTAGATTGGTTGTAGAGTTTTCGCATAAAAAAAAAAAGAAATTTGTTTATGTGGTCTTAGGCTTACGTGTCTAAAGCGGAGATAATGTCAATACATAGTGTCACATGTCACAATTTTATTAAATAAGTGAGATAGATCTTATTTCAAACAAGAACTCGTAGATCTTTCAACAAAAAAAAAAAACAAGAACTCGTAGAAAATAAACACATTCTTATTTATTTGTTTTCGATCAATTTAATATTACTTATGACGGTTGATTTAGTAGGTGACAAAATAATAGGTGTCATTCTTAAATTTTAATCAAAGTAAAAGAAAAGAAAACTTTATTACTACTCCATAAAGCATAACCAAGTTTAGATCAAAACTCATCTATATTACCAAATTGAGTTGGTTTTTGGACCTTGGGAATTTACATCCAAGTAAAGAGTTTGGAGCTAGAATGCCATAGAAGGTGGCTGTTTCCACTTCCATATATGTAAGTGAAGAGAATATTTAGAAGGTAGATATTATTATGCCCTAGTTTTGTATGTACCAAAGTGGTTGTTAGTGGAGTCATATATTTTGGACTTTAGCCCTGATTTTATGTAATGGTAATTTTTGTCCCCAAACAGAGAAAATGACATTTTTAATCCTGTGACGCAGAAGGTGAGGTCAATTAGGTTATAGCTTCATAGTTTTACACGTTTAACTATTTTAGGGTACCCTATAAAATTAGGGCTTCATTTTGGGATTTTTTATTTGGATTTTGGAGGGGGAAAGTACATTTGACATGTTGAATGTAACAATTAAATATGAAATTACCCCTCATTTTTCGGGGACTTTGCTAGAAGGTTCATGTACTCCACTTGGATATTTTTAATGTTTTAAGAGGGACAACCAGCCTGTTTTATTCGTCTAGAAACTGAAGTAACAAAGATCGTAATTTCGTGCACCCTTCCAGATTAATAATGTAATTAAGAGACATAAGTTTAAGACAACCATGTCTAAAGGTAACTAAATATTTACTCGATTAAGATGAATATGAAATAATTTTCATAAACATACATTTTATCCATCTAATTCAGATAAAAATGTTTCAGACTCAGAATTTGTCGTTGTACGAAAATAAGATTTATCGTTGAGTAAGTCAATTAGTCAATGTCAATTGATATTTAATTGCCATACAAAATTATAGAATTTGAGCTGGACTAACGTCTAAATCAATATTATTCTCATACTAGAAGTTTATACACGTGACAAATAATACGCGACAGTAAACTAAGAGTCAACTCCGGTAAAAAACGAAAGAAAAGAAACTATCAACCTCATACTACAACAATCTAATGGCTCGGTTTACAACTTACCAAGTTGACTTGTACTTTCGAAAAACAAAACTTCATAATTCTTTGACGGTTTGAGGTGGGTTTTACTAATTTCATAAAATACAAGGGATTCTTTTGTTGTATTCTAGTTTTTAAGGGAGTAAAAGTAAAATACGAAAAATTCATTAAATAAAGGAGTAGAGTGGTCCTTTCTCACACTTTGTTTTTCCCTCCCTCATCATACTCTGTTTCTCTCTCTACTCTCCCTCAACATACTCTGTTTCTCTCTCTTCTCTCTAGAACAAATACAAGTATACTACTCTACAACTACCCTGAAATAGAGGAAATGGGTGATGGATGGAAGATTTTAATGTCTACCCACCGACTCTAAAGACCACACAAACTCTTTCTCTTTCTTAAAGTCCGAACCTAGCTTCTTGTTCTTTCTCTCTGCTAAACAAATTTGTTCTTTCACCATTATCTCTCTCTGTTTTTATCAGAAAAAATCAGACAAGAAAGAGAAACAAACTACCCTTATTTTTCTTATTCTTTGATCTTTTCTTTTTCAACTAGGCCAGTTAGTTAATACCCAGATCTCCCATTGTCTATTCTTGGATTATAATGAGTAAAGAAGAGATTTTGAAGATCAGGGTAAGCTCCATTTATCTTCTTCTTCTAGTTATTTTATAAATGAGACAACTTTACTTGTTTTGAACTCAAGATCTTGTCTTTTTTTTAAAATATATTTTGAGCTCCCCTGTTTTTTGTTTTTTTTGTTTCAGACTTGTGTTCTTAAAGTTCATATTCACTGTGATGGGTGTAAGAGCAAGGTGAAGAAACTGTTGCAGAAGATTGAAGGTATTTGCCCTAATTTCTCTGTAAAAAGTTTTATGTTGGTAGTTTAGAATCTGAAAGTATTTGCCCTAATTCTTGTTTGTTTGTTTGTTTGAAAAACAGGGGTTTATAAAGTAACAGTAGATTCAGAACAAGGGAAGGTAACAGTATCAGGGAATGTTGATCCAAATACACTTATAAAGAAATTGGAGAAATCAGGGAAACATGCAGAGTTATGGGGAGGTGGTGGTGGTGGTGGTGGTCAAAAGGGTTCAAACAACAACAACAACCAGAATCAAAACAATAATCAGTTCAAGAATATGCAGATGGATGGTGGAAAGAATGGTGGTGGTGGTGGTGGTGGAAAAGATAACAAAGCTCAACAGAAAGGGGGAAAAGACCAACAAAAGGGCGGTGGTGGTGGTGGTGGACAGCAACAAATTCCTCAACAATTACAGCAGCTGAAAGCTTTCAAAGATATGAATATGGGTCAATTAAAAGACATGAAGTTGCCTGCTTTTAAACCAGACCAAAAATCTGTGAAATTTAACTTGCCAGAGGAAGATGATGATTACAGTGATGAAGATGATGATTTTGATGATGATGATGAGTTTGATGATGAAGATGATTACAGTGATGAGGATGAGTCTGGGGATGAGGATTTTGTTCAACCTAATCAGCCTGTTAATAAGATGAAACCCGTGGTGGGTGGTAATGGAAAAGGAGGAGGTGGTGGTGGTGGTGGAGGTGGTGGTAATGGGATGTTGAATGCCATGTTGAAAGGGTTTTCCATGGGTGGTGGTGATAAAAAGGGAGGTGGTGGTGATAAAAAGGGAGGTGGTGGTGATAAAAAGGGTGGTGGTGGTGATAAAAATGGCGGCAAGAAAGATGATGGGAAAAACTCAGATGGCAAGAATGGGAAAAATGGAGGCAAAAGTGGTGGTGGTGGCGGTGAGAAAAACAATGGGGGGAATCAAAATCATGGTGGTAAAAATGGTGGAAAAGATGGTAAAAATGGCGGTGGAAATGATAAGGGAGGAGGAGGCGGTGGTGGTGGAGGTAAGAATGATAAGAAGGGAGGCGGCGGTGGTAAGAATGATGGTGGTGGTAACGTAATGAACGATATGATGCAACAAGGAGGATTTAAAAACATGGATGCCCCACGTGCTGCTTTTGGCGGTGGTGGTGGCGGCGGCGGTGGTGGTGGAATGAATATGGCTCAGATGGGTCAAATGATGCAGATGCGGCAGATGGGTCAAATGGGTCAGATTCCGGCAGTACAAGGATTGCCGGCGGCAGCTATGAATCAAGGTGGTGGTGGTTATTATCAAGGGCAAGGTGGACCGCCGGAGATGCATCCCGGAATGAACCCTTACATGGCGGCAGCTATGATGAACGGAAATGGACATCCGATGATGTACGCCCGCCAACCTCCAGCAGTTTCTTACTACCCACCTCCGGCAGCCGACCCTTACACTCATTATTTCAGTGATGAAAACACTGGTGGTTGCAGTGTCATGTGAAAACCCCTCTTTAGTTCCACCCACCACCACCACCACCACCACCACTCGGTGGCGGTGGCACATCATGTTGAAATTTTAAAAAGCTTAGTGGGCTTCTCTTTTTTCTCTTTGTTTTTAGGGTTTGCATTTTTCCTTGTTAGAATGGAAGTTTAAGGATTTTAATTATGATTATTATAATTAATATATCTATTAATTATAGATAATATTGAAGAAGTTTAGAAGAGGGGTTAAGAGCTTAGAGTGAGGAAGTAGTGAGAGAGAGAGAGAGAGAGAGAGAGAGAGAGAGAGAGAGATGTGTGTATCAATATGTTGTCTATAAAGTTGGAAACATAATAAGAAGAAAAGAAATGGGATTTGCAAAGCCCCACTCCTAATCCCATCCATTCATGTCAAACCCTAATCTTGATTTTCTTTCTTTTTTATATTATACTATGTTATTATAGTAGTGGGTTGGTTCAGTTTCCACGAAACAGACCTACGATTTTTAGAGATTTTGTTGTAACCCTAACCAGTCAGTCTTATTTTAAAGACATTGCTCAATCGTGCACAAACACTTCCAAAAATTTATGTCAACTTGCATAAAACAATGTCTGAAACCTTCAGTTTTCTTTCATTTTTTTTATAGTAACTTTTACCTAATTCTCTATAACAGATTAACTTGTATCGTAGTCTTCTCAACTCTAATTATTAAACCCAATATCTTCTCCACCACTTAGTGATTAGAATAATGTCATTCGACAACTGGTCTTTTCTTTTGTGTCTATCTCTTGATAATAACAAAATCCAAACGGTGTATGATGGAGGAACCAAACTAAATATAATTAAATTAGGAATTTGTGCACCACAATAATAGTTAATAAACTTTAGTTCTAAAGTTTAAACAAGAAAGAATGAATTGTAATATATAAAAAGCAAGATTAAAAGAATAGCTATTAGGGCAAATTGATGGGTCCAAGAGTGTGTTGTGATATTGAATGACTGGTAGGTACTATACTATAATACTAGCATATGAATTGGTGGGACCTTGACATTATTGAAGGCATGTGTTGATATTATATCTTAACAATAACAAATTGTAGGGGCAAAATTGTACTTATGTTTCTCAACAAAAAAAAAGTACTTATGGTTATTGTTTTATATTGGTGGATTTGGGGTTGAAATGAGAGACATTTTCTATGATATTTTGACCATTAGGTGGAGGTGATCCTCTTCACCAATGTTAGTCAATGTTGATTCAATGTCACTAGCTTCCTCCTTTTCACTTTTGTTTTAAAGATCCATAACAATTTATACAACCAACATAATATGTATCCTTGACATGTTGTTAAATAATATGCTCGTCGATCAGATCATATAAATATTTTATAAATTCAAGTAATATATGGTGAACTGAGTAGGATAAAATCGACTTAATGTGTTCTTTTCTATAGGAAGATGTTTGTCGAATAATCTTTTCTTCTCCGTACATTCAATTTACAGAAAGAAATCAAACCTAATTTATCTTTCAATATCAACCGTTATACTCCACTTTAAAATCGACACATGAACATACGGATTTTACCCAAGTCATCAAAAAAAAAATATGTAGACAAAATTCACTTGGTCATGTCGGCTTCCAACCTGTTTTTCTTTTGACATTATTCTTTCAAAATTATAAGAGACAAGTTCTAGCGGGAGAATTAATAGTGTCACGTTGACATGAACTATGATTTTCTACTTTATTGCATTTTTCAATATGCTTTTTGAATCAAAGATCCAAATAGAATAGGAAGTGACAAGTTAATTTGACATAAAGTTGATTGAGGTGTGTAGGTTTGAAGACTTTTGTTTTTTTTTTTTTTTGAAGTCCACTCTCTACTCGTTACATTTCGCACTTGATACATCATAGATGTGATAAGTTCGATAACCGCCCACTCAAACACTAACAGGACCGGGCCTATAGCCCAACTAGGGGTGGGAATTAAACCCGCAGGCCCGAACCCGCCCGCGGGTAACCGAGACCCGCTATGCACATCGGGGCCCGTTGCCCGATATCGGGCTTAGCCCGCCCGCCCGAGTTAAAGACAACGGGCGGGCACGGATGGGAACCTTGCGCCGGTTACCCGCCCGAGCCCGGCCCGTTTAAACCTTTAATTAGGGCCCGCGAGATTTACCTTACAACTCTAATGAAGATACACTCATGGGAAGCTTATATATAGCATTCAAAACCCTCTCCAATTTTATACTCTTCAATGTGGTACTAAACAAAAGAAGGAAAACTCATACAATTACAAAAATATATTGTCCCACATTGTAGATTGTGAGGAACTAAAGAAGCATGAAGTCCTACAAGTACCCTCAACCACTTTCAATCTCATTAAAGCACCATAACTTGCTATAGGCTTGTAAAGAGCTAAAGAAGCATGAACTCCAAGTCACCATTTCTATTAGATATTATCATCCTTTACTTTCATATATACACAAGTGGATTGGACAACATTAATAGACATCCCAAAAGGTCATATTGGTGTATATGAGGCTTGTGGTTCCAATATCATACTTGAACCATCCTTCTTTCCAATGTATTGTTGTGAAAATAGAGATTTGTATATAGATTGACAAATTTTCCTTCTTCACCTGATAAATAAAATCCGTGAAGGTGACAAGAAGATTGTAATACAACATTGTGAAAGCTTAAAATTAATTCCTTTATATAATTCCTTTATATAATGAATCCAACTGGTCCAAACCATATAATAATAATGTTACTAACAGGGGTCCAAAATTAACCCAAGGTGGAAGATACACTCATGAGAAGCTTAGATATAGCACTCAAAACCTTCTCCAATTTTGTTACCCTTCAATGTGGTACTAAACAAAAGAAAGAAAACTCATAAGATTTTGTCCCACATTGTAGTTTGTGAGCAACTAAAGAAGCATGAACTCTTATAAAAACCCTCAACCACTTTCAATCTCCTCAAAGCATTATGACTTGCCTTGGGCTTGTAACCTTGGGCTGGTTTCACTCCTCAAATTGGGCTTTTCCACTGTTAACCGCCCGACAATAATGAATTTTATTTTTAAAGGTTCATCGGGCTACCCGAATTAAGCCCGCCCGTTGCCCGATGTGCCCGCTTAATTAATCGGGCACGGGCGGGCAATGGCGGACTAAGAGAGTGATTTTGCCCGCCCGACCCGCCCGAAAAATAAAGTGGTCATCAGCTTATGTTGCCCGAACCCGCCCGGCCCGACTCTTTCTATGCCCGCACCCGACCCGCCCGTCCCGATTCCCACCCCTAAGCCCAACTAGAACATGCCCTAAAGGCCAACAACATTATTTACACCCTAATAATCCCAATTCAAATAACCAAAGATTCCACCTTCTATGGGATTCGAACCTGGGACCTCCAGGGCTTTCTGGAGTTTATGTCAACACCTTGTAACCACTTGGGCTACCAACTGTTGACTTGAAGACTTTTGTTGTACAAGTTACAACTCCACTTTTTCTCTTGCCATACTATTTGATTTTGGATGCTACTATATACAACTTCAGTTTTGCTAAGGACAACTATTAGACAAAAATAACTAAATAAAACTAACTAGAATTGTGTCCTAAATTGCTAACCAACACCAACACCAAAAATCAAGTATAACCGAATCTCTCTTCCATTCTATACACAACTCTAAAAAAATTATTACACAAAATAACTTAATAAAATTAATTGAATTTTGTCTTAAATTGCTAAACCCAACACTAAAAAAAAAAATCAAATATAATTGTATTTTTCTCAAAATTCAAATTTCTATTACCATAATTAATCATTCATAAATAAAATTTATTCGAACATTAAACTAAAAAGTTAACCAAATATTAACAAATAACAAAAAAACATTATATTCCAATCAGAGTATTCCAAGCTGTTATTTGAGGTAAAATCCAAAGAAAAAAAAATCAAATATAACCGAATTTTTTCTCAAAAAAATATTGGGTTCAAAGAGATAGAGATAGTATCTTTTATAATCCTAATAACTATGACTTAGTCAAGCTTAGTTTAAATTTTGGTTCCTCATCAACGGGTATATTTTCAACAAAAAAGAGTCTCAACGGATATTCATTCATAAAATCATACATAAAATCACTAAGTATCTTTTATAACCGCAACTACTATGAACTTAGTCAAGCTTAGTTTATACCTTAATAGTGTATATTTCATTAAATCAAATCGTGTTTATAGATTGGAATTTTGGTTTATCAAGTCCAACGGGTATTGTTCAACAAAAAAAAAAATCTAACGGATATATTTTCAAAAAAAAAAATCGCATGGGATATTCATAAAATCATACAACATAAAATCACTATGTATATTTTTAAGCTTACTTTAAACTTTAATAACGTATATTTCATAAAATCATACTACATAAAAATAATGTATATTTTTTTAAAACCTATAAAACGTTTAAGTACTTTTTTTTAAAATATTAGATAACACTAATACAACCAATTTTATTTTTGTTTGATAATTTGATAAAAGAAAAACTTGTGTCTAGTAAATAATTTTGGGAAGTTAAAACATAGTTGTATTTAGCAATCTAAGATTCAAAAAATTATTTGCTAGATAAAACCAATAAATCGATTTTTAGTATTGTTTAGCAATTTAATAAAAAATAAATGGTTGTGTCTAGCAAATAGCTTTATGAAGCAATTATGCAGCTTCGTTTAGCATTTGTCTTGATTTTTGAATGAGATGTTCAATTATCAAGGACCTATCTCCTAACCCGTTACTATTGATACCTAGCTCATTTCAATTGCAAATATGTGGAGCGGGACTTTCGCAGATTTTTATAGACAAAATGTCCCGTAGATATTTCAAGACATTTCAGATGACTTATTATAGACAACATGTGTTCATAGACATTTTCAAGACATTGAGAGTTTGTAGACAAAATGTCTTTATAGACATTTCAAGACATTTGATCCATACATTTTAAGATCTTGAGTCCATTGACAAAATGTGTAATACATATATATTTTTGCTAATCAAAAATATATTTTTCGACTTTTGTAGACATCTGTGAATATTTGTGGACATTGATGGACATTTAGTAGACATTTATTATTTTAATATTATTATTATTGTTTAATCACATGAAATAATATATTTATACTAACATTTCAAAAATATATTTTTCGACTTTCGTAGACATCTGTGAATATTTGTGGACATTGATGGATATTTGGTAGATATTTATTATTTTAATATTATTATTATTTTTTAATTACATGAAATAATATATTTATACTAACATTTCAAAAATATATTTTTCGACTTTCGTAGACATCTATGAATATTTGTGGACATTGATGGACATTTGGTAGATATTTATTATTTTAATATTATTATTATTTTTGAATTACAGGAAATAATATATTTATACTAACATTTCAAAAATATATTTTTCGACTTTCGTAGACATCTGTGAATATTTGTGGACATTGATGGACATTTGGTAGATATTTATTATTTTAATATTATTATTATTTTTTAATTACATGAAATAATATATTTATACTACCATTTCAAAAATATATTTTTCGACTTTCGTAGACATCTGTAAATATTGTGGACATTGATGGACATTTGGTAGACATTTATTATTTTAATATTATTATTGTTGTTTGATCACATGATGGACTTCAAATGTCTCTTGTTTTTTGAAAGACGTTTTGGCTTCCAAATTTGTCCCAAATCCTTCACAAATCCATCAAACTATGAAGTCCACCAAAGTCTGGGACATATTTTGTCTACAATCGAATGCCTCAGACTTTCATAGACTCTCAAATGTCTGGATTTGAATGCCTCAGACTTTTGCGGACTTTCAAATGTCTGGATTTGAATGCCTCAGACTTTCGCGGACTCTCAAATGTCCACGAAAGTGTTGCTCCACTACCCCCCCCCCCAAGGTTACAGTCAATAAAGAGTATATACCAATAAGGCAACAAGTGATGGAAAGCTAAAATATTTTTATAATAAAATTTGGTCGATGTTTTAGAAAAATAAGAAATTTTATTGAAAAAAAACAATATCAAATGATGGAAAGCTAAAACGTTCTCCATAAACACACACTCTATTTTATGTCGCCGTAATATTAGCCGTCCGACAAATTTTGCCAGAATCTTACCTTATCACTTTCTTTTCTCTTTTATCCCCTTTTTTTTCTCTCTCTTCACCCTCTTTTCTCTTTTTTCTCTCTATCTCCGACGAAGGGGCACTTCCCCGGAACTCGTCTAGTTGCAAACCAAACGAGATCTAGTTTGAAGAATTCTTCTTGATTCCACCCAAAATTTTGCACCCCAAATTTCTTTATTTTTCCGTAACACCGACCTAAAATTTAAGGTTTCAAAGTGAGAGTTCAAGAACATTAATTGAGAGTCAGAGTTTAACAATTACTTGTAAAACAATTAACTTTAGTATTATTTTTTCATAAATCAATTAACTTCATTGTTGATAATTATCTAAATCTTTTTTTCTTTTTTTGTTTGTCGACTCATAAATTCAAACAAAAGTAGCTAGCTAGCTCCCATCTAAAAACTTTTGTTGGTGGCCTAACTTTCCATGGACTTTGATGTTTTGGAAGCAACAAAATAGACATTTCACTTTAATGTGTCACATGGCATACTATATTTGGTCAGATGATTTTTGTCTGCAGAGTTTGTCAATAATGCAACAATAGAAATTGCTCTTTTGGCTGTAACCCTTATTCGAAATGTAATTATGGAGAATTATAAAGGTGTTTGAATTATTAATTTTGATAAATCGTGTTTATCTTTTAATAAAGTCTTAACCGGGTTTCTTAACATCACTACAAAAAATAATTCACACAATTCTGCACACAACTTTTCCATCTCATTTTTTTAATGATAAATCAATATCTTATTTATCTACTTGTTTATTTGAAACCCTAAAATTAAGAATCGAATAAAATTTCACTGGTTCAGTTAGGCTGACCGCTGACGAATCATGTACTATACAAGAGCTACTGAATTATTTCTTCGCCTTCGAAGACAAAAATCGAGAAACTAATAAGTTAAAATTAAAAAGAAGTTTGAGATACAAAGCTGTAACAAGTCGCCTACAACTCCAACCCACTAACGTTCTAACTATTTGTACGTTATTTTCGTATATTTGACATGTGACAAGATTGTATGTACAATCTTCCTTAAAAAAAGTAAATAAATTTGTATGTGTGCTGGAAGAAATAAATTTGTATGTACAATGACAACAATCAAATGAAATAATTAGGTTGTGTGTGTAGGGATGGGGTTCATAATTCCCTCAAACAAAAAAACCCAAAGCTCTTTGAGTTAGAGGGTTAGATAGAAAGAGAGTGGAAGTGGAGAGAGAGGGAGAGTGACAGAGAGAAGGTAGGGTGGATGGGGAGCAACCATTGGTGGAGAATCTTGGAGATGAATAAAAATGGTAGGTAAGATGAGAAGACAAGTAGCTGTTTTTAGGGCGTACTACAACCTCCATATTTATGTACGTACACAAAGAGATAAAGAATGAGTGGCATCCACTTAGTTGGCCACTTTCTAATTTTGTTTTAGTTTAATACACAATACTAATTTTATTAAACTTTTACCTACCTTTATTCACCAATTAAGATATCAAGATATTTAAATCCTAAAAAGAAAAGAAAAAAATTTCAAAAATAGTATTGTATTGAAGTTTTAATGATACAAATTGTACGAACCCCACTACCACAAAATATGTAAGAATCTTTTTTTTTTTTATTTCATCTCCTTACAAAAAATTGAAATATAATTTCATTATTGAATATATAATTCATAAAATATAGTATTACAGAGAATTTGGATGCTTAAATGAACATGAGGAAAGAAAGCACGGGGGAAGGTTCCGAAACTATATATCTTTCTATTTTATTTAAATGAAATATTTAAAAAGTTATTTTGTAAGTGATATACACATTTTTTTTTAAAAGTTGATTGGGGTTGTTCCTATTCTAATCTGTTTAAGTTGGTCTCCACTATTAATCCCTCATCAATTATGAGGGCAAAGAATTGGATAATTTGTAGAATTGACAAGACTATAAAGATATGTCTAATCTTTTTGGTAGAAAAGAAATATCTCAACTAGAAGAAATAGACATGTAAGTGGGTAGGGGAGTTTTTAAGAGCTCCACTCCTTGCTATAGGGAGAACATATTTGGCCCATTATAAAACCTAGCCCATTAACATGCATAGATTTAGTTTGGGTAAATGGGAAATATTATAAACACACCACGCATTTTTTACTTGTCACACTCAACTTCCGGTTGACTTGGTCAATTTTCCTTGACCTAGTCAAACTTCACTTTCGCTCGCCACGAAGGCAATATTGGTAAGCTCATAGGCCCTAAAAAATAAACCTAAAGTCCTCAAACACTCTCAAAACCTACGAATTTCTTCATTAATTTTTCTATTAACCAACCTCACTACCGCACAATTGAAATTTTTTTTGTCGACGGATACATCCCGAAATCAAAGAATTATCTTCCTCTAAAATCATCAAAACGTTGAAGTTTTTATTGGTGCTTTAGTGGTAAAAATCATAAAAAATGAGAAACCTCTACGTTGACTCGTTTTTATAGATTACACACTTTTTTTATTACCTCTGTTTACTCCCGCAATTGTGTTAATGCATTTATCAATAATACATAAGCAAAATATTTCTGTATTTCCCAATGAGACCTAAACAAAGTAGTCTGGTCCTTTATAGAGAAGATGGAATCAAAAATCCTGGGGACTTGGAGGGGATCACCATGAGTCCATGATGCAATCAATGTCATGTATTTACAAAATGGTTGTGCTTATAAACTTCCCTCTACTACAGGGAACTACATATTCGACCCACCTACAAAACCAGCCCATACCCTAATAGGGTATTTCAAGGCACGCCACCAGATTTAGCCTTCCCCACCTATTTAAACATTGGGAAAGTGTGGTGCATCCCAATTTTGTGAAAAAATTATTCACTTTCTTTGAGTTGTGAACCCGCGCAGACAAATTTTTTATAACAATGATCAGATGCGCTTCCTCCGAAAAATCTACAATGCATTACGCCAATTGAAATTGTTTAAAACTTGTCAAATAGTTATCTGTTCGACTAGTTATGATGAGTTTTAACCATCGATAAACATTTTTTTTTTGAAATGGTGCCTTAATAACCTAATCTAAATTCATTGATACTCAACCTAAACTAAAAAAATCTTCCCAGAATGATTGTCAAACCCAAAGGATAAGAAAAAGAGCAAGAACTATTATGGTTTTATTATCATTTGACAAAGACTACTCAAATTAAAATTAGGTAGCATTAAATTCTACATAACAAAGATAACTTGTACGTGCAGACTGCACATGCGGCATCATAGGACAATACTAAATCCAAGTAGTTGATAGTGTCAAAAGAGTGGGGGCTATGCTTAGTAAAGGTCATAATCATAATCAAATATGGACAATAGAGATGTTAGGTAGATTAGTGTTTTAACTCATAAGATTATGACATTAGTGCACACTCTTATCTACAAATGAGAGATTACCCATATTCTTTTTCGTATAATAATGCCATTCTAGTCTAATTAGCCGTCGTTATCCTACCTAATTTTAATCAGGTAAGAGTTATAATCTCGTAAGACAACCAAATACGTGAGAAAAAACTAAATGGAGGAATGTATGATTGATCGTTTTGAGAATAAATCTTATTCTATTCAATATAAAGCGTCAATATTTTCAACCGAATAAAGTTTTAGGTCTAAGGTCTCGAACCATTATTATCGTGTGTCTTTGTTTCAGCCAATAGTAACATTCATAAATAAAACGTAAATCATCTTTATGCAGACTCTACATGTAGAATAAATCTGAAAGTAATACACGACTTCATAGTTTATTCCGATATCTTCTTTGTTTTATTTGAAATGACAAAACAAAACAAAACTAAAGTATAATAAGATTCCCATGTTAATCTTATAATATACTTAATTTATAGGAGAAGAAAGTTGTAAAAATTAAACAAAGTGGGGCCTTTTTAAGTTTCTTAATGCCTACAAAAATATCTTTCTACTCCTGTTTTCTTTCTTACATTTCAATATGTGTTTGATTATGATGATGAAGTTCTTTCTTTGAAACTATAGAGGAAAAAGGAAGTGGGTAGTGCACAAAATGAACATTTAATTATTGCTTCCTTTTGTTGACACAATCAAGGATTCTCTCCCTCTCTCTCTATCTAGAACTCTTTCTCTCTCTAACAGATGAACCCTTAAGTCTCAAGATTGTAGACATTCAAGGTACTATCTTCTCTCTCTCTCTCTCTATCTATATATATCATTTTCTTTCTTTCATTTTGTGGGTAGGTTTGAACTATGAAGAATAATGAGTCAATGATTGTGTTTTGAGTTGATTCTCATAAACTTTGTAGATTTTATCATCTTAATTCAATCCTTTCTCAACCCTAGTTTATTTATGCAATTTTTGAAAATCCCCATCAAGAATTTGCTAAGAGATGTGAAATTTTACTTCAAGGAATCAAAATTCTTTAAAATTTGTGTTTTTGATAACAATTACGTAGTTGCCAAACACACCCTTAGCTTACCCATTTCTCTTCTTGTTCATATAGACCCCTATAAAAAATCAAAAAATTATCTCCTTTAGTACAAATTTTGTTGAACAAATCTAACCTCCTTGGTTTGTTTCTCTCTCTAACTTTCTCATAGATTATACTCTTGTCTTGATTTGATTCTTGTTGAAATCAGAGCTGATTTTGAAACCGTTCGACTCGTCAGAATCAGGAGATCTATGCACCATTGCGTTCGTCTAGTCGAGCTCTTGAAATTGTGACTAAATAAATGGAAGGAGATACATTTTCAGGGCATGGAAATGGAACCCAAGTTGATGGAAAAGTTTTACAAACATTTCAAAAGAATTTTGTTCAAGTTCAAAACATTTTAGATCAAAACAGATTACTTATCAATGAGATTAATCAAAACCATGAATCAAAAATCCCTGATAATTTAAGTAGAAATGTGGGTTTGATTAGAGAACTTAATAACAATATTAGAAGAGTAGTTGATCTTTATGGTGATCTTTCAACTTCTTTCACTAAATCAATGGAAGCTTCATCAGAAGGTGATTCAGGTGGTACTATGAGATCAGATGGGAAACAAGGCCAGAAGAGAAATCGAAATGGGAGTAGTTAAAAGCTGTGAATTCCATTCAAGAACTCTAGCTATTGATTCTCTGTTACCAATTCCTGTATTTGCCATAGTTTTCATAAGAAATAATGGTTCAAATTTGCTCACATTGTTGCTTTTTATGTACTTTAATTTCATTTAAATCAATCATGGATGTTCTTCCAAGTATTCTAATTATTCTCTGGTAGAATCTTTCTACGTTTGGCAGAACGTCCGAACCCTGGGCTATATATGTATATGTTGAAGTTTAGTAAGTGTCACCTTTTTGGGTAGGCTCGTGAAGCCTTCACGAAAAGCATGAACAAAACCTTGTACTCATGGACGTAAGTCTAGTACCAAAAGAAGCGACAACATAAATAACTGCTAAGACTTAAAGACGTTACAAAAATGTTTATTTTTTCTTGAATCGAAACATGGGTTCTTCAGTTTCACAACAAACACGTACTCAGAGGTGGAACTATTATAGGTGGTCTACCTTGGGGCATCGTAATCGGACTATCACTTCAACTTTTTTCAAGGACAATGAATCACAACCCTATTATCTATATGTTAATAATTCTCTAGTCTTAAGTGAAGATAAGGTAGAACATTTTGTTTCCTAATGGATTTTGAAAAACTAGTGGGTTTTTTTTTTGGTGAAGAAGATGCTTTGAAGATTGGGTCCTACTGAAAGAAAGAAAGAAAACAACTTTTGGGGATAAAATTTTGGATTACAAAAAATACACCACAAGTTCACAAAGAATAATAGATCAAAAGTCTCTTGACTACTATTTGATACTATTTGAAATTTATAGGCATGGGTTTGATTTTGTTTGAGAGTTGATCTTGATTGGAAAACAATGATCATAAAAATATAAAAGAGAAAAGCTGGTGGTATTGGTACAAAGAGAGCAGGAGAATCCAGGAGACAGATAGATATTCATTGACAGTTACCTCCCACAAGTTCCAAATAACAAGACAAACAAAACCCCTAGGGCCCTCTTTTTGGAGATGGAAGTGAGAAATCAAATTCTTATCCTTTTTTCCTATCAACTGATGTTCTTCTCTCATAGTACTTATTTTGCTCCCCCCTTTTTCTCCTCTTTTATGCAATAAATGTCATATAATAGAATGAGATGATCTCATCACCTCTTTTTCTCACTCTCATGCTCCGTCTCATTGGTTGAGCTATAGCAAGATGCTTTTGTCAGCTGGACCCATTTTTCAAACTCTTGCTTTTATATTTTTTGTTGGTGTAGGAAATATTGTTTAATGCTACTACTTGATTTTCTCAACTTGGGTAGTGATTTATTTTCAAAATGAGATGTGAAATCTGATTTGAAGTCGAGGTTAATTCGAGCAAGATTTCATCATGTTTGTCTTTATCTAGTTTGTGATGTCTGATCGTTTGAATGACGATTGCTTTAAGTTGATTGTGAAGCTACCTGATTTAAATGAATCAGCGTGAAAGTTTCACGTCGTTTGAGAGAGCAATCGAATCTTAGACTATATATATGCAATCAAACTTAGTAAGTGTCAATACTTTTTGGTGAGCTTGCAGAGCTGTCGCAAAGAACAAAATCTTGTGCCCATCGATATAGATATACGATTGAAAAAAAAAGAAAAAACGAAGACGATACACATAAATGTTAAAGTTTGTAATGTTAGGACTTGTTGAAATCAAAAGAGCAAACACAAACCCCATCTTTCTTAAAGAATACCCACATGGAAGAATGCTGGAAGTGGTTGTTTGGTTGAAGTCTTCTTTTTTTAAGAGTGGGTCATCTTGACATTACTTCATCTACTTTAAGATATCTTATAAAAATCACTAAGTCAGAATTAGAAACCTGACCTAGATCTGTGACAGGAGTTGTTTTTTTTTTTTGATGAAAGGTGACAGGAGTTGTTAAACCTTGATTAATATAATTCATATCCCACAATTTTAGGTTAAGATACAATCATTGTTCGTATAATTGATTATGTTAAGCTAGTTTTATCGATGAGATTAATATTTAATTAAGAACATACCATGTGACAACGTTCGATCACGACCACTTAAACACATTTTTAAGCTATTAAAGTAGATGAAATACAGCAAATCAGAATAAAATTATATTAAGAGAGTGCTTATAATAGATGATTAATAATGAAACATGTTTAGTATTATTTTATGTTAAGATTATCTTAAAAGCATGTAATTAGAGGGGTTAAACAAAGACAAAAACTAAGTAGTGAACACCCAGACAGAAACCTAATAATTGTAGCAAATTGTGTAGAGTGAGGAAGTAGGGAGAACCCATACTGAAATCTAGGTTGTACTTTATGTGTTTGAAAAATAAGAATATATATAGATCATAGGTTAACTTAAAAATGATTAGTTGGATTCAAATAACACCCACTAATTAAAAAGAAATATATAGATATGGAACAATTACTTTCTATTGGTTTTCTTGGTGCACAAAGAACTGGTACATTTTTATTGAACATCGCGACGACAGACATACGAGAAAATAAAAAATATATCAACATTGAAAGATGAAACTATACGTGATCGAAGTAAAGGAACAAATAATTAACAAATACTGAAAATAGAGAAACTATTAACTTATATGCGGGAGCTGCTAGTGATCCTGTTTGCTTTGCTCTTTTAGGCCTCACGGTTTTGAAAGGGAAGACCTCACTAGTTAAACTCTTAAAGGGAGCACTCCGTCTCACCATCGATCTGAGATTGTTCAAAACACTCTCCCAAAACCACATCGTAGTAAAGCGAATCATGTTGATAAAATGTTATAGGATAATGCGCCAACCCTTGAGTTACTAGTGATATTACATGGCCGCTTTGGCTCTTCCATACCTTATGGTTTTAAAAAGCCTCATCAGATAGAGGAGCTTAACCTCTTAAGAAAAGCACCACGGTCTGTCTCACCATCGACGCGGGATTGTTTACCACAAGTAAATCAATCATGTGGTGCTATTTGTTTTCTCGTATTGTCTGAATCTAACTCGTCTAACTCAAATGACTCCAGACGCGTTGGCTAAAAACAAACGTTCTGAAATCTAACTCGAGTCAATTCAAATACAAAAAAAAACCCCGCATGTTATCATCAGTTTCCCCGTTAGGTTAGATAATGTAGGGATTTCCAATTTCATAAAATATGAACCTAAATTAGGTCAAGGAAGGCATGGGTAACAGAGAACAAGTGCACACTTGAGGTGCGCGTGCCTATGATCTTGTATAGTTTTCTTTTCTCAAGGATTTTGGGGAAGATCAAATCTCAAGTATGAATATAATTAAGCTCATGTTTATAAGAAAGCCCATAAAACTAATTCTTGTTAGTACTATAATCTCCATGTCAATTCACAAAATCATCAATAAAACTGGTTTAATTCATGAAGTCACTCCACTTACATCGAATACTCGGATTAATTTCAAATGGGCTTAATCTCAAGTTATGAAAACGAAAGCTTCCTTTTTTTTCCCATTGACTCGGTATTCTTATCATCATCTTTGATTGCAAAAGAACGGGAAACAATCATAAAGCGTGAACTTCGTAAGTACAGAAGTTAAGAGGGAACAAGTACGGAAGCTAATGAGTGTAGAAATGCATTTATGACGAATCATGGTCGAGGAGTACCTTTCATGGATTCCTCAAATGTCTGTAATTGTTGCATAAAACCGGAATTAGGAGCAACAAGTGAGCGTCTTAGTCTAACATGTTCTAATGCTTGCCATCGAGTCATACCACGCTTTTTCATCAAATAGGCAACAACTATCGTCACACTGCAATAACAACTCAACACGTCACAACCGGAAATGGTATAAGCATAACAGGCTTGTGGCTATTCAACTTTTTTCTAATTCTGTATCCTCTTTATATAGTCCAAAAGGAATTCAACTCGTTGTATCGGACACACATGTATAAAGAGAGATTACGAAGAATAGAAACCATAAGGTATCACTACGTAAACAAGGATGACATGAAAAAAAATCACCTTCGGGATTTTCCTTGAAAACAATGAACGAGCACGCTACCACCCTTTGTTTTGGCTTCATCAATGAAATCGAAGCATTCAGAAAAATGTTGTGCCAAGTCCGTATCCGCTTTATCAGTCACTACCTCAAAAGAAAAAATAGTAAGTTCATAGAATAGGAAGTCATAACTGAAGAGATCTTCCTCGAAAGAGATTGTTCAACCGAACAATTAGAATCTTTACGTAAGACAAAAACAAAGGACATAACTCTTTATTCGGAAATATACCACTTAACTATTATCTTTTATTGGATTGAAGTTCGAAGAAATTAATTCTCACCGTCGATTTTCTTATAAGTAAAATCATTAGGATGTGGTGATCCTAATGAATTGGCCACAGTTAAGATATGAGTGACGTTCAAACTTTTCAGCACATCCTTGTTATTAGCAGCTGTAACACAACCCAAGAAAAGACCCTGACAAATTCAAAGGACAAGTTATATCGTTCTCGACGTACAATATAATGAAGAGAAAGGATAGAACAACTGAAAGGGGAGGCCGATGGTGGAGCGAAATCCGACCTAGCCCAACGGATATTATCTCATAACTTCTATCTATGGTTAACGAAATTCATTACCTCTTCAATTTGGCATGGGATATTATCTTCTTTTAACATCTTCCTAGTACGGAATGCTTTTAATAGCGCTTTCGTATTCTTCGGCTGTAATCCTCCGGAACCCTCCATGGTAGTGATTCAAATTCTTTAGTTTCGAAGAAATATGAATCAAGCTAGAATTTTACAAAATCATTGAATCGGAGTTTGTTCATACATTATCAAACAACATAAACAAAATATCCAAATCTTAGCACCAAATGTAAATATCATACTTAAGAATCAACATACTTTAGTTTACAAAAACTAAAGGCCGTGTTTGGGGTGCGGTAATGGTGTGGGATTACCAAGAATAGCATTTCATAAAGGTGTTTGGTGAACGAGAATGTATCAAGAATCACATTTCCAAGGGGAATCCCAACCCCTCAGGGAGGTTGTGATTCCATTTCCCTTGGAATTTTATCTTTATATAATCTACAAACAAAATCAATCTGTACCCATTATATTCCTCACCATACTGCAATTACCAGGAATCACATGACCAAGATTGCTCCTCTTGGCAATCAAATTCATTTCCCGTGTGCCAAACATGACCTATAGTAAAAACCCTAAAATTTCTAACTTGTTAGTATTTACTAACAGTAATGTGATCATCTGACTTATAATCTGTGGGTAAGTGTTATAAAAACAATTTAACTAACAAGAAATTGTGGGTAGGGGAAATATTATTGTTTTAGGGTTCCAAAATTGCAAAATGGATCAGTCTAATTGATGATCATTTAAATTAGATTTGGTGTCTCTTAATTTCCTGTAATTTATAAATCAGAAACAAATAACTCATGGATCAAGAGGTATAATCACCATAAAACTTAAGCCCATATATAAAATCAAGCAAAATTAGGTCAATGAAAAAGAGCATGGGTCCAGCAAATATTTATCTAATCAGATTAGAGAGAGAGAGTTTTAGAGAGAGAGAGAGAGAGTTACCAAAGGAGTATGTTGGTCTGAAGAATAAGGAGTCTTCAATCCGACTGAAAAAACAAGAATCTTTGCGGCACATTACAACTTTACAAGTCAAGTTAAAAGGTATGGAAGGCAAATTGGGCATGCCATCCACACTAGAGTTTTTTTTTTCTTTGGAGATGGGTGGATGCTCATAGTTACTACTATATGTTAAGAACAAATGATAGATATAGAAACCTTTTGAATGAAAGGTAGAAGGGAAATAAATTGTTTACCGTTAAATTTGATTAATCGTGATTTTGGGGCAAAACTGTAAAGTTAGGCAAAGTTGGTCGATCCCCGCTTAACTGTTATTGTGGTTAATAGCTTAGGAAATTTGGTCAACCCCAACTAGATAGTTGCAGTCAGCTGGGCACCTAAAAAAGTAGGTCTGACTGATTATCATGGACTCGTGATCAGCCAAGATTAGGGTCAAGTAGATACTTGACCCATCTTGGCGGACAATTGACGTGGTTAGGAATGTGGTCAAGTAGTTTCATGAACCAAATATCACACTTCGTTCTTTATCAAAAAAAAAAAAAAATATCACACTTCGTATCTTATGGAAATTCAAAAGGTATGCAGTTAGTTAACAAAACTAGTAAAATCTAAGCGGCTAAACTGGGTGTGTGTTTTTTCACAAAGGACTTCAATAACAATCATATTCATTACATAATATTGATAAATCATGTATATACAACTGGAATTTTAACCGTTATAACTTATGACCATGATATTTGGATCCTTGTCTAGGGACTTTCAAAGCTCTACCGTAACTTTACTTTAATGTCTATATTACATGAGATAAGTTTTGAGGTTTCATTCCGCCCAAGCTCGAACTCATGATCCTTGAAACTGAAGAGGGTGGTGCAAACATGGAATGAGCGCCTTTACCAACTACTGGGCCTGGGGGCACCTATAGTTTAACAACTTGCTACAACATGGGAAGGAGTATTGGGCTTAGAAATTTATGCTGTACCTTACAAATTCCAGGCGCCCACAAGAAACGTATCAATTGGGCCCAAGGGTTTAACATCCGAACTTGGGCTTACGCTGGAAGAAAGATACAAAGAGATAGAAGACGTGTACATAGCCCGTCCTACGTTCTAGAATAGCCCCAACTCCGTTTCACCGTCTAGAGTTACATTAGCCGAAGTTGAGGAGGATCTGCCAAAACAAACCGTTCAAGCGTTTGTCAGTCCTAGTTGTTTTGCTTGCAAGAACATGACTTAACATAGTAGTGAACTACGAAAACTACTGATTAGAGGATCTCTATTTTGCCTGTAGTGAACTAGAGAAACTACTGACCAGAGGATCTCTATTTTGCCACGAACAAAAAAGATGATGGGTGACACATGACAGGTCGAAAATTAAGAAACCTAGCAAGCTAAGTGTGTCCCAAGCTTAGCCTGCCAAGTAGTAAGTACCTTTTCACCAAAATCATATTTTGTCCTTTTTAGATCATTTTCATGCATGATTATCTATCTATCTCCACTGCTTCATCCCTACCCGTTACTAACTTTTCTAATTTGAGCATAAAGACACAAACCTCCCACCCCACATGATAAATCACTCCAAAGCTCCTACCCTCTCTCACTAACAATGACAAATCCCACATTTGCATACCCTCTCTCTACCCCCTCTCTATATATAGAGCCGTTACAGGGGACCCGTTTTTGGCGTGAATCTCTATCTAACGGTTTAGATTAACGCCTATATCGTCAAGAGAGAGAAAGTGGGTGAATTCAACGGTTGGTGGCGATTCGGGCCACTCTCACACCAAAAATTCGGATTTTATATCTTTTTCCCTCTATATATATGCATTTAATGTACACATTGAATACTAGATGCATGTCCCCATGGCTTCTCACTCAATACATTTCCTTCTCTTATTCTTATTCTTCTCATCTTCCATAACTATCTCTCACTCTTCAAACCAACTCCCTCAATCTACTTTCAAACCTAATGCCCTTATTTTACCTCTCAATAGAGATCCTGCCACTCATCTCTATGTGACCCGTATCCATAAAAGAACCCCTTTAGTACCCGTACCCTTTATAATCCATCTAAACGGGCCATTTTTATGGGTCGACTGCGAAAACCAGTATTTATCATCAACTTACCATGCTCCTCTATGCCATTCATCTCAATGCTCTATAGCCAATACCCATTATTGTCGGACCTGCCAATCTCCTAACCGACCCGGTTGTCATAATAATACTTGCGGGTTAGTTTCTTTTAACCCGATTACCCGGAAGAGTGGACCCGGAGAACTTGCCGAAGATGTTCTCTCTATTCAATCAACTGACGGGTCGAACCCGGGTCCACTTGTTACCGTTCCCAGTTTTCTATTCGCTTGTGCACCGTCTTTTTTGCTACAAACATCGAGTGTTCCAACTGGTGTTCAAGGTATTGTTGGACTAGGGCGGACCCAAATCGCGTTACCGACTCAACTCGCTTCCCATTTCGGATTTCAACAGAAATTTGCTATTTGTCTTGGGGGGTCCGGATCTGTATTCTTCGGTAGTGGACCTTACATGGTCAACCCAGGTATTGACGTCTCACGATTGCTAACACGTACACCGTTGATTATCAACCGGCGAGGAAAATATTTCATCGGAGTGAGTTCTGTTATGATTAACAATAAACCCGTCCCTCTGAATACTTCCTTGTTAACCATTAATCATCACGGAGTTGGCGGGACAGAAATAAGTACAGTTGTACCATACACACTTCTGGAAACATCTATCTACCAAGCTGTACTACAAAGTTTCGAAACTGCGACGTCTGGGTTTCAGAAGGTGGACCCGGTTGCTCCATTTGGATTATGTTTCGACTCTAATAATATAACAAGTACCCGGGTCGGTCCTGGTGTACCAAATATAGATCTCGTGTTGCACAACAATCGGGTCGTGTGGAGAATATTCGGGTCAAATTCTATGGCCCAAGTAAGAGAGGGTATAACTTGTTTGGCAGTTGTTGATGGGGGTGCCAGACATAAAGCAGCAATTGTTATAGGGGCACATCAACTAGAGGATAATCTATTACAGTTTGATCTTACTACGTCAAGGTTAGGGTTTAGTGGATCTTTGTTGTTCCGTCAAACAACTTGTGCTAATTTCAACACCACATCTAGTAAACCCTAGAGATCACACTAACGTGGGTGAATAAAACCAAACCTTGTTAGTCTTATATTATGGTATTTAGGTTAATGTATATCTACTCTGTTTTCGTAGTGTGGATAAATAAATGTCTATGAGTTAGTAACAAGTGCATTTTGTATGTATCAACTCTCAATGGGGCCAAAAGAACTTGATTTTCGGCTAAACTTGTGAGTTTTATCCTCGTATTTATATCGGGAATTTGGTCAAAACTCCCTAAGAAATAATGACTTTGGCTAAAAAGGATTCATCAAAGTTTTTTAGGCTTCACCTCCCTGATGGCAATTATGTAATTTTCAATTTCAGTAAAAAGACCAACCTAACCCTAGTCTAAAAAAATACCTTGCAAACACCTTGCACTGCCTTGCAAACACTTTGCACTGTCTTGCAAAGCCTTGCAAACACCTTGCAGATCCTTGCAAACACCTTGCAGATCCTTGCAAACACCTTGCAGATCCTTGCAAACACCTTGCAGAGCCTTGCAAAAACTTTGCAGAGCCTTGCGAACACCTTGCATGACTTTTGCAAATACCTTGCACAACTTTGCGAACACCTTGCAAATACCTTGCAGAGCCTTGCAAACACCTTGCAGAGCCTTGCAAACACCTTGCAATGCCATGCAAACACCTTGCAGAGGCTTGCAAACACCTTGCAATGCCATGCAAATGGTTTGCAAATTAGTTTTTGAATTGATTTAACATGAAATTTGTTACAAATTATTATATATTGTCTAATAGAATGTTGTAACGAAAAACTAGCTAAAACCCCTACAAATTCATAATAGTCATTTTATAAGCTCTAGCACCATCATTTTACATTTCTTCGAAAAACTTCCAAAACTTTCATGAAATTCTCAATTTGAACATAAATACCAATCATGATTGTCCAAGAAAAAATATTTCTCAGAGGCATTTCATCTAACAACTTTATAGCTATTTCAACCAACCTAAGTCTTGTATAACCAACTAACGTTGCATTCCAAGCAACAACATCTCTTTCAAGCATTTTATCAAACACATTGTTTGCACCAACTATACTTTCACAACTTCCATATAAATCCAACAAATAAGTTTGAACATAAACATCAAAACTAACAAATTGTCATCCATCATTCATAACTCAATGAAAATAAAGCAATGAAGAAGTTGGAATATACCTTGAAACACTATCAAATTCTCCTTCCATTGAAAGTATATAAATTTTTCTCTCTCTAGAATTTAGAACCAAAAACTAAATCAAACCCCTTAAAAGCCTCTTCAAACAACAAGCAAATAGATTAAATCACCAAAACCTAAAAACATCAACCTATCTTAAAGCCAAAATCGATTCAAACCCCAGAAATTCTAATCGGCGTCGACAATCCAACTCGGTTCGTTCATGAGAAAAACACAAGTTCCTGATTTATTAGTTAGATTATTACTAGGTATTTCTAATTGAATGAAGGGTATTTTTGACTCTTAAAAAATTGGTGCTTTTAAAAATGTCCTTCAAGCCTAACTTACTTGGGGCCTAGCTAGTTAAAAAGATGGGTTGTCTTTTTAACAAAAAAATACAAGAAATTGGACCTCCGGCCCAATTTCCTATATTTATATTAACTATTATGTGAGGATATATAACCGTAACTTGAATCGTGGAAATTTTTGTACCTTCGAGACCCTTTTAGTCAATGGTTTTTCAAAAGAGGCAGAACATGGTAGCAAATATGAAATATTAATTTAGTTTTGTGTAATTTTATATTCTAAAGCGGAGTTTGGTGGAGGTAGGGGTCTTTCGATTATAAAAAGCAATAGCATCTTACAGAAACAACATGCACGAAATTATTTTAAAATTGAAATAACTTTTTGTGTATTTTATCGACACATTTATACTTTAAAATCATTTTACTCCATAATAGTTTCATGAAATAAAATAATAAATGCTCGACAACGAAAGGTATTTGGGTGTTAAATGAAGGCTTCAAAAATATTTGGACCTATATTGTGCTTATTTTTACAAAGTCGTTATTTGATCCGTCTGAATGACTAGTTTAGTTGTTTACAAAATGTTTGTTTTGTCTAATTCGTGTGAAATACCAAATTCAAGTTGATTTTAAGTCTATTTGACTCAGATGTAAATTATATTTGAATCAATAATCATTTATATGAAATAGTCTAAAAGGCCTAACGAAACTAAATCAAACTCCCATGATTTAGATCAGGACCAGCCAACTACAACAATAAAAAACAAAACACCACCTAGGAATTTCATCATGTCTCTACTAGTGATGGTAATAATAACACGTGCGACGATTGTTAGTCCGAACCCCTGTGTAGCGTCCATGATCACCTATCTACTTAATCATAGGCTAGAGTTTCTATCTATTTGGATACACCACAACCAATGTGTCCGTCTTAGCCCGATGTGATATTTGCCCAATAGTTGGTACTCCGGCCCAGCTTCCACAATAGTTAATCGAAGAAAGTTGAAAAGACGTTGGAGTTATGCCAAAGTCAACTGGAACTACGATGGATGGTGGAGATTAATGGGTCAATCATAAAATGATGAAGTATGCTGATAACTGTAATTACTATTTTAAGAAGACTCTTAAAGGCAATACAACTACGCTATAGTCATTGTTCATATTTTTACTAATCCAAGTTCAAACCACGTATCCCACCTCTATTAGTAATCGAACTTCAAATCTCTAGGTTTTGGAGTCCATGTACTACCAACTAAGCTATCACTTGTTGACATCAAGTGTTTATCATGAAATATGACCTAGTCTTTTTAGTTTTCCCTTCGAAATTTAGGTGTCTCTTGGCTAATGCTGAGTCAAATGGCACCTGATGAACGTGGGTAGGCCCGTTTTTTTTTTTCTGATGAAAACGGGTAGGCCCGTCTTTTGTAGCTACCAAACACCGGTCGAATAAATTTGACCTATTTAATTAAAAACTTTATAATATAAAAATGTCAAATTCAAATTAAGTCAAGTTGGTCCTTGTGTTTAATACCAATTATGGATAAAATACTAATTCTGGAAAAAAAAGCCGCCATTGTTGAAGCTCTTAACTCAATACATAGCTAGTACCTTCACAAACAATATATAAACACCCCTCACTCCACTTCCACTACCACTCTCTCTCTTCTCCCTCTCTAGAACTCAATAACCCATCCAATGGCTTCTTCTCTTTTTCTCCCTAAAACCCTCATTCTCTTTTTCTTCTTCTACTTCTTCATTTCTCTCACAGACTCTCAACCTACTTCTTCTTCCAGACCTCACTCTATTTTCCTTCCTGTCACAAAAGATCCTTCAACCAACCAATATCTAACTCAAATCTATCAAAGAACCCCACAAATCCCTGTAAATCTAGTCGTCGATCTCGGTGGTCAATACCCATGGGTTGACTGTGATAATGGTTACGTGTCATCATCCTACCGACCCATTCTTTGTGGGACCACCCAATGCTCTCTTTCTCTCTCTATCGCCTGTGGTGACTGCGTAAACGGACCTAAACCCGGATGTAATAACAACACCTGCAGCGTTTTCCCGGATAATACTGTGACCCGAACCGCAACCGACGGTGAACTTGCTTCCGATATTTTGTCGGTGCAATCCACAGATGGGTCTAACCCGGGTCCGAAAGTTACGGCCCGAAACAGCGTATTCGGGTGTGGAGCTAGTATTGTTGTAGATGGGCTTGCCAAAAAAGCTAAAGGAATGGTGGGCTTTGGAAGGTTCAATTATTCTTTGCCTACCCAATTCTCACTTGCTTTTAGAATCCCTAGAAAATTTGCTATTTGTTTGTCATCTTCATCACAAGGGGGCCTTATTATTATGGGTGATGGGCCTTATGTGATGCAACCCGGAATTGAACTTTCGGGTTCACTTGTTTATACACCTCTTTTTGTCAACCCATTTACTACTGCTGCAGTTTCTACCCAAGGTGAGCCCTCAGCTGAGTATTTCGTTGCAGTAAAATCAATCAAGATTAACGAAAAACGAATTCGATTAAGTAAGAAATTACTCGCGATTAGCAAGGTAAACGGATTTGGAGGGACAAAAATTAGTACGGTTAATCCTTATACCGTTTTAGAGTCCTCGATATTTAAGGCATTTACTAATGCATTTGTTAATGAAGCTAAAGCTAGAAATATTACTAGTGTTGCTTCCGTTGCACCGTTCCGGTTCTGTTTCAGTTCAAAGAATATTTTGAGTACTAGGCTCGGACCTGCGGTCCCCACTATCGAGCTCGTTTTGCCAAATGGTGTATCGTGGAGGATATTCGGCGCGAATTCAATGATTGGAGTAAAAAATGATGTTTTGTGTTTGGGATTTGTTGATGGTGGTATAGAACCAAGGACATCTATTGTCATTGGTGGGTATCAATTGGAAGACAATTTACTACAGTTTGATATACCAAGATCAAGATTAGGGTTTAGCTCAACATTGCTTGGAAGACAAACTAATTGTGGCAACTTCAATTTCACTACCAAGGCTTAAAGGAAGTACTAATTCTTCTTCTTGGAAGTTTGAATCTGTTAAAAGCATTTGATGTGTGTAATGCTTTTTATTTTATATTTCATTACGGACGAATGGGCATGATAGTTAATTTATCTCTTAAAATGTTATAACGGTATAACATTTTTAGAGTTTCTTATGTGTTTGGTAAATTGATAAATCAAATTTACGTGTTATTTTATGCAATGAATATTTGGGAAGTGTACAATTGTGGATTATAAATGTCATTTTTGAGATCTACAGACCTAAATCTCTTCCACCCCATATGTGTCCTTAAACCATTTCATTTATCTATATTTAGTATATTGTTTAGGGTGGCTGTAAAGGCACAATGCCAAAAGGTTGTTAGCGGGCTGCCATTTGGTTGGTTCGGGTCAATGACTATTGAGCCGAGTTCTCTATAAGCACCCGGTCAACTAACTTGTGCGAAGTTCACTTCCGTTTTCTTCTTTTATTTTCTTCTTCCAAAATAAAATTCTTTTTTCTTCCAAAACAAAATCCTAGGTTGTGCACTACTACCGACATTTTTCGACAACCACATCCACACCTACCGGTGGCCACTCAAAATAAACGGAACCATCAATCCGAGTGAGATATTCATCTTTCAACTGTGTTATATCATCTTTTTAAAAGAAGTAAAGGCCCACTATCATCGGCATTCTTAGGTCCCGCATTAGCTGATCCGTTTGGTCCCGGATCAGTTGATCGGTTTTGTCATCTTAGGTCCCGGATCAGCTGATCCGTTTGGTCCTCTTAGGTCCCGGATCAGCTGATCCGTTTGGTTCTCCCAGGTCTCGGATTGGTCCAACCTGTCCGATAGATTTTAGGACAAATTAAAATTTTCATCTTTCATCACTATCCGTCTTCGCCAAATGATTATTGGTTTTAACACTTAGAGAGTGAAATGACTGATTGAGAGCAAAATTGAGGTTCTTTTTTGAACTTTAGAGAGAGAAAATGAAGGTTTTTCCCCCAAATTGATTTTCAAATTGTGAGATTTAGATGGAGGTTAGGATTAGGTTAGATGAGGTCGGATGCTTACAGATGAGGCTGGTGTTAACAGAGAAATTAGTTGTTGTGACTAGTGCTAATAGAACCCGCCTGTTGACAACCTTTTAGCCCGGTGCCTTTTAGAAGCATCCTATTGTTTATATTAATTAGCCAAACACTACGAATAATAATTAGGCCAACACTACGAATAATAATCATGGGTGCAAAAGTATTGTTTTTTAAAACTTCACAATCTTAATTAGATTCTCTCGTCATTATTATTAGAATAAACACTAAGGGAGAAATGACTGATTGAGAGCAAAATTTAAGGTTCGGTTTTGAACTTTAGAGAGAGAAAATGAAAGTGTTTCTCCAAATTAATTTTCAAATTGTGAGATTTAGATGGAAGTTTGGGTTAGGTTAGATGAGGTCGGATGCTTACAGATGAGGCTGGTACTAACAGAGAAATTAGTTGTTGGGGCTGGTGCTAACAGAGAAATTAGTTGTTGGGACTGGTGCTAATAGAGCCCGCCTGCTAACAACCTTTTGACCCGGTGCCTTTAGAAGCATCCTATTGTTTATAGTATTTAGCCAAACACTACGAATAATAATTCGTCCAACACTACGAATAATAACTCGTTCACACTACGAATAATAATCATGGGTGCAAAAGTATTGTTTTTTAAACTTCACAATCTTAATTAGATTCTCTCGTCGTACTTAACAAAAAGAAGATTCTCTCGTCGTTATTATTAGAATAAAGGGTTATTTCTCAAATAGCCCCTAACTTTGTGACCAGCTTCCTGCCTAGCCCGTAACTTTAGCAATAATTCCCGTATGGCCACCTTTTCTTGTTATCTTTAACTTTCCGTTACTCTCTCTCCTCCATCTCATTTTCTCTCTCTGCCACATCATTTTAGCACGCCACATCATCGTCTTCACCAGTAGGGGAAACCTCCTTCGCCGGAGTTTAGAGAGAGAGAGAGAGAGAAGAGAATTAAATTTTTTTTTTTTTATAAAAGAGAGAGACAAAAAAAATTTGAAGGTCGCCGGCCGGAAATTTGATCGGCAGACGACCCCTACCGGTGAAGACGATGATGTGGCGTGCTAAAATGATGTGGCAGAGGGAGAAAATGAGATGGAGGAGAGAGAGTAACGGAAAGTTAAAGATAACGAAAAATGTAGCCATACAAAAATTATTGCTAAAGTTAGGGGCTAAGCAGGAAACTGGTCACAAAATTAGAGGCTAAGCAGGAAGCTGGTCACAAAGTTAGGGGCTATAAGGGAGAAAAGCAATAACGCGTTAGGTAGGCAGTGGGCTACATACTATATATTTTATTCCGTAAGAAGGTGAAGTATTCGAGCAGCCGCAACATGATATATTCTATCACCAGTGTCGGCCGTCAATATTCACCCTTCCCACTATTAAATCCATGGCTTTATGTCATTCCTCGTCTCTTCCCTCTCCTCTCTTTTTCTTTTTTGTTTTTTTTTGTTGAAATGTAATACTCAAAAGAACTAATTCTTGTAAAGTTCATTGAGATTGAGTTGTCAGGTGGATATATGTGCACTTCAGAAACCAGAGTTCGAATCTTATCATTTCTATAGTTATTGAGAATACAAACTGATAGAGCCACATGGGAACTAGGAACATGATCCGTCGTGGACTCTAGCTAGCTAGGTTGTTCGCCCGAACTTAATTGAATAAATCAAAGAATGACAGATACGCTGCCATTAAAGTAAAATTATATACATTACAGACGAAACTATAATGCTGGAATAAATGCTCAAAGGTTTTTGTACGACTGCGGACTGCCACAAAAAAAGTAAACTTATATTTGTCTTCGATTTGTGCCAATCTGACTAGTAAAATTTGTTATAGATTTACACAAAAATAATTGTATTATGGGAATAGTATGGATCATTTAACTCTAACTCCAACACCAAAGTTCAGACAACTGCTTAATCTGCAGACTTTAATTCCAGCACCAAGCTTAGAGAAACTATACTTATTGAACCCACCAGACTGCCTATAGCTAGTGCATATTAATGAACCAAGTTCGATTACAGAGAAGTGTTGGTGAAAGAGAATATGAATTTACTTTGTAGTCCCCCCAACGAAAAATGACGTACTCCATCAATTCACTCATATTACAAGTTGTCCACCACCTCTTGGTGTATTGATTGGGCACAATCCACTCTGCAACATGAAGGTTATAGGTTCGATTCCTTAGAAGTGCAAATGTAGGATATATTGATCTCGGATATATATAAAGTAATTTATTCGGTCTATAGGCTCTTTAGATTGCCCTTTACGTTCTTTAAGATGACTTTCGAGAGGCTTAGATCAGACAATTGTAGTGCACATTCAATTCATGTAATTGATTTCTAAGAAAGAAAATCTATTAGTATAATAAAACAACTCAGTCGGTTATGTGAGTTATATCTTGACCGTCCCATTTTTATTTGAAGTTTCATAAATATCACATCAGACGGTTGATATGAAACTTATTCATGTAGATTAAATCAAAATAGAAAGACCAAAATCGGTTATGATATCCCTGCACCCACGTATTTCTTTCCCTACTTTTGTCTCACGATTTACAACTTATTTATGAATTGGTTAATATCCATTCATTTTCTTCTCCTGCATCTTCTTTTTTTTTTTCTTTCGAAAATCGACACATACTTATTACTCATTGTTCTCTGTTTTTTCAATCTTCAGAAATTTTCTTAGAAATTTTGATTTAAATGTGAATCAGAATTAAATGTCATCTTCGACGTCAGCCAAGAGAGATTTGTGAAACCTAGTTATATTGCAAATTGGTCAACTCATTAGTGACCCGCCCATGGGACTTCGTACCAAATCATAAATACCCATCGTGACTAATATAGGATAAGGGACAAAAATGCTATTCAGACTCTCAAAGTACAGAAGAAGTCAAGAAAGTTTTGTACTTTGGGAGTCTGAGCAGCATTATCCAAATGTCATTTCACACCATCGCGTTTCAAGTGGCACGATGATAGGAGCCTATAGTGTGCGTTGGGAACCTCTTGGATAAGGCGGCCATGTTTGAAGCCCTCCTTTCTTTCTGTGTTTTTTTTTTTTTTTGAGAATTCGACTACGGTCTACGTTAGTCGTTACAAGGCATTGATGCATCATGGAGATGTAATGAGCACGATAACCGCCTACTTTTTAAACTGAGAATGAAAGAGGCCTAAAGCCCGACAACGAAGAGGCCTAAAACCCGACAAATTATTACATTATTCATAGCCTAAATTACATAGGATAAATCTTGATGGTAACTGCTTCCACCGAGACTCGATCCCACGACCTCATGGTCTTAAGAGGGGTGTCCATCCGTTACACCAAAGGGTGGTGGACTCTTTGTGTGTTATTTCTTCCCCAACATCTATTTAATATATAAACCCCCCCTTCTTCCACTACATTACCATTCTCTCTCTCTCTCTCTCTCTCTCTCTCTCTCCAACTCAATAAACCATCCAATGGCTTCCTCTTTTTCTCTCTCTAAAACTGTCATTCTCTTCTTGTTTTTCATATTCATTTCTCTCACTAACTCTCAACCTCCTTCATCTTCTTCCCGACCTCACTCTATCCTCCTTCCTGTTACAAAAGATCCTTCAACCAAACAGTACCTGACACAGATCTACCAAAGAACCCCTCAAATCCCTATAAATCTAGTACTTGATCTTGGCGGTCAATATCCATGGGTTGAATGTGATAATGCCTACGTGTCATCATCATCCTATCGGCCTACCCTTTGCTTGACACCCCAATGTCCTCCTTCTCTCTCTATCTCTTGCGGCGACTGTTCTCCTGGTTCTAAACCGGGTTGCGGTAGAAACGAATCTTGCATAGTTTGGCCGGATAATACCGTGGCTGGATTCGCTACCAACGATAACCTTGTTTCCGATATAATGTCCGTTCAATCAACAGATGGGTCTAACCCGGGTCCGAATGTTACCGCCCGAAATGTCCAATTTAGTTGTGGGTCTCTCTTAGATGGGCTTTCTAAAGGAGCTAAAGGAATGGTTGGTTTTGGTAGAACTGAACTTTCTTTACCTACACAATTCTCACTTGCTTTTAGAATACCTAGAAAATTTGCTCTTTGTTTATCTTCATCGAAAGGGGGACTTATTGTTATGGGTGATGGGCCTTATGTCATCCAACCCGGAATCGACCTCTCGGGTTCACTTGTGTACACTCCTCTTTACGTCAACCCGCGAACGACTGCTAATGCTATTATTAAAGGTGCCCCATCGTCCGAATACTTCATTGCCGTAAACTCAATCAAGATTAACGAAAAAAGGATCAACTTAAATAGAACTTTGATAACTATTAACAAAAAAACTGGGTTCGGAGGGACGAAAATAAGTACTGTCGAACCTTATACCGTATTAGAGTCATCCATATACAAGGCGTTTACTAGTGTGTTTGTTAACGAAGCTAAAGCTAGGAATATTACTAGTGTTGCTGCGGTTTCACCGTTCGGGTTCTGTTTTAGTTCGAAGAATATTGTGAGTACTAGGCTAGGAGCTGCGGTCCCAACAATCAATCTCGGCTTGCAAAATGGAGTAACTTGGAGCATATTTGGGGCGAATTCAATGGTGCAAGTTAATAATGAAATTTTGTGCTTGGGATTTGTTGATGGTGGTTTAGAACCAAGGACATCTATTGTCATTGGTGGGTATCAATTGGAAGACAATTTACTGCAGTTTGATATACCAAAATCAAGATTAGGGTTTAGCTCAACGTTGCTTGGAAGACAAACTACTTGTGCCAACTTCAATTTCACTACCAAGGCTTAGAGGGATACTGCTAATTCTTCTTCTTCATGTTCTTCTCCAGAGTTTGAATAGTTAAATTATCTCTTAAAATGTTACAACGGAACATTTTTACGAGTTTCTTATGTATTTGCTGAATTAATAAATCAGATCCGCGTGTCATTCTATGGAATTCGTGGATTATAAATAGTCGTTTTTGAGATCTACAAACCTAAATCTCTTCCACCCCATATATGTATCCTCAAATGATTTCATTTATCTATATTTAGTAGTATATTGTTTCATGGATGCTGCATTTGTTTCATATTTTTAGGCATTAGGTTGGCCGAGCTGACAAACTTATAAATTAAAGTATTAGAAAAGACATAAAGTTTACTTGGACTATGAAAGTAATTAAGGAAATGTTAAATTGAAATGACTCCACCGCTCTTGCTTACGAAGTAAGCTCCCATGTCGTTTATGATAATTAGCCCAACACTATGATAATCATGGGTGCGAAAGTATTGTTTTTTAAATTTCACAATCTTAATTAGATTCTCTCGTTGTTATCATTAGAATGAACAATAAGAGAGAATGGCAATAATTGTATTATGGGAATAGTATGGATGATTTAACTTTAACTCGAACACAAAGGTAAAAGTAGTTCTTGAGAGCTCTGGCGACTTGTAAAATCAAGAGAATCTGATATGTTGTGGGATCCCCCTCTATTGTGAAAAACAGTTAGGTGTTCTCGCGAGACTCAAAGGATTTGGGGACCGTCGAATGTGTTCATTGTACGTTGTATGTAATGCTCCTATAGCCTATAGGATCATGAGACGGCTATACTTTGGCAATGAGATGGGATCAAGAACGCATACCTTCTTTTACGCAAGTCTTCCGGGATACTCGATCCTCTTGCTTGTCTCGAATTATTTTCAAGATATTGCGAAGGTGCTCATCCCGTTATAAAGATTATTATTATCGGATCCTCTTACATATGGATTTATCCTGCAAAAAGAAATACTTTTAACCCAATGAAAAAGAGATTTGTTCGTGCTCAAAGTTGTTCGACAATGTTATATCTGCTTAGCTATATGCTCGCAGTCTGACAAATACTATGCAAACTTTGTAGATCATCTCACCTATACAGGTACGACGTAGATACACGCCACTTAATAAAATGAAGCTTAAACGAATGATGGTGGTTGATAGTGAAGAAGAAGAAGATGAAGATGGAATATGGTGAAAGAGAATATGAATTTGTTTTATAGTCCCCCAACTAAAAATGATGTACTCCATGAGTCCAATCATATTACAAGTTATCCATCACTTTTTAGAGTAGTGGTTGGACACCCACTCCGCAACATGAAAATTCGAGGTTCGATTCAATGGAAGAGGAAATCTAAGATTTATTGAACTTGAGTATAAATAAAGTAATTTAGTTGGTCTTTAGACTCGTTAGGTTGGCCTTTAGGCTTCATAGGATGACCTTTAAGAGGCTTAGATCAGACAGTTATAGTGCATATTCAATTCATGAATCTTGATATATATATATATATATATATATATATATATATATATATGTCTTATTTTTTAGAATTATTTCCTTTTTAGCAACCCTACTTTGTGACCATCGTCCTTTTGGCCCTCTGTTTTTTGTAAATTCAAATTTGACCTTCTTATAAAAGTGATTTTTTACAACAAACTAGGGGACCAAAATGGAATTCATTAAAAAGAAATTAAAAACATAAAACACAACTCATCTCTCCTCCATTTCATCACCTCTTTCCTCCACATCATTTCTCTCCACCTCATCATCTTCTCCGGCAAATGTCGCCGACCGACCAAATTTTCGGGCGACCTTCAAACTTGTTATTATTATTATTTTTTTAATCTCTTCCTCTACTTTTTTCTTCATCACTCTATCTAATCTCCCTTTCTCTAATCTCTCTCTCTCTCTATAATCTTTCTCTACCCTATCTCATTCTACCATCTCTCTCTATATAGCTCCGACGAAGGGGAAAAGCCCCTTCGCTGGAGAAACCAGACCTTGAAAGTCAAGTTTGAAACTAAATTTGGTTTGGTTTTTTCGATGATGGGGCTCCTCCCCTTCACCAGAGCTATAAAAAGAGAGGATAGAGAGAGAAATGAAGAAAAAAGAAGAAAAAAGAAGAAAAAAGAAGAGAGAGACTGGAAAAAAAAATTAAGTTTGAAGGTCGCAGGAAATTTACGTCCAACGACCTTCGCCGAAGAAGATGATGAGGTGGAGAGAAATGATGTGGAGGAGAGAGGTGATGAAATGGAGGAGATATGAGGTGTGTTTTTTGTTTTTAATTTTTTTTTAAATGAATTCCATTTTGGCCCCTTTGTTTGTTCCAGAATAGTTAGAACTTTTTGGAAACTAAAAAGGGGGTCATTTGTAAAAAAGGACAATTACGGGAACAAAAAATTAGCCATTAAAATTAACTGATGGTGTTAACAAAAGAGAGGGCAAATTTGAATTTACGAAAAACATGGGACGAAAATGGAAGCTGGTCACAAAATAGGCACCAAAAAGAAAATAACTATATTTTTATGATGTGTCAATACCTTGTAAGGGCAGATCCAATGTTAGGGTTCTGGGCTCCCAAAACTCAAATTTTGGGAGCCCAACCCCCTACCAGCGCCCAACTCGGGAGCCTCGGGGCTGGGGGGCTCCCAACCCTCAAATATGGCCGTTGGGAGTCCCCAACGACCATATTTGGGGTGGATCCCCTAAAAAGGGGATCCACCCCACTTTTTTTTTTTTATTTCTTTTTATTTTTTAATTTTTTTTTAAACTGATTTTTTTTATTTTCTTAAAATGTTTTGAACTATTTTTATATCCTACTTTTTTTTTTGTGTTTCTCTTTTGAAATTATCTATCTCGGACAATATCACATTTTAATTTATAGTCGAAATCTTATAATTCATAGTCGAAATCTAAAATCAAACTCACACGTACTTCGCGCACGTACATTATTTGAATTTGAGAGCCTCTGTTGGGAGCCTGACGTTGGAATTGAGACAAAGCCCCGGGGATCCCAAAATTCAGGGGTCCCAAAATTGGGAGCCCGAGCCCCACATTGGACTTGCCCTAATGACTATCGTGGTCGATTTCTAAAAAAAGAAAATCATATTACAAATTGGTCAACTCTATTTTTTTTAGATTGCATCTTCAAGAGTTATTACATTTCACTGACATGGGTACATCATAAATCTATTATATTAAAACAGGTCAGTCGGTTATCCAGGGGATAAGTCTGACCGTCCATTTTATTTTAGAGATTTAGTTGGGAACACATCCGACGAATGATATAATTTTTTTTTATGTAAATAGACTACAAAAAGAAAGGTATCTATGTAAATCAACTAAAATTAGTTAGAGTAACTACTACCCATATATTTCTCTCTCACTTTTTTTCTATTGAGTAGAAAACGTGGGAGGATGAGAAATTAGTGGGGAGAAAATCTCTCTTCCACATTCTTGATCGGTTTTTTTTATAAAAAACTTCCCAAAGTAACTACTTCAAAAAATATATAAATAGGACTCTTTCTAGATTGATATCTTTTCACTGTAAGAAAAAAACAATCTCTCACATCTATTTTATAGTTCAGGCTTCAATGAAATATTATTTTTCTTTTTTAAATGTAAGTCTCTTTTTTTGAATGTAAATAGCTTAGTATTTGATTGCTCCTCTTGATTGTTTAATGAATAATTATTATTTTCTTTAAATGTAAAATGGCTATTCAACTGTTACAATATTCTTAACACGACGGCGCAGCCAAAAGGGATCTACCGGTGGGAACCTAGTATAATATGTAATACATCATGAATTTGGAGAAACACTATAACCGCCAATTAAGACATATTTGACCCTAAAAGCCATATAAAGACTCTTAAGGCCATCCTTGGAGGCCTGAAAGTCCGTCTACTTCTAACTTTACTGTATTTATTGTCTAAATTACATGAGATAAATCTTGATGGCAAACTACTTCCACCAAGACATTCGATCCCACGACCTCATAGCCTTAAGAGAGAGTATCCAACTCTATTAGATTAATGTTGGGCCCACCATTTCTTGTACACATAAATTCTAGGGAAAAGATAGAGTGCCCAGCTAGAATGCCCACTAAAATGCCCAAATTTTCTCATTTAGAAATAAAAGCGGTCCCCACTGTAGTCAAACTCTGAAAAACCTTGTCTTTTAGTGAATCTACGTCAGCTGGGCTTTTTAGTGGCCACCGAGCTGGGCACTCTAACATCTCCTTAAATACTACTCCACCTTGCAGACTCGTCGTGACTAAGAAAATCTCCAATGAGTCACTCTAACAAAAACTCCGAAGTCAAGTTGTCAAGTGTCAAGTGAAGATTCTATTTCCTAAGTGTCAATATAGAGAGACTCTAAACTTTTTTGATATTCAATGGAAATCTCTAAAATCTCTCTACTTAATACATATGTCACTCTTAAATTGAATATGAAAAAAAAATAGTTAAAGGGAAAAGATTTCTATTAGTTTAAATCTTAGAGTGCCACTTAAAGAGTCTCAAAGAGATACTGTACTTTTAGAGTGTCTCTAAAATAACTATGAAGTGTGAAATATAGTGCCCTATTGGAAAAGATTTTTCAACAAAATCTCTAAAATCTTAAGTGACACTTGGTTGTCCTATTCAAGATGCTCTAATAGGACAAGGGATAAAATTGTCATTTGACAACATCCGTCTTAAATGGCGCAATTTGACATGTGCCTATATTGTTGGTTGCCAACCTTTTGCATAGCAGCATAGGGCCGCCATTGTTGAAGCGCCCAACTTAGGCTACTTCCACTGAGTTGTCCTTTCTATGTTATTTCATCCCCCAACATTTATCTATCTATAAACTCCCCTACATTAGTACATTACCATTCTCTCTCTCTCTATCTCTACAACATCCAATGGCTTCTTCATTTTGTCTCTCTAAAACTCTAATTCTCTTCTTCATTTTCTCATTCATTTCTCTCACTAACTCCCAACCTCCTTCATCTTCTTCCCGACCTCACTCTATCCTCCTTCCTGTCAGAAAAGATCCTTCAACCAAACAGTACCTAACACAGATCTACCAAAGAAACCCTCAAATCCCCATAAATCTAGTACTTGATCTTGGCGGTCAATATCCATGGGTTAAATGTGATAATGCCTACGTGTCATCATCGTCCTATCGGCCTACCCTTTGTTTGACACCCCAATGCCCTCCTTCTCTCTCTGGCTCTTGCGACGACTGTCCCCCCGGTTCTAAACCGGATTGCGGTAGAAACGAATCTTGCACAGTTTGGCCCGATAATACCGTGGCTGGATTCGCTACAGGCACTGGGCTTGTTTCCGATATCATGTCCGTACTATCCACAGATGGGTCTAACCCGGGTCCAAATGTTACGGCCCGTAATGTCCATTTCGCTTGTGGGGGTCTCTTAGATGGGCTTTCCAAAGGGGCTAAAGGAATGGTTGGTTTTGGTAGAACTGACCTTTCATTACCTACACAATTCTCACTTGCTTTTAGAATACCTAGAAAATTTGTTCTTTGTTTATCATCTTCATCAAAAGGGGGCCTTATTATTATGGGTGATGGGCCTTATGTGATGCAACCCGGAATCGAGCTCTCCGGTTCACTTGTGTACACTCCTCTTTACGTCAACCCACGTACGACTGCTAGTGTTATTATAAAAGGTGCGCCTTCGTCCGAGTACTTCATTGCCGTAAACTCGATCAAGATTGACGAAAAACGGATCAACTTAAATAGAGCTTTGTTTACTATTAACAAAAAAACTGGGTTTGGAGGGACGAAAATAAGTACTGTCAAACCTTATACCGTATTAGAGTCATCGATATACAAGGCATTTACTACTGCTTTTGTTAACGAAGCTAAAACTAGGAATATTACTAGTGTTGCTGCGGTTTCACCGTTCGGGTTTTGTTTTAGTTCGAAGAATATTGTGAGTACTAGGCTCGGAGCTGCGGTCCCAACTATCAAACTCGGCTTGCAAAATGGAGTAACTTGGAGCATATTTGGGGCGAATTCCATGGTCCAAGTTAATAATGAAGTTTTATGCTTAGGATTTGTTGATGGTGGTTTGGGACCAAGGACATCTATTGTCATTGGTGGGTATCAATTGGAAGACAATTTACTGCAGTTTGATATACCAAAATCAAGATTAGGGTTTAGCTCAACGCTGCTTGGAAGACAAACTACTTGTGCCAACTTCAATTTCACTACCAAGGCTTAGAGGGAGTACTGCTAATTCTTCTTCTTCATGTTCTTCTTCAGAGTTTGAATAGTTAAATTATCTCTTAAAATGTTACAACGGAACATTTTTACGAGTTTGTTATGTATTTGGTGAATTAATAAATCAGATCCGCGTGTCATTCTATGGAATTCGTGGATTATAAATAGTCATTTTTGAGATCTACAAACCTAAATCTCTTCCACCCCATATATGTATCCTCAAATGATTTCATTTATCTATATTTAGTAGTATATTGTTTCATGGATGCTGCATTTGTTTCATATTTTTAGGCATTAGGTTCGCCGAGCTGACAAACTTATAAATTAAAGTATTAGAAAAGACATAAAGTTTACTAGAACTATAAAAGTAATTAAGGAAATGTTAAATTGAAATGACTCCACCGCTCTTGCTACACAAAGTAAGCTCCCATGTCGTTTATGGTAATTAGCCCAACACTACGAATCATAATCATGAATGCAAAAGTGTTGTTTTTCAAATTTCACAATCTTAATTAGATTATCTCGTTGTTATCATTAGAATGAACAATAAGGGAGAACGGCAATAATTGTATTATGGGAATAGTATGGATGATTTAACTTCAACTCGAACACCAAGGTAAAAGTAGTTCTTGAGAGCTCTGGCGACTTGTAAAATCAAGAGAACCTGAATGTGTTGTGGGATCCCCCTCTATTGTGAAAAACAGTTAGGTGTTCTCGCGAGACTCAGAGGATCTGGGGATCGTCGAATGTGTTCATTGTACGTTGTATGTAATGCTCCTATACCCTATAGGATCATGAGACGGCTATACCTTGGCAATGAGATGGGATCAAGAAGGCATACCTTCTTTTACGCAAGTCTTGAAGGATACATGATCTTCTTGCTTGTCTTCAGTTATTTTCAAGATACTGCGAAGATGCTCATCCCGTGATAAATATTGTTATCGTATCCTCTGACATATGGATTTATCCTGCAAAAAGAAATACTTCTAACCCAATGAAAAAGTGATTTGTTTCGTGCTCAAAGTTGTTCGACAATGTCATATCTGCTTAGCTATATGCTCGTAGTCTGACAAATACTATGCAAACTTTGTGGATCATCTTAGCTATACAGGTACGACGTAGATACTTCTAACCCAATGAAAAAGAGATTTGTTTCGTGCTCAAAGTTGTTCAACAATGTTATATCTGCTTAGCTATATGCTCGTAGTCTGACAAATACTATGCAAACTTTGTGGATCATCTTAGCTATACAGGTACAACGTAGATACTTTTAACCCAATGAAAAAGAGATTTGTTTCGTGCTCAAAGTTGTTCAACAATGTTATATCTGCTTAGCTATATGCTCGTAGTCTGACAAATACTATGCAAACTTTGTGGATCATCTTAGCTATACAGGTACAACGTAGATACTTCTAACCCAAATGAAAAAGAGATTTGTTTCGTGCTCAAAGTTGTTCAACAATGTTATATCTGCTTAGCTATATGCTCGTAGTCTGACAAATACTATGCAAACTTTGTGGATCATCTTAGCTATACAGGTACAATGTGTTGGACTAATTAGTTTAATTGTCCTTCTCGAATACACAATTCGATAATGATTCCGTTCGACAAGTTATGTTACAAAATTAATAACAATATAAAGTATAAGTTTTATGACCGAGTCGAGTATTGGATACTCTCTCCTTAAGACGTTATTCGTCCCGCAATGGTGCTAAGCCGGGTTGTATATACGAATCGTCTCCCAGGATAAAACAGTCTTACCTTCTTGAAGCGCAGCACTTCGTTCTTCAAGAAACTTCGAACCAAATACGTAGAGAACTCTCTTAACTTCTTAGACTTCTAATGCAAACTCTAAACTCAGAAAACTAATTGATTTTTCTATCTCTAAAATGAAATCTGGATTATGTATATATAGATGATGGTGACTACATGGAGAGACATAAACCTAGAGATGTGTCTCTCCTAATTTTAATTCAACCAAGGCAATTGTTCAACCAAGACAATAGTTCAACCAAGGTAATGGTTCAAATTGCCAACAATCCCCCACATGAATTAAAATTTATTCTATATGAAGACTATGCAAACTGACAATGCATACAGACTAAGAGAGTTCATATGGAAGTTGTTGCATCAGGAGAGGTGGCTTTTGGCTTTGAACCTTCCTTAGTGTATGACTACCGGACTTACTAATTGATTAGTGAACATGATGTCTTGAACTATTCAATTTTCGCAGTAAGTCGATACAATAGCCAACACACAACTTCTTCCGTACATATTTGATTCTTTGGTTGTGTCCTTTTCGGCCCTGGACAACTCCTGGATTCATGAGTGCTTTAGAGAATTCCGCCTTAGGACATTCTCATAGAACCGGCATCAGTTCTACACTCACATAGGTGATGTCCTATGAAGAGTACCCTGACGTACCCCACTTGTTTACACAAGAATATAGGCATCATTAAAAGCATCGCTTATCCTATCACCTGACAGGCAACACTGATACTTAGGAATGGGTAAGAGAATGACTCTTTCAGTGTTACTGGCGAGTATTTCACATTTATGTTGTCCCTTTTGAACCTAGATCTTGGGATCTCCAGTCAACTAGGTTGGGTTTCTATTGCGATCTACTCATTTACTTTAGGCTTTAAGCCCATTCCCCTTGATAACTTGTACATTTGCTCTTTCGATAACCCCTTTGTAAACGGATCCGCTAGGTTATCCTTTGATTTTATATAATCAATTGTTATAATTCCACTTGAGAGCAAATGTTTAACGATATTATGTCTTCGACGTATGTGTCGAGATTTTCCGTTATACATTTTATTATGTGCCTTGCCAATTGCCGATTTACTATCGCAATGTATTTTAATAGCAGACACCGGTTTTGGCCAAATTGGAATATCCTCTAGAAAATTACGAAGCCATTTAGCTTCTTCTCCAGCTTTGTCTAAAGCAATAAACTCTGACTCCATGGTTGATCTTGCTATGCAAGTTTGTTTTGAGGACTTCCATGAAACTGATGCAGCACCTATGGTAAAAACATAACCGCTTGTGGATTTAGAATCGTTTGTATCTGAAATCCAATTTGCATCAGTATACCCTTCAAGAACTGCAGGGTATTTGGTAAAATGTAACCCATACTCCTTAGTATATCTTAAATATCTAAGAACTCTTATCAGAGCACTCCAATGACTTGTATTTGGATTGCTCGTAAACCTACTCAATTTACTTACTGAGTATGCAATATCAGGTCGTGTACAATTCATTAGATACATCAAACTACCAATTATCCGAGAATATTCTAATTGGTTAGTACTATGACCCGTATTCTTAGTTAGATGTAGACTAAGGTCTACTGGAGTTTTTACAACTTGATTATCATTTTTGTTGAATTTCTCTAAAATTTTCTCAATATAATGTGATTGAGATAAAACTATTCCATTAGAAGTTCGACATATCTTGATTCCAAGAATTAAGTCTGCTTGACCTAAATCTTTCATATCAAATACTTTTGATAGCATTTCCTTCGTAGATTTGATCATATCTAAATTGCTACCCATTATTAACATATCGTCTACATACAAGCATAGAATTATAACTCCGTTGGTAGTAGATTTAGTGTAGACACATTTATCACACTCGTTAATACTAAAACCATTTGACAACATGGCTTTGTCGAATTTCTCATGCCACTGTTTTGGTGCTTGTTTCAGCCCATACAGTGACCTCACTAATTTACAAACTTTCTTTTCTTGACCGGGTACTATAAACCCTTCCGGTTGTTCCATATAGATCTCTTCTTCTAATTCACCATTCAAGAAAGCAGTTTTAACATCCATTTGATGTATCTCTAAATTATATAGAGATGCTATAGCAATTAATACCCGAATTGATGTTATTCTCGTAACAAGAGAATATGTATCAAAATAGTCTAATCCTTCTTTTTGTTTAAATCCTTTTGCGACAAGTCTCGCTTTGTACTTGTCTATAGAACCATCCGTTTTTAATTTTCTCTTGAAAATCCATTTATAACCCAATGGTTTACACCCCGGTGGAAGATCTACTAACTCCCATATATGGTTCTGAAGGATAGACTCAATTTCGTTATTTACGGCCTCTTTCCAAAATTGAGATTCAGGAGAAGACATTGCTTCTTTGTATGTTTGCGGTTCTTGTTCTAACAAATATGTGAGGAAATCCGGACCGTATGTTTTGGCAATTTTTTGTCTCTTGCCTCTTCGGAGTTCCTCTTTATTTTCTCCTGCTTGTGGTTCTTGAACCACATTCTCTTTATCATTTTGGTTTGTATTTTCATTGTTACTAATATACTCAAATTTCCTCTTTTTGGAACTTTTCTCATCGTCTAATTTACATGGAAATATGTCCTCAAAAAATGTAGCATTTCTTGATTCGATTACCGTATTAACATGTAAGTCTTGAATTTCAGATTTATGTATGAGAAATCTGTATGCACTACTATTATGTGCATATCCTATGAAAATACAATCGATAGTTTTTGGTCCAATTTTGACCTTCTTCGGTGTAGGAATCGCCACTTTTGCTAAACACCCCCACACTTTGAGGTATTTATAAGAAGGCTTTTTTCCTTTCCATAACTCATAATGAGTTTTATCCTTTTTCTTATGAGGCAATTTGTTCAAAATATAGTTTGCTGAAAGCAAAGCTTCCCCCCACAAATTTTGGGGTAATCCTGAACTTATAAGTAATGCGTTCATCATTTCTTTTAAAGTTCGATTTTTTCTTTCAGCGACTCCATTTTGCTGAGGCGAATAAGGAGCCGTTGTTTGATGGATAATACCACTTTCAGCACAAATATCAGCAAATGGTGATTCATATTCACCACCTCTATCACTTCGTAAAGTTTTGATCTTTTTATCGAGTTGATTCTCAACTTCACTCTTATATATTTTAAATTTTTCTACGGCTTCATCTTTACTTCTTAATAAGTAAACATGACAATATCTGGTACTATCATCTATAAACGTGATGAAGTATTTTGTCCCACCTCTTGTCTGAACCGTTTTTAAGTCACATATATCACTATGTATTAGTTCTAACGGTTCTGTGTCTCTTTCAACTGAACGGAAAGACGACTTAGTCATTTTTGATTCGACACAAACTTCACATTTATGATTGGGATTTAAATCAAATTTAGGTATAAGGTCCATGTTAATTAATCTTCTTAAAGAATCATTATTAACATGTCCTAACCTCTCATGCCACTTCATACACGAATCAACAATATAAGCAAAATCATTAATTTTATTAATCTTAGGACTAATGGTCATTACATTCATCTTGAACAGACCTTCACTTAAATACCCCTTTCCCACGTACATCCCATTCTTAGTAAGAATAAAATTATCAGATTCAAATACAAGTTTAAAACCATTCTTACTTAATAAAGAACCAGAAACTAAATTCTTTCGGATGTCGGGTACATGAAGCACATTTTTCAGAGTTACTTCCTTTCCAAATGTGAATTTAAGTATGACTGTCCCGGTGCCTTCAACTTTGGATGTTGCCGAATTTCCCATAAATAAAGGTTCAGCGTTTTCTACCTTTTTATAAGATGAGAATACTCCTTTATCTGAACAAATATGACGAGTAGCCCCAGTGTCTACCCACCATTCTCTTGGATTATTTACCAAGTTGACTTCAGAAATAACGGCACATAAATTAATCTCTTTGACACCATCAGACAAGTTATCTATCACTTTGTCTTCCATCTTTCTTTTCTTGAAATTTTTCTTCCAAGTTTTGGAGCGACAATCTTTGGCAAGATGTCCTTTCTTATTGCAATTGTAACAAGTACCTTTTGAACTTCTTAGAGTTCCCATGATATTTTTCTTTACCGGAAAATTTCCTTTTCTTTTTCAGCCCCCCTTCAACCACATTCACTTTTGAGATTTCAGAAGGCTTCTCATTCTTTTTCTCGGCAAGACGACTATCTTCTTCAACTCTCAATTTTAAAATCAAGTCCTCCAAGTCTATTTCCTTGCGTTTATGCTTAAGATAATTTTTAAAATCTTTCCAAGATGGTGGCAATTTTTCAATGATTGCTCCCACTTGAAATGATTCACTAATCACCAATTTTTCTGCCTTTAATTCTTGTAAAATTAATTGGAATTCTTGAACTTGGCTAATGACAGTTTTAAGGTCTGTCATCTTGAAATCCAAGAACCTTCCTATGATGAATTTTTTCACTCCGGCAGTTTCAGACTTATACTTATTCTCTAATGATTCCCATAATTCTTTTGCCGTTTTAATCGGACTATAAACGTTGTATAAGGAATTATCGAGACCATTGAGAATGTAATTTTTGCAAAGGAAATCAGAATGTTTCCAAGCATCTACTGCAGCCACATTCTCAAAATCCGACTCATCTTCCTTGAGAGTGGGTGCTTCTTCGTATAACAGCCTAGCAAGGTTAAGAGTGGTCAAATAGAACAACATCTTTTGTTGCCATCTCTTAAAATTGGCGCCAGTAAACTTCTCAGGTTTTTCTCCGTGTGCAACATGAGTTGGAGGGACATGAACATTGTTTCCGGTATTACTTGCCATTGTCTGTTGAATACACAATTCACAGACTAATAAGAATATGGTAGTAAATTGTATACTTTTCTTGATTGTATACCGTCTTGACAATAAACAATAAGTAATTGATTTAAATTTAAAATTATAGAGTGAATAAAGCACTTACAAACATTAACCGAAACTGAGATGTGATAAGAATACCAAAGTCAATATTTAGATGATTACAAAATCACCAAGGTATGCTATTTCGACAGATTATCACTTAATTAAATAGAACAGGGATCCACAATATTTTTTTGCCAAAGAATCAAAGAAGACAGGCAGAGAGGGTATAGGTTTAATTCTCATGCTAATATTTAAAGAGATAGAGTCAAATAGACTTGCTCTGTTTCTAACAGAGACACACCGAGGGTTTTATTTGGTTTTTGTAGTATTATATTATTTGAATTTAATACTAACTAAGAAAGAGAGTCTATGAACCAATTAAAACTAGATGAGTTGGTACAGGCAACCAAAAGGAAGATTAAATTTACTAAGTTTTAACAGTGCCTATCCCATGCAACATGCATCAATACAAATTGTCTAAGCAACTAGGGGTCTACGATTTAGTGGGGACAGTAGCTAATAAATTATATGTAAACTTTAATTTAGAAGTAACACCACATAGATAAATGCCAGTATCCAACTTTCTTTTATGCCTTAGATTACTTTGTCAATATAACAGTAACACTAAATTATCTCGTCCACCATTAAAGTATTATAGAACTAACTTGTCCAATTTGTCGAATGGTATTTCCATTAAGGAATAACGTCTTAAGATTGTTGGACTAATTAGTTTAATTGTCCTTCTCGAATACACAATTCGATAATGATTCCGTTCGACAAGTTATGTTACGAAATTAATAACAATATAAAGTATAAGTTTTATGACCGAGTCGAGTATTGGATACTCTCTCCTTAAGACGTTATTCGTCCCACAATGGTGCTAAGCCGGGTTGTATATACGAATCGTCTCCCAGGATAAAACAGTCTTACCTTCTTGAAGCGCAGCACTTCGTTCTTCAAGAAACTTCGAACCAAATACGTAGAGAACTCTCTTAACTTCTTAGACTTCTAATGCAAACTCTAAACTCAGAAAACTAATTGATTTTTCTATCTCTAAAATGAAATCTGGATTATGTATATATAGATGATGGTGACTACATGGAGAGACATAAACCTAGAGATGTGTCTCTCCTAATTTTAATTCAACCAAGGCAATTGTTCAACCAAGACAATAGTTCAACCAAGGTAATGGTTCAAATTGCCAACACAATGTAGATACACGCCACTTAATAAAACAAAACTTAAACAAATGGTGGTGGCTGATAGTGAAGAAGAAGATGAAGGTGGAATATGGTGAAAGAGAATATGAATCTGTTTTATAGTCCCCCAGCTAAAAATGATGTACTCCATAAGTCCAATCATATTACAAGCTATCCATCACTTCTTGGTGTAGTGGTTGGACACCCACTCTGCAACATGAAAATCCCAAGTTCAGTTCAATTGAAGTGGAAATCTCAGATTTATTGTACTTGGATATAAATAGAGTAATTTAGTCGGTCTTTAGACTGGCCTTCAGGCTCTGTAGCATGACCCTTGAAGAGGCTTACATCAGACAGTTACAGTGCATATTCAATTCATAAATCTTGATGTATATTTGTATTATACTAGGTATGCACGGTACAATTCATCGAATGCGATAAAAGTGTCATAATGTTACACTTCAACACACAAGTTGACTTATAGATTTTTGTTTGTTCGTCATAGTTTTTTTTTTTTTTGAGAATAGTTTCTTATTTATTCTCCCAATACTTTGATTTATCGATATTTTAATGCGGCATTATTGTAAAAGATGTAAGTGACAAATATTTGTACAATTGGTTACTCAAAAATATTGTAGTGGTACACTTGTTTTCCATTTAAGCTTCACTTCTCACTACAAATTACGAGCTTCTCCGTGTAAGATAAATACTAAGTTGTTCTATAATCTTTATCCATCTTCTCTCCTAAGAGTTGATCGACAATTGAACCCATTTGACCATAGGGTTGACCAACGATTTTCTCAAAGGTGTAAAATATGAACCTGTAAATTGAAAATTTAATTCAAATATACGTAATAAATTAAAAGAAATAACGAATTCAACGAATGTCCACAAATATTTGTGAAGAAAAGAATATCTAGCATGAGAGTACTTGCCTGTACAGTTCTTAAGATGGTTGATATTCATTTGTCGCATGTGCGGATCTAATATATTTTTCTACCCATTTTCTGAAGTGTAGACAGTAGATATAGGTTAATATATATATATATATATATATATATATATATATATATATATATATATATATATATATAGAGTCAAACATTTGAGACAAAAACTGCATTACAAGATAGATTAATTATTTGGAGGTGAGAAGTATGAAATTGAAAAAAAATGTAAAAGAAAAATAATAACAAGGAGTTGGGAAAATGAAAGACAAATTAGAAAGTAAACACATTCAAAAACAGAAAGTTTTCTGGTGGTGTCCCAACCGTGGAGAACTCTAGTTGCACGGCTATCTCTTGTAGGTCTAGTTTCCAAGTTTAACGAATTCGATGACATGCCTTCACTGCAAAAGATCCCGAAATTGGAAGATCGTAATCGGTTGGACTGGAAAAAAAAAACATACCATCTAATTCACAAATGTCACCCAATAGAACAAAATAACATCTTTGATTGTTTCTATATGCCTCAAGAACAATCTCAGTGCATATGTCGTAAGACGATTCCACGTATTAAAGCGGGACTAACAAAAACCAAAAAAATGAAAATTTGTATGAGCGTCTTAGAAAAACTCTGTAGAGAGGATAAAGAGATAGGCAGAGATCATAAGATGAGAAAAGGAATTAATGGTGATGAAGAGAAACAAATACTTTAATTAAGTCTAAAATGGTTTGAGATCAATTTTTCTCTATGGACCAAATATATTAACTTACCGAGGAACATGTTTGTCACCTTCATGAACAACTTGTGAAATTACCAAGCCCTTCAGTACAATACTTCCTCCTCAACGGCTCCAATCTAATACAAAATTTAGATAATTTATAAAACTTGAAATGGACTGAAATTATGATTTTAATAAGAACCTATTCCAAATCATGGTCAGGTTATAAACATTCAAGAGTATTCGCAAGAAGAGCTCCATTGTAAGGTCATTCAAACCGTTCATTTCACTCCCACTACCATAAGCTTTAAGCCCAAGTCCTAAGCCTTTAATCATTTTCTCACCATTGCAAATCTAAAACTTCACCTAGGTTTATAGCTTTAGTTTTGTTATCAACCATCAACCTAAAGAGAAACATATGAAAATCCATGGTGAGAAGATAAAGTACCTATGAAGTTAAAAAAAAAAAAAACTTAGACTAAATTAGAGGAAGTATCTGGAACCGTAGACATGAGATTTATTACTAAAGAGTGTTCATTAGGATAATTTTTTTTTAGAAGTGTTCATTAGGATATTAGGGGGGATATATTGATGTGCCTAGAAGGTTACCCTAAATAGGTCTACACCCGCAAGTGCACGGGTGTCAAGTTGTAATAAATTCCGGTAAGACCGGTTCGTTCCTCAGAGACTAGTTGAACCTATTCTAAAATTAGGAAGTAATAAGATTTTAAAATGATTTGGTTTTGGTTTTTAAAATAAAATATTAAAATAAAATTACGGAAAGAAAATAATTACAAATGATACAAGGAACTCAAATGGGGGAGAGCCTAGGGTTTTCTGAATCCGTTCTCCTAATAATTCTAACGATGATTCATTATAATTTAATTAGCAAATTCTTTATATAACTCAGATTTTTAGTCCATGAATGGTCTAAAAATCCGGAAGATTTTATCATGAAAAACAAGAAAAATTGATTAACAAATCATATCGATAAAATTATTTATGAAGAAGTTCATCTAAGACCCTAGATAGAGATTAGTTAATCATGATGAAAGATTTAAAGGTTAACTATATAAAAAGTGGGAGAAAAATAGAAAAAAAATTGAATTTCTTACTGATTTTCCAGCCAAACAGAGCCTTAGGGAAGTGATTTCCTTCTGATTTTCCACTGTTCTGCCAAACGCACCCTCTGGGAAAACAATTTTCTCGTCTTCCCGGAAATATTTTCCCTGTGAGAAAATTATTTTCTCACCTATTTTCTCATCTTCTTCAACCTTCTTTCTCTCTCTAACTTTCTGTTTCTTTTCTTATAAACTCTCTCTAGCTTTTCCTTTCTGTCTCTTTAACTTAATTAACCGGAATCAATGAAACAAATCGAAATTTCTTTAAAACCGAGAATGATTTCACTATTAATCTCTCTCTCTCTCTCTATTACAACTTCCTGTTTCTATCTCTCTCTGTAATCTCTCTCTCTCTCACTAAGAACAAAGACTACATAAAAAAAATAAGAAAAAGAAAAGATGATGATGATAAAATCTCTGTCTCTGTTTTTCTTTTCTTCTTGGCCGTGAGAGATGATGATGGCAACTCTCTCTCCTCTTCTTCTCTCTCTCTCTAATATTTCTCTTTCATCGAGCTGGAGAGGATCAGTTTTTGACCCCCCAATCGAGATGATCAAACTAAGATGATGCTCTCGGTTTTATACTTCCATGACCGGGTTTCTCTCTCTCGAATATTTTTCATCTTCTTTCCTTCTTCTTTGAATATATTCTCCAATCTTTCTCCCTTTCCAACTCGGTTTCTATCCATCTCTATGTGAATTCGAAATCCTCACTTTCCTTTTCTGTCCTTCTTTCTATTTCTGTTTCAGTCGGTCGGAATCTTGGTGAAGTCTCCGTTTTAAGAAGTTTAGACAGCTCTCGGTTATAAAAGGAAGAAGAAGATGATGACGTCAGCTGACGTCATCGAGTCGGTCTGGGCTGTCCGGGTCACGCGTATATCTTGGTGTACCTCTGGACGTGACAGAAAGTAGCCCGCGCATTCCCTGGTCCATTCGATTTCTTGCCGGATGCATGCCACGTGTCCCTCTTGACTTTTAGTATACCAAATTTGACCCGAACTTTGACTTGCTCTAATTTATTCATCTGGACTCCGATTTGACTTCCGTTTTCGCCTACGGGTTCGTTTTGGACTCTACTTTCCATCCGAGCACTAATATTGACCAGAATACCCTTGTCATTAAAATGACCAAAATGCCCCTCAAGTATGTCTTTATCACGATGTTTCCGCATCGAACTCCGTAAATGAGACCTGAGAAGGAAAATCAAACAAATCATCAGAGTAACCGCTCGAACTGGACTAACTAACCCGAGTTAAGAGATTCAAATGAGACTGTTTCATGTCTCATCATATATGTAATGAGAAGAAGTTATTTTCAGCTGTTAGACTGGTTTGGTATAGACTATCAGAAGTTAAATTATATGTTAAAGAGGATGCCAAGACTAAGTTGGTAAGGTTTGTGCAGTAGTTCTAAGGCTAAGGCCATGAAATTGTGTAATGATGATTAGCATGGATGAAAGAAATCATTAGAGTGACAAATCTGTTAAATGTTATTCTGAAGGCTACCTAATAGCTTATGGTTGTTCTGATGAAGCGAGTGTTGTTACCATCACAATAATATATTTCACTGAATAAATAAGAAGATGCAACTATCAATAACAAATAGTAATAAATACATAAAAGACGATCATACCCTGCGGAACGGGAAGAACAACCACCCCACTTTGCCAAACTTTCAATTAAATTATGATGTTCATCAAGGCATTGAAATATATCATTCAAAATGGAATATCCCTTTTCCTGAGAGGCTAGGAAGAAAGAGTGAGCAAAGTTTTGATCTCCTCTCTCTTTGGAAGTAAAACGCAAATCACAAGAACAATTATCCCTTCATTTAACAACTCTTCAGCGTCAACTATTTTTATCTCTGCCTTAAGTTCGTCATAGTCGACAAATTTCATAATTTTACATGTTTCTTTTTAATAATCTAGGAATATCAAACGTGTTAAAGTTAACAAACAACTATCGAACATTCAAGATCTAAGCCAATAAATATTGAAGAAATGACCACCAGAAAATTAAAAGAAATTTAAAAACACATACGAGAAGGGGAGCTTAAGAAATGAATTAAATGGTAAAACTGAGACACTTCCATAAATTGAAGAAGATGAAAATCTATGCACATGAATACAATTTGGTTTAACTATGAGGTAAAAGTCCTAAAAGTATGAAATGTGTTGATTTCCAGTCTTTAAGGTACAATGGAGAGGAAGTAGGTACAACAAACATATACGACACCCTATATGACATATTGTCAAACACCTTAGGTACAACAAAAATATACCTGAGGTACAACAAAAATATACAACACCCAGATGAGATTGTCAAATACCTTCACGGATCACAACATTCAACCACTACACTATGGAATGAGTAAAATTTAGCTAGATATATGAAGAAAGAAACTAAGTATTAAAGGAAGGAACAACACTAAGACTTCATCTACAATAACATATATTTTTGGAGCAAAAAATTACCATATTTAAGCATGGAATACTCAAAAAGGGCGAACAATCGAGAGAATTTCCGGCAGAATTTAGAGCAACTGAAAAACAAATGAATAAGGATTTCATAGCCAAGGGTTTTGTACCTGTTAATTGATGAAGATGAAATGGTACAGTGAATGAAGGAGCTTGGTGGAAGAGATAGAGGCTGGGGGCGATGAAGAGAGAGTTAAGGATAGGAATCGGCCTTGATTGAGCGAAAGACATTGAAACAACCGTTCGTTCCATGTTCGTTCCATTTAGCCGTTGATTTAATTTAAGGGTTGGTTACATGTGAGATTCGTTTTGAACGGATGAGATTATATGCCTATGTGTCTGTACAACTCTACCATCTAGGATCATTTATTTTGTCCTAGTCACAACTTTTCTGTTTTGTAATATAGATTTTAGAGTTATTTCTTTTTTGGCCCCTACTTTGTGACCAACTTCCTTTTTGACCCCCTGTTTTTTATAAATTCAAATTAGATCTCTTTTATTAACATCGTCATTTAACTTTAATAGTTATTTTTTTTGTTTCAATAATTGCCCTTCTTATAAAGTGATTTTTTGCTACAAACTAGGGGGCAATCTCTCCCCCCCCTACACACACATCATTTTCTCGCCACCTGGTCATCTTCTCTGGCAAAGGTCGCTGACCGACTAAAATTTCTGGCGACCTTGAAACTTATTATTATTATTTTAATCTCTTCCTCTTCTCTTTTTTTTCTTCAACTCTCTTTAATCTCCCTATCTTCAATCTCTATTTCCTTCCCCGGAGAAATCAGACCTTGAAGATCTGGGTTGAACTAAATTCGGTCTGGTTTCGACGAAAGGACTCCTCCCCTTTGCCGGGGCTATAAAGAGGGAGGGTAGAGAGAAAGAGAAATTAGAGAGAGACTAAAAAAATTAAGTTTGAAGGTCGCCGGAAATTTTGGCCGACGATGACCTTTGCCGAAGAATATGATGAAGTGGCGAGAAATGATGTGGAGAAGAGAGGTGATGAAATGGAGGAGAGATGAGGTGTGTTTTATGTTTTTAATTCTGTAAATAAATTTCATTTTGGCCCCCTTGTTTGTTCCAAAATAGTTAGCACTTTTTTAGAAATTAACACATATTTAAAAGGGAGTCAATTTTGAATTAAAAATCACTTTTTTAAGAAGGACAATTATGAAAACAAAAAAATTAACCATTAAAATTAATTGACGGAAACAAAAGGAGGCCTGGAATTTACGAAAAAGAGGAGGTGAAAAAGGAAGTTGGTCACAAAGTAGGAGCCAAAAAAAATAACTCTATTTTTTATGATGTGTCAATACATTGTAATAACTATAGTATGTCATTTCTAAAAAAGAAAACCATATTACAATTGGTCAACTCTATTTTTCTTTTTTATAGATTGGCTTTGAAGAATGAATACATTTGACATTGATACATTATGAATATAACACATAATACATCATGAATTTGAGAAGCACTATAAACGCCAATTAAGACACCTTGGACCCTAAAGTCCATGTAAAGACTCTTAGGGTCATCCTAGGAGGCCTGAAAGCCCATCTACCTCTACTTTTACTGAATTTATTGTCTAAATTACATGAGATAAATCTTGATAGCAAAATATTTCCACCGAGACTCGATCCCACGACCTCATAGGCTTAAGAGAGAGTATCCAACTCCATGAGACCAATATTGGGCCCACCATTTCTTTTTTTTGAATAACATCCATCAAAAGACTAAAAAGTTTACAGAGTTGATCATTGAATACAAACTATCGACTACACAGAATAACCCAAAGTCGGTAAAAAGGAGACCAAAAAAGTAAAAAAGTTAACCATAAGGGGACTAAATTACAACAATTCTGCGATGAGGGGCTGACTAGAAGTTGCCAAGTTATGCGCATCCTTGTTGCAAAGTCGCGGGCAGTATGCTGGCAACACTCCGTGCAAACGGGTGTATTCCACGAAGGTCGTTGATTTCATTTGATAGTCTCCAGGGCACCTTCGGATCAACGGTCGTGATTTCATTTGAGTTAGGCACTGTTTCAGTCGATTTATTGGATCCACTTCGTCTTGTTCCAGATCTGGACTGTCTACGAATTATATGGTCTCTCTAATCCTCGAACAATCACGGAACATGTGATAGGTGGTTTTGAGCTTACCTAGTCCACACAATCTAGTCCGCCATTTCTTGTACACATAAATACTACTCCACCTTGCAGAGTCGCGGTGAGCTGGTGACTAATAGGACAAGGGAAAAAATTGTCATTTCACAACATCCGTCTTAAATGGCGGAATGTGACATGTGCCTACCTCTTGAGTCTTGAATAGGGCCGCCATTGTTGAAGCGCCCTACTCAGGCTACTTCCACTGAGGTGTTCTTTCTATGTTATTTCTTCCCCCAACATTTATCTATCTATAAACTCCCCCCATCTATCTACAACTCAATTACCCATCTAATGGCTTCTTCTTTTTCTCTCTCTAAAACTCTCATTCTCTTTTTCTTATTCATTTCTCTCACTAACTCTCAACCTCCTTCCTCTTCTTCCAGACCTCACTCTATCCTCCTTCCTGTCACAAAAGATCCTTCAACCAAACAGTACCTAATCCAGATCTACCAAAGAACCCCTCAAATCCCTATAAATCTAGTACTTGATCTTGGCGGTCTATATCCATGGGTTGACTATGACAATGGCTACGTGTCATCATCCTACCGTCGTACCCTTTGCTTGACACCCCAATGCCCTCCTTCTCTCTCTGAATCTTGCGCCGACTGTTCCCCCGGTTCTAAACCGGGTTGCGGTAGTAGAAACGAATCTTGCACAGTTTGGCCCGATAATACCGTGGCTCGATTCGCTACCGGCGGTGAACTTGCTTCGGATATAATGTCCGTTAGATCCACAGATGGGTCTAACCCGGGTCCGAATGTTACGGCCCGTAACGTCCAATTCGCTCGCGGTGGTCTCTTAGATGGGCTTTCTAAAGGAGCTAAAGGAATGGTTGGTTTTGGTAGAACTGAACTTTCATTACCTACACAATTCTCACTTGCTTTTAGAATACCTAGAAAATTTGCTCTTTGTTTATCATCTTCATCAAAAGGGGGCATTATTGTTATGGGTGATGGGCCTTATGTGATGCAACCCGGAATCGAGCTCTCCGGTTCACTTGTGTACACTCCTCTTTACGTCAACCCGCGTACGACTGCTAATGTTATTATAAAAGGTGCGCCTTCGTCAGAGTACTTCATTGCCGTAAACTCAATCAAGATTAACGAAAAACGAATCAACCTGAATAGAACTTTGATAACTATTAACAAAAAAACTGGATTCGGAGGGACGAAAATAAGTACTGTCGAACCTTATACCGTGTTGCAGTCATCGATATACAAGGCGTTTACTAGTGCGTTTGTTAACGAAGCTAAAGCTAGGAATATTACTGGTGTTGCTGCGGTTTCCCCTTTCGGGTTCTGTTTTAGTTCGAAGAATATTGCGAGTACTAGGCTCGGAGCTGCAGTCCCAACTATCAATCTCGGCTTGCAAAATGGAGTAACTTGGAGCATATTTGGGGCGAATTCCATGGTCCAAGTTAATAATGAAGTTTTATGCTTAGGATTTGTTGATGGTGGTTTAGAACCAAGAACATCTATTGTCATTGGTGGGTATCAATTGGAAGACAATTTACTGCAGTTTGATATACCAAAATCAAGGTTAGGGTTTAGCTCAACATTGCTTGGAAGACAAACTACTTGTGCCAACTTCAATTTCACTACCAAGGGTTAGAGGAGTACTAATTCTTCTTTGGAGTTTTTAATCCGGCAAAAGCATATCATTTCTGCAATGTTTTATCAAACATTTGATACTTTTTTACTTGTAATTTTTTCTTCAGAACCGATAAGCTTCAAATCATAGTCTGTTTAGTAGAAAGACGTATATGTAATCTATTACGCAAAATAAAATTCAGATGGTATCTGGTGAATTTATTAAACGAGATACATACGGTTACCAATATATTTCAATGACGCGACATAGCTTATGTGTTCATCATTATGGATTATTTTGGTCTAATTCAAGTGTCATACGATTCTAGATTGTAATTTGTAAATATGTCATACAAAACCTAATTAATCCCACAATAAGGGGTTCACCACTTGATACATCTTGGTCCCACACATAAATAAGACAACAACTTGAGCTATGAGTCCATGACCATATGGGCATTGCATAATTGTGGATATATGTCATTTTCTAGATCTATAAGCAAGCAGCCACACTTGACTTTCCTTCTATCCTCCTCTTCCACCCCATACATATCAATGCCCTTCATAACCATTTCTCCCCATTACAAGATTCACACATCCTATTACTAAATCCATGGCTTCTTGTGTCTCATCTCTTCTCTATTGCCCATCGTCCTTCTTCTACCCACCATCACGCTCTCGTTCTTCCCGTCACGAAAGATGTTTCGACGAAATTCTATCTCACTCAAATCAACCAAAGAATTTGGGTTTGATCTTGAGGGACTTCTTTGATATATTCCTCGGCATGTCATTACTGTTTCTTTTTTTTTTTCCTACCTTTAAAGAAGTTGATCAAAGGTTGATTATCACCTCTTTTAATCTGGTACTTGATGTTGCTTATTACCCTCCTTTGCATTTTGAGGAAGCATCTATGTTCATTTTAAGGTGCCAAAGAGCTTCAAATAAATCAAAGAATGGCAGCGAAGGAAATTATTCTAATTTCTAAGTACGATTTTTGTATGTCTGTACCACGAAGCAATCTATTGGGTAAAGGTGGTTATTGAGTTAGTAATTGATATTACTACAAAAAAATACACACATATTGGTCTTTGATGTGTGCCAATTCGATTTTTGACCAGACAGGGTCGGCCTTGGGCCTAGGCACTCCAGGCGGGCCGCCTAGGACCCCCAAATTTAGGCCCCCCCATTTATATAGTATTCCGGGGAATTTGGCCAAAACTTCCTAAGAAATTATTATTTAGGTGAAAAAAAATACATCAAAGTTTTTTAGGCTTCACCTCCCTAGTAGCAATTATGTAATTTTCTATTTTAGTGAAAAGACCAACCTAACCCTAGTCTAAAAAAATACCTTGCAAACAACTTGCACTACCTTGCAAACACTTTGCATTGTCTTGCAAATACCTTGCAGAACCTTGCAAACACTTTGCATAGTTTTTGCAAACACCTTGGATAACCTAGCAAACACCTTGCAGAGCCTTGCAAACACTTTGCTGAGCCTTGCGAACACCTTGCATGACTTTTGCAAGTCATGCAAACACCTTGCAGAGCCTCGCAAACACCTTGCATGATTTTTGCAAACACGTTAGATAGCCTTGCAAACACCTTGCACTGCCTTGCAAACACCTTGCAAAACCTTGCAATGAGCTTGCAGTACCTTGCAAACAACTTGCACAATGATGTGGCGTTAAAATACCACATTGAGATCACTTAACTTGGATGAGTTAGTTCGTTTCGGGTTTTATTTCTAATAATTTATGTATTTTTCTTGTTAGGAAGCTTATTTGGAGTTTGGCATTACATTCGGAATAAAACGAAGCAATTCGTCACATTTTCATCTCATGTGGAAGAGAGCGGAAGGAAAGAGCGTCAGGGGTATTTTGGTCATTTTGTGAAATTCAGAGGTTAGATGGAAAGTGGAGTCAATGGTGAGTCCGACGGCGAAAACGGAAGTCTGATCGGAATTCGTACGAAGAAGTTATGAAATAAAGAAGCCAAAGAGCATTAGAGAAATCTATAGGCACCCCTTTGTTTTCTTAATGAGAAGTAACAGCCCAAACCCAAGTCCATGAGTCTAAAGAAGAAGGACCAAGTAAAGATTCTGTGAGCACCTCCTCTCTAAAGGGTCAAAGTCAACTAATCTAATGGAGGTGGTCAAGTCAAGAGTTTCAATTTTAGTGAAGGAAGAAATAAAAAGAAAAAAAATCTGAATAGATGCATCATCTTCTCAATCAAAGCATTAGGGTTTAGGACTTTTTGGAGAAAAAGGGGAGAAAGGGACTAGTGCCGGCCATCTCTTGGCCGGCAGATCAAAATCGCCGGGAAGAAGACGGGAACAGCAGCTGCAACTCGGGTCTAGGGATTTATCATTAGTCTTCAAGAGAGCAGCTCGGTTTTTGAAGTCTTCAGCAGCAACTCGGAGAACCAGAGAGCACAGCAGCACGGGATCTTCATAGGAGCAGCTCAAGCTCGGATTGAAGCTAGGAGGGGACAGAGATCGCGGGATTTCACCAGCTGCGGGCACGGGTCTTCACGGGACGGAATATACTTGGCTCGGAACAGTCGGATTTAGCCAGACTCTTATGGAGTTAGCCGGATTTGATCATCTCCTTAGCCGGTTCTTCTAGGGTTCTCCGACCATCTCCTTGGCCGGAAACTTTAGGGGTTTTACTCCTAATGTTTTTGCCTTGCTTTGTCTTATATTTGATTTGGTTTTGAGTGTTGAAATCTCAGAGAGAGAAAGCTTGAAGGTTGCTTTCATGGTGGACTGTTCTTGAAAGGAAGAAGATGATACTGACTGATAAGGGGAGGTCAAGTTCTGCTGAGAGGACACCCATTGTATACTGTTAAGAGGACCCCTGCATTCTGTTACAGGGAGATCGACAGCACTTCAACACATATATTTCCCGTCGATCTTAGTCTCGCGCCTCATCGGAATAGGGAGATTCTCACCTTAACTTTCTTTGTTTTCTTCCCGTTTATTATTTGTATCGCCATGTCTAGCTAACTTTTGTAGTCGGATACTCGTGAAACATGTTTTGATGTGACAAGAGTTTTATTGCTTTTAATGATAAAATCTTCCGGGTTTTTAGACCGTTCATGGACTGGAATCTGAGTTAAACCAAGAGTTCGTTGACCCATCCAAGTACATGGGTGAAGTTAACTAACTTTTTATGCTTATAAGATCATTAGTACTAGTCACTATCGACTTTGTGGATCGAAGTATCCCTCTCATTCGATTCTTGCTCGACTCTTCCCGAATCTCTCACCTTTAGTTTAGTTAGTCTTATTTGTTTATTTATTTGAAATCAATTAAAAAAAAAACCCCAACTTATTCTCTTTTTGTTTTTAGTCTGAGTTAGTGACTGACACTTAAACCGGTGAGTTAGACTCTTTCGGTATTCGAATTACCCCCTATCCTTGAGGATCGATCCCGGTCTTACCGGAATTATTACTTGACGCCCGTATACTTGCGGGTGGAGACCTTTTAGGGTAACCTTTTAGGCCCATCAAGTTTTTGGCGCCGCTGCCGGGGATAGGTTTAGTAGTTTGGATATTGTTTGTTCGTTTTGTTCATCAGTTTAGTGTTATTTGTTAACTTAGACGTTTTTGTTTATTTTCGTAGTTTCTGACTCTTTCTTATTTTCAGGAACTACTCTAAGGAAAAAGCCGAAAAAAAAAAGAACATAGGAGCGAAGGAAAAGAAAGGAATCAGAAGGAAGAACGAAACGAGAGGAGCATTCGCTAGTATCGTATTCTATCTATTTCTTTCTACTTGTGTGTAATTGGTTGGTAGTTTACATTTATAGCTTGTGTGTTGTTCCTTGAACATTGTGAGATCATGGCACGTTATTCTAACGGTTGGTCATTCAATGATGATGATGATGACCTTGATCTGAAGAGTTCCATCATTACCCGACCTGATATGACCTTAAGAGAATACCAACAGTTGCGTAGAGCTGAGCTTAACCAACGTGGTATGACCCTAGGAGAATACCGACGGGTTAATGAGGGGAATAGGTCAATTGAGCCTAATCGACCTGGTATGACCTTCGGAGATTATCAACGAATGTGTAGAGATGATCCGATTAGTGAGAGGAATAGACCATCTGAACCTGATCGATCTCGTATGACACTAGCAGAATACCGACAGATGTATATAGATGGTCAGATTAGTGATGGATATCGTCCGACACCATATATGTATGAGAGACCTTATATTCCACACTATTCTGAGACCAATGACTTTAGAGGCAGGTATGATCCTAGTATATACGGAGGGAGTTATTATCAAGAGTCTTCATTTTATTACACTGGTGAGCCTTGTTATGAGGAGACTCTTGAAGATAGATCTCGATCAGAGTCCGAGAGTCGTCTTATTGAGATGATGTCACAATTTGCTACTCAAACGAAGCAGAGGATTGAGTCCTTAACTCAAAAGATAGAGACGCTCGAGTCACAGTCATTTGTCGACGAGGAAGGGGTTTCACCACCCCAAACTCAAGAGGGTACTAGGTACGATGACGAGGGTAATACGTCTAACCCTAGTACTAAGTTAAATGTCGATAAATCTACTGAGAGGACCCAAGAGCCCGAAAATATTGATGACCTTGTTTCGTCTTTACCTCAACTTTTATCGTCTCATTATGATAGGACTATACCAGACTTTGATGTTCAGGATGATGGCTCTATGAGCAAGTTTGAGGATGACACGATTATGAACTATCCGATTTTTGACACATGTAAGGAGTCAGTCTTAGATGCAATGCTAGGAAGGCCTGATATTATAACTGACTGCGAGGCTCCAGATGCCTTTGAGGATGTTGATGACATAGTAGTTAGAGACATGTTGGATAGTTTGTCAGACTATTTACCTAAGGAAACCATGGACCTTGACTTGGTCCCCGAGCATACTGCCTTACCCTTAGAGTCTAGTTCGACTTTCCACATGATCTCAAACTCGGTTGTTGATCCCTTTTGGGACATTTCAGACGTCTTTCCAAAGACGTCTATGGACATAGTGGATATTCTGTCCACTAAGCTTCCAGATGATTTTTTGCCTTCGACTGATATTTTGACCCTTCACGTGTACGTCGATCCTTTTGATGATTTCTTTGTTGTCGTTCCTTCTATTTATGCCTACTTAGTGGACTGTGCACCCACTAAGTTTGGGGATGGCTTGTTTTCTTTTATCGTCTCATGTGCACTTTACATTTCTGATCTTTTTGTGAGACGATTAGCACCGGCATATAGCTTTCTTTGGGTTGACCCCCAAAATTTCCGTCTCTTATTGTATGATCTTTGACTGATTGAGATGGGTCTTGATGTTTGTGGGTATCATCTCTGGAAACCCTCCACGAGACAGAACTCGTGCTCTTGTGAAAGCAAGAGAATCAACGGCTAATTGCATAGCTCAATGCAATCGTGTGTACCCGCGTTAGTGGTCATTTTTATGGTCATGATCTTATGTGTTTCATTCTAATATTGCTTGTTGATCATAGGAGCATTTCTTACTTGTTTAGCTTCTGAGGCATAGTTTGTTCCAAGTTTGGGGATGGCGACGAGCTCGACATCAACTTGGAACCTGTTCATACACGACTCTCGGTAGTAGTATCTCTTATCTCCTCCGGCTATGGTAATATCTTTTCATTCTTCTCTTTAAATTAATATGTCTTATCTTTTGGTGAGTATATGGTTGAAACATTGAGGACAATGTTAGTTTTAAGTTTGGGGATGGGGTATGACTTTCAGCCATGACCATGGGGTTTCAAAAGACAAGAGGGTTCAATAATTCGACCAAATTTGAAAATTTTTGGGTAGATTTGATATGACTTTAGTGGTATGCTTAAGTATGTTGATGCATGTGTTTCAGTTTTGGTGAATGTTATGCATGTTCTTAGTCTTTTTCATGAATGTCGAATCCTTTAGTGTTTGTTTTCTGATCATATGAGTAGCATCATAAGGAAAAAGAAACATTTCTGAGGGACCTAGAAGAGTCATTAGTGGAGACTTAAACCCATGTGAGATATCTGAGCCTTTATATTGTTTTCGAGTGTACTCTTCTGCGCTAACTCTGAGTAGAATGAAGAGCTACTCAACCTCGTAACTTTTAAAAGAGCTTAGACGATCTCATGAGCTCAACTTTCTTAGCCACTAGGAGTGACATCAGGATAGCGACCTTACTCTTGTAGTCCATGAAACCCGATAATAGTGTCAACTTTAGGGAAACGGATACTCCACCATCTATTCATCATCCTACTCCTGAGAATGAAGACATGATAGTTATAGAAAGAAGAATGTGAAAGCAAAGTGCGAAAGAAGAAAAAGTTGTTTGTTGAGAATACTAGTGTTAGTATTTGTTTGTTATGAAAAAAAAAAAAGTGAAAAAAAAAAGTGAAAAAAAAAAAAAAAAAAAAAGAAAAAAAAGAAATGAGTTTATGTGTTATTTTATGCTTATATGTGTAAGTTATGTGGGAAATAAAGTGTTCAAAGCAAAAAGCTAAGTTTAGAAGTTGTTTGAACGTTCTTTTTATTGAAGGAGTCGACATTCTCGGGATCTCATCACTTCCATCTCATTACTTGTATCCGTTGACCTTTAGGAAGCATTGTTAGAGGGTATCGTGGGTGAGAAGGGTGAGTGAACTTCCCCATTCCATTTTAGTGGTTATTTCCATTCTTTAGAGATCATTTCGTTCTAAAACTTGTTATCCTCGTTTGTTTTGTATGTGTTGAGTTTCTCTTTATTCCATGCTCACACATTAGAGTGAACCGTATTATCTATTTTTGAGTGATTTCATGTTTAAGAGTGTATAACCGTGAGGCTAAAGTCGAGGCGAAATGTACTAAGATAGGAATCGAAGTTTTGTGACTTTGACCTTAGATGATGCTCATTATGATTGGACACTTACATTTTAGGATGAGACTACTAGTGAGGAGGCTTTTAGCATATATATGCGTTTATCGATTTTGTTTCACTTGTTTAGCATGCTTGAGTGTATCATTTGTGGTCATTATCTTGTTTACATCGATGTTGAACTCTTTTATGTCTTCGAAATCTTGAATTTTGTGGGTATATTCTCTGGAAACCCTCACGAGACGACACTCGTCCTTTAGGGGTAACCTAGGGGTTTAACGGCTTATTGCATACGCTAAATGCAATCGGGATTCCTCCGAAAGTGAGTTAGGATTTTACTTTATTGTTTTGTTTTGTTTATTTGCTCGAGGACTAGCAAATTCTAAGTTTGGGGATGTTTGATGTGGCGTTAAAATACCACATTGAGATCACTTAACTTGGATGAGTTAGTTCGTTTCGGGTTTTATTTCTAATAATTTATGTATTTTTCTTGTTAGGAAGCTTATTTGGAGTTTGGCATTACATTCGGAATAAAACGAAGCAATTCGTCACATTTTCATCTCATGTGGAAGAGAGCGGAAGGAAAGAGCGTCAGGGGTATTTTGGTCATTTTGTGAAATTCAGAGGTTAGATGGAAAGTGGAGTCAATGGTGAGTCCGACGGCGAAAACGGAAGTCTGATCGGAATTCGTACGAAGAAGTTATGAAATAAAGAAGCCAAAGAGCATTAGAGAAATCTATAGGCACCCCTTTGTTTTCTTAATGAGAAGTAACAGCCCAAACCCAAGTCCATGAGTCTAAAGAAGAAGGACCAAGTAAAGATTCTGTGAGCACCTCCTCTCTAAAGGGTCAAAGTCAACTAATCTAATGGAGGTGGTCAAGTCAAGAGTTTCAATTTTAGTGAAGGAAGAAATAAAAAGAAAAAAAATCTGAATAGATGCATCATCTTCTCAATCAAAGCATTAGGGTTTAGGACTTTTTGGAGAAAAAGGGGAGAAAGGGACTAGTGCCGGCCATCTCTTGGCCGGCAGATCAAAATCGCCGGGAAGAAGACGGGAACAGCAGCTGCAACTCGGGTCTAGGGATTTATCATTAGTCTTCAAGAGAGCAGCTCGGTTTTTGAAGTCTTCAGCAGCAACTCGGAGAACCAGAGAGCACAGCAGCACGGGATCTTCATAGGAGCAGCTCAAGCTCGGATTGAAGCTAGGAGGGGACAGAGATCGCGGGATTTCACCAGCTGCGGGCACGGGTCTTCACGGGACGGAATATACTTGGCTCGGAACAGTCGGATTTAGCCAGACTCTTATGGAGTTAGCCGGATTTGATCATCTCCTTAGCCGGTTCTTCTAGGGTTCTCCGACCATCTCCTTGGCCGGAAACTTTAGGGGTTTTACTCCTAATGTTTTTGCCTTGCTTTGTCTTATATTTGATTTGGTTTTGAGTGTTGAAATCTCAGAGAGAGAAAGCTTGAAGGTTGCTTTCATGGTGGACTGTTCTTGAAAGGAAGAAGATGATACTGACTGATAAGGGGAGGTCAAGTTCTGCTGAGAGGACACCCATTGTATACTGTTAAGAGGACCCCTGCATTCTGTTACAGGGAGATCGACAGCACTTCAACACATATATTTCCCGTCGATCTTAGTCTCGCGCCTCATCGGAATAGGGAGATTCTCACCTTAACTTTCTTTGTTTTCTTCCCGTTTATTATTTGTATCGCCATGTCTAGCTAACTTTTGTAGTCGGATACTCGTGAAACATGTTTTGATGTGACAAGAGTTTTATTGCTTTTAATGATAAAATCTTCCGGGTTTTTAGACCGTTCATGGACTGGAATCTGAGTTAAACCAAGAGTTCGTTGACCCATCCAAGTACATGGGTGAAGTTAACTAACTTTTTATGCTTATAAGATCATTAGTACTAGTCACTATCGACTTTGTGGATCGAAGTATCCCTCTCATTCGATTCTTGCTCGACTCTTCCCGAATCTCTCACCTTTAGTTTAGTTAGTCTTATTTGTTTATTTATTTGAAATCAATTAAAAAAAAAACCCCAACTTATTCTCTTTTTGTTTTTAGTCTGAGTTAGTGACTGACACTTAAACCGGTGAGTTAGACTCTTTCGGTATTCGAATTACCCCCTATCCTTGAGGATCGATCCCGGTCTTACCGGAATTATTACTTGACGCCCGTATACTTGCGGGTGGAGACCTTTTAGGGTAACCTTTTAGGCCCATCACACAACCTTGCTATAACCTTGCAAATAGTTTGCAAATTAGTTTTTGAATTAATTTAACATTGACTTTGTTACAAATTATTATATTTTGTCTAATAGAATGTTGTATAAAAAAACTAGCTAAAACCCCTACAAAATCATAATAGTCATTTTATAAGCTCTAGCACCATCTTTTTATATTTCTTCGAAAAACTTCCAAAACTTTCATGAAATTTTCAATTTGAACATAAGCACTTATCATGATTGTCCAAGAACAAACATTTTCACGGGCATTTCATCAAACAACTTTAAGGCTATTTCAACCAACCCAAATCTTGTATAACTGACTAACATTGCATTCCAAGCAACAAGATCTCTTTCAAGCATTTTATCAAACACATTCCTTGCATCAACTATACTTCCACAACTTCCATATAAATCCAACAAATAAGGTCGAACATAAACATCAAAACTAACATAGCAAAAAAATTACTTCAATCCTAAAGATTGAAAACTTGAAAATTGCAACTTTCTCTCTCTAGAATTTTTCACAAAAAACTAACTCAAAGCCTTCAAAATCATCTTCAAACAACAATTAAAGAGATCCAATTACAAAAACCTAAAATATATTGATGATAAAAAAAAATCAGGAGATCATTCTCGACCTTATAGAATCAATTCGGAAAAATCGTCCAATCCACCACGCTCGTTTGATTTTTTCATTGGTAGAAAACAACTTCCTAGTTTATTAGAAATTTATTTTTATGGTATTTTTCATTAGACAAAGGGTATTTTTTACCTTAAAAACGTGAGTGCCTACAAGATTGTCATCCAAGAACATTTTGAAAAGTTATTTGGGGCCTATCTCTTTAAAAAGATGAGATGTCTTTTTAACCAAAAAAAATTCTAAAATTGGGCCTTCGGCCCAATTTCCTGATCCATATAAGTCTAGTAGTGGATCTTGGCGGTCAATTCCCATGGGTTGACTGTGAAAATGGCTACGTGTCATCATCCTATCGGCCAACTACCCTTTGCCTCACACCCCAATGCCCTCCTTCTCTCTCTACCTGCGACTGTTCCCCTGGATCTAAACCGGGTTGTGGTAGAAACGAATCTTGCATAGTTTACCCGGATAATACCGTGGCCGAAGTTCGCTCCCGCTAGTGAACTTCCTTCCGAAATAATGTACGTTCAATCCACTGATGGGTCTAACCCGGGTCCGATTGTTACGACCCGAAATGTCCAATTTGGTTGTGGGTCTCTCTTGGATGGGCTTCTAAAAGAGCTACAGGAATGGTTGGTTTTGGTAGAACTGACCTTTCATTACCTACACAATTCTCACTTGCTTTTAGAATACCTAGAAAATTTGCTCTTTGTTTATCATCTTCGTTAAAAGAGGGCTTATTATTATGGGTGATGGGCCTTATGTGATCCAACCCGAAATCGAGCTCTCGGGTTCACTTGTGTACACTCCTCTCTATGTCAACCCGCGTACAACCGCTAGTGCTATTATACTAGGCGCCCCTTCTTCGGAGTACTTTATTGCCGTAAACTCAATCAAGATTAACGAAAAATGGATCAACTTAAGTAGAAGTTTATTAACTATTAACAAAAAAAAACTAGGTTTGGAGGGACGAAAATTAGTACTGTTGCTCCTTATACCGTGTTAGAATCATTGATGTATAAGGCATTTACTAGTGCTTTTGTTAACGAAGCTAAAGCTAGGAATATTATTAGTGTTGCTGGTGTTTCCGCGTTCCGGTTCTGTTTTAGTTCGAAGAACATTGTGAGCACTAGGCTCGGAGCTGCGGTCCCAACTATCAAACTCGGCTTGCAAAATGGAGTAACTTGGAGCATATTTGGGGCGAATTCGATGTTGAAAGTTAATAATGAAGTTTTATGCTTAGGATTTGTTGATGGTGGTTTAAAACCAAGGACATCTATTGTCATTGGTGAGTATCAATTGGAAGACAATTTTCTGCAGTTTGATATACCATAATCAAGATTAGGATTTAGCTCAATATTGCTTGGAAGATTGATGGGCCTAGAAGGTTACCCTAAAAGGTCTCCACCCGCAAGTATACGTGCGTCAAGTAATAACCCGGTAAGATCGGGATCGATCCTCAAGGAGGTAATTCGGATATCGAGAGAGTCTAGCCACCGGTCTAGGTGTCACTCACTATCTCAGACTAAAATAAAAGGTGATAATTTGGTTTTTTTTTGATTGATTTATAAGAAACAACGAAAAGTAAACTAAACTATATAAGGAGAGACGAGGAAGATTCGGGAAAAAGGGTCGAGCAAGAATAAAGTGAGGAGGATACTTCGATCCACAAAATCGATAGTGACTAGTACTAATGATCTATAAGAATGAAAAGTTAGTTAACTTCACCAATTTACTTGGATTGGTCAACGAACTCTTGGTTTAACTCAGATTCCAGTCCATGAACGGTCTAAAAACCCGGAAGATTTTATCATTAAAAGCTATAAAACTCTATTGTCACATCAAAACATGTTTCACGAGTATCCGACTACAAAAGCAAGCTAGACATGGCAATACAAATAATAAACGGGAAGAAAACCAAGAAAGACACGAGTTAAGGTGAGAATCTCCCTATTCCGATGAGGCGCGAGACTAAGATCGACGGGAAATATATGTGTTGAAGTGATGTCGATCTCCCTGTAACAGAATGCAGGGGTCCTCTTAACAGTATACAATGGGTGTCCTCTTAACAGAACTTGACCTCCCCTTATCAGCCAGTATCATCTTCTTCCTTAAACAAAATCCACCATTAAATCTAGCTTCAAGCTTTCTCTCACTAGAAATTGGCAACCAAATCACAATCAAACACTAAGAAAATCAAGGCAATAATATGTCAATGAAAAGCCCTAAGGTTTCCAACCCAATTGATGGTCGGAACACCTATAAAATCCGGCTAAATGGAAGTGAGATTCCGGCCAAGAACAGCTCCTTCCCGAGCTGCAACTCTGTCCCGTGCCGATGATGTCCCGAGTTGTCCTTCAAGTAACCGAGCTGTTGCTGCCGTCCTCAATGAAACCTGAGCTGGTCTTCAAAATCCCGAGCTGCTTCAATGGAGGTCTTCAAGCTGTCCCGAACCCTAGCTATAGATCCCGAGTTGTTCTTCCAATACCGAGCTATGAAAGCTCTGTTCCCTCTCGGTTGCTGCCCGTGAGCTACTGTTCCGATATGAAGAACCCGATCAGCCTCTTCTCTGTCCCTCGCCGGCAAAAGCCTTGGCAGGCTTTTGATGATGGCCGGCCGAGGCTTGGCCGGCCGAGGCTTGGCCGGCCGAGGCTTGGCCGGCCGAGGCTTGGCCGGCTCTCTCCTTTCCTCTCTCTCTCTAAACTTTTTCTCTTCCCTTTAGAGAATAATCAAACCCTAGCTTTTTGATCCTCAAACCCCAAGTCTGATTTGTCCCTCATCTCTTGTCTAAAGGCAGGCCTAAACTAAAACCCTCAAAACCAAGTGAGTGCCTATAAGTTTGTTTCATTTGTATATCTTCTTTGAACTGTTGGGCTTTGGGACTTCCGGGCTTTGCTTCTTATTACACACCAAGGGGTGCCTTCAAATTTGTCTCCACTTCCTCTAATTTTCAGAAAGACGAAAATGACCTTCGACTTCCTTCTTCCATAACTTTTTCGTCCGACCATCGATTCGACTTCCGTCTTCACCGCCGGACTCACCATTGACTCCACTTTCCATTGAACCTCTGCTTTCACCAAAATGACCAAAATACCCCTGGTGCTATTTTCCTCCGACTTCGTCTGCATGAGATGAAAACGTGATGAATCGCTTCGTTTTATTCTGAATCAAACATCAAACTCCAAATAAGGTAACTACCAAGAAAAACACATAAATAGTTAGAAATAAAACTCGAAAAGAACTAACTCATCCAAGTTAAGTGATCCAAATGTGGTATTTTAACGCCACATCAAAGACAAACTACTTGTGCCAACTTCAATTTCACTACCAAGGTTTAGAGGGAGTACTAATTCTTCTTTGGAGTTTTTAAGCCCTCAAAAGCTTATCATTTGTGCCATGTTTTATCAAACATTTGATACATATTTTTTTTGGCTATTTTCTTGTTTCCGAACGGATAGATTGAAATCATAGTCTCTTTAGTAGAAAGACGTATATGTAACCTACTACGCAAAATAAAATCCAGATGGTTTATGGTGAATTTATTAAATGAGTTATATACGTTTACCAATATATTTCAATGACGCCTCATAGCTTATGTGTTCATCATTATGGATTATTTTGGTCTAGTGCGCGTGCCGTAGTGGTGGCCAACGGGTTGTGTCGGCACGAAAACGGACCGGCACAACCCGTTTATAAGGCAACACGACACGGCACGGAACGTCGCGTGCCGTGTCGTGCCGACCCGTCACGGGTCAAGCGGGCCGTGGCGGGTCTGAGATTTTAAGCTCCCAAACCCGTCAACCACGACACGTTAGGAACGAAAACACGACACGCCACGGCTCGTGGCGTTCCTAACCCACCACGGCTCGTGGCGTTCCTAACCCACCACGGCACGCTAACCCGTTAGAAACGGGTACTTAATTTACAAAACATTGTTGTTATTTTGTTCAAAGTAGTTGTTAATTGATAAAATTAATAGTTAATAAAATTATTAAGTAACAAAATAAACATAGATTCTACAGTTTAAACAAAGATCACAACGTTTGACTTAAAAATTATTTAGTGCTTTCTTTTGTTACGTTTGGCAACAACTGGCCCATTAGCCACGACCCGACACCAAAACGGCTGGGACCGCCACGGAAACGGCACGACAACGGTTGGGTCGTTGCCATGGGGCGTTTCTGTGCCAAGACCTTGTAGTCTAGGCACGACACGACACGACTGTCAAACGGGTCGTGCCGTCCAATTCTAGATTGTAATTTGTAAATATGTCTTACATAACCTACGAGTATCTCCAATGCAACACTCAACTTAAAAAACTCAATTTGACCCATAGGATTATTTAAGTTTTTAACAAAAAAAAAACTCTCCAATGAAACACTCAACTAGGAACTCAATATGTGGCAACAATAAATATTGAGATACTCAAAAGAAAACTCAATTGTTGAGTTTTCTTTTGAGTATCTCATTGTTGTATTTAAATTGGCCCACATCATCGTTTTATATATTAAAATAAGAAAGAAGAGTAAATCTAAAGTAAATGTTGAGTTTTTTTGAGTGTTGCATTGGAGAAGAATTTTGAATTGAGTATCTCAATAGTGACACCTAAGAGCATCTCCAATGCAAAACTCAAAAAAATCTCTATTCATCCTATGTGTCAAGTTCCAATTGAGATTCTCACTCCTAGGTGGCGTTAATAGAGATTCTCAATTTTTTTTGTCTCCAATGCGAAACTCTGAACTTATCTTATTTACTTATGTGGCATAGTTATTTTTGTAAATAAATAATTAGCTATTTTAGAAAATATAGAAGTCTCGATTTCTATTGGTTGAAAATCAAATATTGATGAGTTGGACAATTAGAGATATCTCAAGAGGACACTCTAGAAATAGAGTGTCCTCTTGAGATATCTCTATTCCACCCTCGACACGTCATCCTAGAGATCCAAATAGAGTGTTGCATTGGAGAGTATTCTTAAGAAAAAACTCTAAAAATCCTAAGTGGCACTCGGAGTTTCTAAGATTGAGTGTTGCATTGGAGATGTTCTAAGAAAGAAAAACTCAATTCACACTTGACACATTGGATTAATTGAGTTTAATGATGCTCTAACGACACAATAAACCGTTCACCACTTGTCTTGATACATCTTGGTCCCACAAATAAATAAGATAAAAATTTGAGCCATGACCATATGGGCATTGCATAATTGTGGATATATGTCATTTTCTAGATCTATAAGCAAGCAGCCACACTTGACTTTCCTTCTATCCTCCTCTTCCACCCCATACATATCAATGCCCTTCATAACCATTTCTCCCCATTACAAGATTCACACATCCTATTACTAAATCCATGGCTTCTTGTGTCTCATCTCTTCTCTGTTTAGTTCTCTTCTTATCCCTATCTGGTCTCTCTAATGCCCATCGTCCTTCGTCTACCCGACCTCACGCTCTTGTTCTTCCCGTCACGAAAGATGTTTCCACGAAATTCTATCTCACTGAAATCAACCAAAGAACCCCACTAATACCCACAAAACTAGTCGTCGACCTAGGCGGTCAATCCCTCACCATTGGTTGTGAAAATGGTTACAAGGAAAAAAGTGACCCATATGTTAGTTGTGGGTCTGTCCAATGCCTACTTGCTAGATCCAATCGGTGTGTGGGCTGTATCCCTGATCCCGGCGAGGGTTGCGGCAGTTACCCATGTGGTGTTTATACAACTAGTGTAACTGATGTCACTAGTGACGCTTTACTTGCTTCAGATGTTGTATCCATTCAATCGACGAACGGGTCATACCCGGTCGGTAACTTCCGGGTTACTCGGTTTCTATTCGGGTGTGCCCGTTTTCCTATCCTAACTGATGAACTTCTTGCCAAAGGTGTTAGAGGAATAGCTGGTCTTGGCATTACAAACATTTCTATGCCTTCACAATTCTCCTATGCTCTTAAATCTTCTCGAAAATTCGCTATCTGCTTATCGTCTTCGAACGGTGTAATTTTCTTTGGCGAGAGTCCTTACTTTATGCAACCAGGAATAGAACTCTCCACCTCACTTGTTTATACTCCTATTTTTGTAAACCCATTTAGTACTACTGGGTATCATGGATATGGGTTTCCTTCATCTGAGTATTTCATTGGAGTAAAGTCAATCAAAATCAATGGAAAACTAGTAGATTTGAAGAAAGAATTACTCACCATTAACAAGGAAAATGGCAATGGTGGAACTAAGATAAGTACTACAAAACCTTATACTATTATGGAGACATCAATATACAAGGCATTTACTAATACTTTTGTTAATCAAGCTAAAGTTATGAATATTACTAGGGTTAGGTCAGTGGAACCATTTGGTGCTTGTTTTAGTTCAAAGAACATTTTAAGCACAAGAGTTGGACCAAGTGTTCCAACTATCGATCTCGTTTTGCCCCCGAATAATAAAGTAATATGGAGGATATTCGGGTCGAATTCAATGGTTCGAGTAAATGATAATGTGTTGTGTTTAGGGTTTGTGGATGGAGGTGAATACCAAGTGACTTCAATAGTTATCGGTGGATATCAGTTAGAGGATAATCTACTCCAGTTTGATGTGGAAAAATCAAGATTAGGGTTTAGTTCATCACTGTTGTTTAGACAAACTACTTGTTCTAACTTTAACTTCAATACCAAAGCTTAGGCAATGTAACAAATAAAGAATAATGTTTTAGATGGATCCATTGACCTATAAAGATTCAATAACGTGTTAAAGTTAACTAACAGAAAAATACAAACGAGACCATATTGGAAGGTGGCCATCTTTACGGGGCATTTTGGTCAGTCAGTCATCTTTAGAGGGTCATTTTGACGCATTGGTCATCTTAGGGGGCCAAAATGAAATTTACCTTTAATTAAGAGTAGATAAGCATTACAACTGGTAGTGTACAATCCAAATTAACAAATCAAACCCCTCTAGTAAAGTTGAAATTACCACATGTAGTCCTTATAAAAAACAATGTGGAACTAAACCCTAATCTTGATTGTTCAAGATCAAACAAAAGAAAATTATTCTCCATTTGAAATGACCCAATAACAATTGCTTCCTCAGCTCTTTCTCCACCATCCACAAATGCCAGACATGCCACGTCATCGCTGACTTGTTTCATCGAATTCGCTCCAAATATTGTCCAATTTTTCCCATTTCCTAGAACCAAATCAATTTGTGGAACCGGTAAACCAACTCTAGTGGAACCGAGATTAGTAGTATTCAAACAATAATCAAATGGTTTCACTTTCGGAGCTCGTGGGATACCATTAGTGGCCCTTTCAAAATCCTTCAAAAATAATCTATAAACATGACTTATTAATGTCGTATACGGAACTGCAGTACTAAGTTTGACCCCACCGTGACCAATAGAATCGAACTCAAGAACACGAGCCAAAAAATGAACAAACTCGCCATTGATAGTCACACCCTTTAGATCGATATAGTAATTAGCGTTGCTTGGATGCTTTATTAACGGTGTATAAGAAAGAACCGAAGTCACATCAAAATTAGTCGGGCCTAACATATAAAATGGGCCTTCGCCAAAGAATACCACACCCGGATTCGAACCAGTACTGGGAAGACAAATCCCAAACTGTCTCTTCGCTTCGGGCGTAAATTGAGATGAAAGTCCGAGCAGGGATTGAGAAAGACCTGCCACTCCAGAAACACCCAGTGGTAGAGATTGAAATAGATAATCAGGTGCACATGATAGATATAGTTGATTAAAGTTGATATCAACGGTCGGTGATCGACCATCTGTCCAAGAGATGATGAAATCTTTCTTGGTTAATTCAGCTAATGAACATTTTTTTGTGACTGGGTTAACTGGAGTGACAACACAGGAACACTGATTTGTACCTGTGCCATTAAAGGAAGGACATAAAGGAGAGAAATAAGATTTAGCATCTAAGCATTGAGGAGATGTGCAAGAAACAGTTGGGTACTTCTTAGGGCAATGGTACCATGAGAAAGGAGATCCAAGATCTATGACATATTCCTCATTGAAGTTTAGAGTGAGAGAGTAGAGAGAAGTTGTGAGATCTTTGGTGATTGGTGCAACTAGGGCTTTGTAAGGTTGAGCTAAAACAATATTACTTAGCAAACTAATGCAGGTTAATACAAGGATTATTGATAATCTAGATTGAAGAAAGCTTTGATGACAAGTCATTTTCTCTTTTTGATTGATTTGAATTAGAGATGAAAGGATGTGTTTATTTATAAAGAGGAAGTGTTGAGTATATTAGTGATTTAAGGAGTATCAAATTTAAGAAGTTGACCTTATAATAAATGTAAGAAAAAATAAAATGGCGTGGACGTTCTCAAGACACAATATAAAATTTAGAAGTTTCCAAGTTAGTTCATTCAGATAAATAAAATTTATTATAGGAGATTTTCTTGTTTCCGTCACATTCCTGAAAATCTGTTGGCAGCTCGATCTATCACATCAGATTTTCTCTTAAAAATTAATTAATCTCTCAAACTCTGAACATAATTCATCTACACCTGTATATTAGTCAAATATCTAGTATTTTTTAAATCAAATTTAAAATAAGCTTTGATTGGAATTGTCAAAATAGTTGTATTTGTCTATCGGAAGGATAGATTTGTGAGTTTATACCAAGATGTGGTCAGGTCAAAAAGTCATATTATGTGAAGATAAGGATTACAGATTAGCTGTAAGGAATTAGTTAAATAACAAGTGATTTAGTCAAACTCTTATTACAAAATTAAGCAGTAATGTGGGGATCAACAACAATGGGTGTTGGAACAAGCCAGCCACATGAATGAAATGTGAGTGGAGTAATTTATAGGTTTAGTATACATTTCTACATACATTTGCCAAATTATGCTAAGTCAATATGTATGTCCTATAATGTTGTTTTCTATACTCCATTCTTTTTAGGTATATACTAGATCACTAGTTTTAGTGTTAACCTTGTAACTGTAATTTCCAAGGTGTCTCTCAAAAGTTTATTTGTGTCCCTTCCATTCACAATCTTATTCTAAAATTAGTCGTGAAAGAGGCATCAATAACACTTTGAGGGACACCTGTAAGACTACCCCATCCTATATATTAAAACAGTCTTTAGTCGATTATGTGAGGTATTGATGCAAGGAGATTTTCGGAAAATAACTTGAGAATCTTAAATATCAGTAATCTAGTTATGTTAGTAATTTCGTATTTTTATTTGTAGAGAAATACTAATATTTTTAGCAGTTTTATAATTTTAGGGTTCTAGTATTTTGTTTTTAGAAGTTATTTTTTTGAATTTGATTAGGTTTATGAAACCCTAATGCTATGTAAAAGGGGTCTAGTAATTGTTTAAGACATTTAAGTTTATCAATAAAATTCAGTATTCTAGTAGTAAATCTTCTTGGTTTCGGGTTCTATAAGTCTTAACACGAAGATCTAAGACTTTTTCTGATTTTTCATAAGTTTTAGACGAAGATCTAATTCTTTACAGAGTTTTCCGCTGCGTCAGTTGATATGTCTTTTGTTGCGGATGAAATTAGTTATACTAATTTAGACACTGAAATACTTGTGGATTGTGCTATGAAGCAAGTTGATGAAAAAATAAAAACTGAAATTATTGAGATCAAGGAAGAGTCTAATATTATCAGCTCTCAAGATGAGGAGTTTGTTATTTCAGAAGAAGTTGATAATAAAGTTGTTTTGAAGGAAGATGCAAAACTTAGTGAGTCAGTTATCGGATCGATGAATTTTCCTTCATATGCAGAGCCTTTTCTAGTATTATGTGAATCTAAAATAGTTTCTAATGGATTGGTTAATAGTTTTATTGGATAGTCTTCACATAAGCTTGTGGTTCTCAATCACTTTATTCATGATCCTCACATATTTATTTTTGGGGTGAAGAAGAAGATTCAACTAAATCACAAGTATCTTGATTATATTATAACTCAATCTTCGTTAAAATCTGAATATTCGGTTATTCCTATACATAACTCACGAAAAAGTTGCATTAAGGGAGTACCAATCACCATGACAGCTAAATCGATTAGTAAACTAGAGACGAGTTTCTTTGAAGTGGGGGAGACTGATGCAGGGAGATTCTCGAAAAATAACTTGAGAATCTTAGTTATCTAATAATCTAATTAGTTTAGTAATTTCGTATTTTTATTAGTAGAGAAATAATATTTTTAGCAGTTTTATAATTTTAGGATTTAGTATTTTGTTTTTAGAAGTTGTTTTTTTGAATTTATTAGGTTTAGGAAACCCTAATGCTATGTAAAGGGAGTCTAGTAATTGTTTAAGGCATTCAAGTTTATCAATAAAATTCAGTATTTTAGTATTAAATCTTCTTAGTTTCGAGTTCTATAAGTCTTCGATCTTCGTCTTAAACTCCGTAAAGAATTAGATCTTCGTCTAAAACTTATGAAAATCAGAAAAAGTCTTAGATCTTCGTCTTAAGACTTATATTCATTTTCTTAAATTTGTTGGTAAAGGAATGGGAAAGTTGTTATTGCTGTCCATTGGTAAGTTTGAAAACGAGAAGAATAACTAGAGATAACAAATGAGAGTGGAAGAGAGATGAAAATTTAGAATAAACAAATTTATATGGAGTATATAAAAAAGATGAGTTCTTCTTTCTTTTTTTATTACCTTCCTCCGGATCTGTTCTAGAAATTTTGAGGTATTTCGAATTGTTTGTTGACACGGACAAAGTCAGGGAAGCCTTGAGAGGGAAACAACCCGGATCACCAGCTAAGGCCCCTAAATGACCGCTCAGTGATAAAGGAGGTTGGGGTATAGAGACAACATGGGTCGTATCGATTGGTTGAAAGGTCTGAAAGAGAACGTTGTTCTGGGGGGGGGGGGGGGGGGGGGGTGATAGCTGTTGGGAAAACCATCTTTGGATTTTCCCATGATCTTTGGAATTCATTTATTTCTCTCAGGGGTAGCTTGCTTTGGGTTGCTGATACCTCCTTCTCGGTTCCTTCTTCCATAACCGGCTTGAATCCTTGGAGGGTCATCATTGACTAGCTTTCGAAAGAGTCTTAGTCTCGAGCGAACCAGCCTATCCTCGGTATGGGGATTACGTGGTGGTTGAAACAGAGACACATTTGGTTGTAAATTACAATGTGGCGGATAAAATCATATATCTGCACGGCCAGTCAATAGTTCAAGTCACACACTCCCATAATCCATTTTCTCTTCGGGGTAAATTTCTTTGTAGAACTTATAGAAAAGGTCCAAAGATGAAAAGGCTTCAAAGTCATATTTGTGTTTCAAAATAAGTAAGAAAATAACTTTCCTTGAAAGTTCTTAATGCACTTCGTCCAAATTTTAAACTCGAATATCTCATCATCCAAAACCAGATAAAAGTGGGGTTTGACTCTAAATTGAATGTAAGAACTCAACAAGATGAATGCAATAACGTGTTCAGTAGTTGAATTGAGCAAAAATCGGCTCTCATTCCGACATTATTCGTACCTCCAGCTTCAATAAGGAACTACCTCAGACTCCGTAAGGGTCTTAAAATATTCTATTCTTTTTATTTGGAGTGATCCTTTCCCGGTGCTTTTGAATTCCCCAAAGAAAACATCCCTACAACAAAGTAAACATTTAGAAACAAGTTATATTAGAAGGTTTAACGGTTGTCGATAAACCTTCTAATATAGTTAGACCGAAATACGGTGTGCACAAATTGCATCTCTTTCCATTCTGAAACCTAAAACAATCAAAAAGAAAAATTTGTCAAGATTTTGTGGCAACAAACTTTGTAAGGTTTCAATGAAAAGCAGATCTTCATGAAATCAGTAACAAATAAAAGGTAGTCTTTCTTAATAGAACCCGATGCCCTTAAAACTTATAAAAGAAAAATCATGTGAAGATGAAAAGCTGCAAAGTCACATTTGCGCTTAAAAATAATCCAACATAGCAACTACTAAACGAACTTCTGGTGGTACTTTTGGTATCGTTCCACACAATGAAAGTTGTGAAAGGTCATTTTTTTTTTGTGAAACTTCGAAGATTGAATTTGTTCAATTGACATATACGTAGATTTTTCCCCTCCAAAATTTTGAGTAATTGATGAATCAATTTCTAAATAGTGAACTTTTGGAATGATCTAAAAAATATGATCTTCAGTGAATAGGAAGGAAGCAAGGGATTTGTATTGTTTAAGCATAAATAGATCTCAAAATTTGAAATTATAAATTTTTTGTTTGGGAGATGCTAGAGATACTTAGAGGATACCATAATGACGTGGAATTCACTAAAAGAAAAGATTTTTCAAAGTTTGACTACGGTGGGGACCGCTTTTGTTTCCAAATGGGAAACATGACATCTAAGTACCAAATTCTAAATCACTCTATCATTTCCCTTTTGTATAACATGCAAGGACACAATATGATTATTCAACATGCACTAAAGGAAATAACATTTAAGTTAAACTTATCGTAATTATAATATAAAAGACAATTAAGTACATACCTGTAAATTCCTGTGGTTATAACTAAGGTCCTACTAAGATGAAGAGGGGATACATAATCAATAACTTTTTGAATGAAAGTTAATATCCCACATTCTACATCAACATCTCACATATCAGATACAACATGTCACATACCACATACCAGATACCACATGTCACACACCACATACATTTCTTTGAGTTTGTTGATAAAAGGAGTGGAGAATGGTTGTTTTTTTTTTTTTTTTTTAAAGTGAACTGATCATTCAACCATACACAGTTCATCAACCATACACAGTTCATCAACAAGGTGGCCTCTGAGGGATCCATTCTTGAGAGCATTTTGATGTTCTTGTTTGCTTAGCAAGCATATCTGCCTTATCATTAGCTTTTCTATTTACAAATTTACATGAGAAATTACCAAAAGATGATCTTAAGGATCTAATAAGGTTGATAGTCCTCTTGCTGGTCCAGTGAGCTGAACTGGCAGCTCCATTAATGGCCTTAATGATATTGCTAGAGTCACCTTCCAAGATGAGATTCACATAATTAAGTTCTTTGGCAAGTGATAGTGCTTGATATGCGGCCAATGCTTCCCCCTCATCTACTGTTCGACAACGAATGATTGATGATTTTCGTGCAATGCATTTTGAATTCGAATCATGAAAAACACTACCAATTGCTGCATCTTCTGTAACAGTGGTAAAGGAAACATCAAAGTTGCACTTAATGATTGTTGGTGGTGGAGGGGTCCATTTCATATCAGTTTTGGTAGAGTTTGAACTCTGATTAGTTGGAACAAGAAGACTGATCTGAGATGATACTAGGTTAACAGTTTTTATGATACAGTAAAAAACAGAGGGTGTTTTGTTTTGAAATAAGACCTCACATCTGGTTTTCCAAATCAACCACCAAGCTGTGATGATGTATAACAGTGATTGATGTAACTCATCTTCCAATGACATCAACACTTTCATGGATTCAATGAAAGTGTTTTTCTTGAGTTCATCAATACGAATGGAAACTAGAAGAGCAAAGCAGACCGCTCTGGTAAAGGGGCATTCAAACAGTAGATGGCTAGTGGAGAATGGTCGTTGATGTTGCTCATAGGTAAGTTTGAAAGTCACAACAAAAATTAGAGATAGAAATAGGAAGAGATAGAAAACTTAAAATAATTAAATTTATAAAAAAAAAATGATAAATTTTCTTAGTAGAACTTGTAAAGAAAGTCAAAACATGAAAAACTTCACAGTCATATTTGTGTCTAAAAATAAGTAAGAAAAGAACTTTCTTGGAAATTTCTTAATAGGATTTCGGCTCAAATTTTAAGTTCGAACCTGAAACCAGATATGAGCCATTCCTGGCTCTAAATGTAAGATTTTCGACGAGACGAGAGCAACGTACTTCGTTGAGTTTGACAAGTCAAAATGATTCAAAGTCGACTATAATTCCAACACTATTTTATACATCCACTTTTGTTAATTTAAATAATGGAAAGAGGTCCAAATAACAAAAATTGTATTTAAATACCTATAGATTTCTTAATATATATATATATACACACGACATTATAGATAATTTAAAAAATTTTAGATAAACACATAATTTACTTTAATTTCCTCAATGAAAAAGCCAAATAACAAAAATTGTTTTTAAATACCTATAGATTTCTTAATATATATATATATATATATATATATATATATATATATATATATATATATATATATATATATATATAACATTATAGATAATTTAAAACATTTTAGATAAACACATAATTTACTTTAATTTCCTCAAATTTCCTCAATGAAGAAGCCAAATAACAAAAATTGTATTTAAATACATATAGATTTCTTAATATATGTATAACATTATAGATAATTTAAAACATTTTAGATAAACACATAATTTACTTTAATTTCCTCAATGAAGAAGCCAAATAACAAAAATTGTATTTAAATACATATAGATTTCTTAATATATGTATAACATTATAGATAATTTAAAACATTTTAGATAAACACATAATTTACTTTAATTCCCTCAATGAAGAAGCCACATCTTGTCATCTATGTATGATACATCTAGAAAAGAAATGACTTCAGACGTAGCAACGATCTCGGAATATTCTACTCGTTTTGTTCGCAGTGATCGTTTCCCAGTACAGTCGAATTCTCTAAAGAAAACATTCCTGCAACAAAATATGTATACAAATACATGTTATATAAATTTTTACATTGTAAAATAGACAAAGTCTATGAAGCATATCTTGAAGAAGTGTCTACCTTAGTCATCATGGAGGGTGTGATAGCCACCATTGAATCTACCGTCGTGAAACGCCGATTGATCTCCGACAACCCTCGTAGCTACAGTTTGACCTCCTTCGACACGAGGATGTGTATAAGAAGTTGAATTTTATACTAATACCGCGAAGAGTTAATTAGTTTATATATAAGTATATATTTATTGAAAAGTTGAATGAATCAAAACAAAAATAAATAAAGTTATAAACAACCTGGGCGCCATAGAAAAAGTTAGTAATAGAAGAATTAAGTTATTAATATGAAACTCAATGTGGTTGAGTGACCACATAGCACAGACGTTTTCTTTTTAATTTGCTGATAAAGGAGTCGAGTGTTATTGTTGGTGTTCATTGATAAGTATGAAATCTGAGTATGAATTAGATATAAAAAATGTGAAAAACATAGATAAAAGCTCAGATTAATTAACTTTATAAAGAAAGATTTCTTATAGATATTTTTATAAATAGTTCATAAATTTATAAAAAAACAATAGTTTCTAAACTATTTACAAATGCTTTAGAATAGTTTGCAACAACATGACTGATAAATTTACAGTTTTTCGCAAAATGATTGCACAATTGTTACATTTATAAATATTTGCATTAAGGTGCAATAGTCATTTTTATAAAATTTCAACCTTCAAAATGGCTACATCGCGTTGGGCCTATAATGGTCAATTTTAAAAATATTTGTTTTGGTTGCATTATACTTGAAGTTTTAACCAAACAAAACACAAATACGTGGGTTTTAATCAAACAAAATATAACTTGCTTTTATTAACTAAGTTTCTTTTTGAAATTAGACGTTCGACCAAATTACTTACTTCTAAATTAAATAAATGTAATTCATAATTCAAAACAGTTGCTTCTGGTCTTTTTCACTTCATTTCCGCTCTATCTTAATTACACAAACACTGATAATACTTATAAGCATAAACTTCAAAGCATGGGTGAAAATATATATTCACAAATAATTCTTTCTTAATTTAGGCTAAGTTATTTGATTTTTATGAACTAATCAAGTGGAAATAACCAAATAAATAGGAAGACCCCGTAATATGAACGTGAAGACGAAAAAAGCTTTCGTCAGAATTTTGTTCTTAAAGTTGGACGAATTACATTGGAGATAAATTTTATATATGTTTAGCCGAAATAAATCCAGTAAATAGCACGAAAAACAAACTAACAACCGAGCAATCAAAGATTTGGAGAAACAAAATATACAAAAGGATTCGAAAAGTATGACTTGAGACCAAACCCCTGAGTGAAAAAAGTGAACCAAAGGCAAATCTAGAAGTTGAAGTCAAACGTAACTAACCTAACATTATTAGAGATAAAATTTTCACCTCCAACATACCTTTTTTTGTAAACTATGTTCTATGGTAGTCATTATATGACATAGATACAGCATCAAGATGTGATAAGTACGATAACTGCCAAAATTAAATTAAAAATGAAAGAGACATAAAGTCTAACAACATAATAAGGGTCAACAGTTGGTAGCCCAAGTGGTTCCAAGGTGTTGACATAAAATCCAGAAATCCCTAGAGGTCCCAGGTTCAAATCCCAGAGAAGTGGAATCTTTGGTTATTTGAATTTGAATTGGGATTATGTAGGTATTAATAAAGTTGTTGGGCTTCAGACCATTGTCTTTGTTGGGCTATATAGGCCATTGTCTTGTTAATGTTTGAGTGGGCAGTTATCGAGCTTATCACATCTATGATGTATCAAATGCCAAATATCACGATGTACGTGGATCATACTCGTCTTCCAAAAAAAAACAACATAATAAGGAGCTTAAAATCCATATTATTTACACCTTTAATAACCCAAGTTCAATAAACATATATTCCACCTCCTGTGGGATCGAAACCTAGGACGTCCGGATTTTTGGAGTTTATGCCATATATCTAAAACTCCAACTTCTCAATATAAAATTAGTGATTTCAAAACTTCTCAATGTTCTTCATTATTTTATCTTTTGAAAATTAGAGACAGTACCCTTTTATAGTTATACATAAAAATAATAATATTAAAATTGATCTTAGATTCAGTTAGGATTGTTAGCAGTATATTTCGATATTCTAAAATTTTGCACCATCTTCGACACTTAATTCCACCATATCTACAAACAGTTTGTACACTTGCGAATTTTAATTTATTCCAGTTTTTTTGTTTTTGGAAGGCATTACAATGACGTTGATAAATCAAAGATGTGATAAGCACGATAACTGTCAAATCAAACAAGAACATGCCTAAAACCCAACTAAACTATGGCCTAAAGCCCAACTAACTACGGCCTAAAGCCCATCTACATTATTTATGCCCTAATAACCCCAAGTTCAATAATCCAGAAATTCAACTTCTCTGAGGATCGAACCCGAGACCTCCAGGGACCTGTGGAGTATATGTCAACACTTTAACTACTCGGGCAAACAAGTTCAATAATTTAATGTACTCAAGTTAACCTATTATATATACAAGTACACATCAAACTTGATTACCACCTAGGAGAATTTACACTGGAGTTTTAGTTTTACCACAAGAAGCAACCCAAGTAGAAGGATAAAAAGTACAAAAACAAGCAAATTTTTTATTACATTGTACACAGATTTGATTCTATTTTCGTAAAGCGACAACACTTATTAAAAAATAAAGTGATAAGTTTTACGTAAAGTAGTCTGAGGTCTGTCATGAATTGTCTACATGCATCGACGAATAAAGTCCTGAAGACTACGTTAAGATATTAAGTCTTGTCGAAATTATCTGTCAGAGTAGGATGACTAAAATTAGTTAATCCAAGGGTGTGACTGGAAACATAAGTAGCTTTCAACTGTTATTGCTATATAACTACATAATTTCTTTATAGAATAGATACATTGTTTTATATAGTATAGGATTTCTACCATAAATTGAAAGAATTCAAAGAAGCATGAATTGAAATCAAAATTAGGGTTAGAAGTTGGAACCACACGAAAATTATGTGTATACCTACTTCAATTTTCATGACTCCTTTTAAACATACTTTCCTCATAGACCCCAAAATTGTGTGACCCAAAAAACAACTAAACCTACTCTAACAACTCAACCATAATTTCTAATATACCTTTGAACATGAAGTCTTGAATGTTAGTGTAGTCTTCAAGATCCTCAAGCACAATCAAAGTTGGTCATAATCCAATTTTAGAATGATGAATATCAAGAAATCCTTGTTTCATAAACTAGCAATAATACCTTCTTCTGATTGTGCAAACCAAGTAACTTCATCTTCTTCATCTCCTCCTTCTTCTTCTTCTTTAAGTACTGATCAAGAAATGGGATCCAATACCATTTCCATTAATCGGAATGAAGATGATGAAATAGTAGGACTTGAGAATCATTCAACTATTTGGTGGTTTATTACAAGAGGAAGAGATCTCAACCCAGCGCGCATGGTAAGTGTTAAATTTCTGAAAATCCAACTCAAAACTAACTGACATGTAAGTAGCAGTGAAGATGACCTAGCTAGATATCATATAATAAGAGTACTCTTTTTCTATTCGTGCCCATTATCACATGTGCGCCCCCTCACGCGCAATATTCCTATCAGGCTATCACACACGTGTGAATCTCATTCTCGTACTATGTAAAATTTGTCCATGTCATATTATTCTCATGCGCCTCCTCATGTGTGACGTTCTTTGAGCCTAACAAAAGTAATTTTTATTGGGAAATGGATCACATGTGGCCTTTGACTTATCATATATGAGCCGATCGATAGCTCTGACACCATGATAATTTTGTGAGCATCCAAGTCAAAACCAGTTGACTATAAGATGAGATAACACCCATATATTATATATATTATTGATTCTAAGAGTATACTTTTTGTCTACGTGGGACTATTCTCAAATCAGTTTGGTTGATTTTGCTCGAGTTCTGAAGATTAGTATAAAGCAGACCTTTATATATTTATGTAGGTACTTGCAGAGATGTTAGGGACATTCATATTGGTGTTGTGTGTGTGTGGGATAGTAGCAAGCACTGAAATGGTAAGGGCAGGAGGACAAGTAGGTCTGTTAGAGTATGCTGTTACAGGGGGTTTATCTATTATTGTTGTCATCTTCTCCGTTGGACCTATCTCTGGTGCCCATGTTAATCCTTCCATTACCTTTGCTTTTGCAATCTTAGGTCAATTTCCTTGGCGACGGGTACGTCTAAAATCTTATCAGATCCTCATTTCGGTTCGATTAATACCACACACATTTTATATATCTTTCTCAATATATATAGCTCCCATTCTACATTGTGGCACAAGTCCTGGGTTCAGTCTTGGCAACATATGTGGGTGAGTCTGTCTATGGTATAGAGGCTGAGCAAGTGGTTAGCAGACCACTACATATACTCCATGGCCGGAGGAAGGCGTTCTGGGCCGAGCTCATCGCTACTTTTATTGTTATGTTTCTTGCTGCATCAATGGCGCGTAAAGCTCATAAGGTAAAAATTTTGTACCATGGAGAAAATCGATTTCGTAGCGAAGACATACTAAGAGAGGTCCGGAATGGACAGGCCCATGCTTAACCCTAATCGACGTATCAGCCCGTCTAGCATATGTTTGTGTCTAGAATCTAAACTAAGGTGTAGCTAAGAATATTGTCTTCAATGTCTATGCAGGTAGGTCAGATATCTGGGGTTGTAGTTGGTGTTGCAATCTCACTGGCAGTTCTCATCACTGGGTATATGAATTCTAGTCCTTCTAGTTAACTCATTATTCTTTTAAAGTTACAACATTGAAGATGTATATCAATTCATAGATCAATTTTGCATTGTTATAGGCCCATTTCAGGAGGATCCATGAATCCAGCAAGATCACTTGGTCCTGCTATTGTTTCAAGGAAATTCGACGACATATGGTTATATATTCTCGCCCCAACAGTCGGAGCTGTAGTTGGTGCACTTGTTTTTCGAGCGTTATGCATCCGTTGTGGTCGGCATTCCTCCCCACCAAGTGGTGGTGGACTATTTTCGAAATGAAATATCTACATATTTGTTCATAACTTATATTATATAATGTGATCCATAAGTAGTTCTTTGGGTGCCAATAAACACCTATAACAAAAAATGTTCTTAGTTTGTTTAATTGGTTCTTCCGATATTGATATGTTTGTAAATGTAATAATTGAGATTTAATTACGAATGTCTCTGAATTACCTAATTCAAATTCAAAAGCATAGACAATTTGTACTTACTCTAATTTTCTGCGTATCTAATTCAAAAACAACAACCGATGAAAATGAGAAAAAACGTACTGTCAGAAAAAGAATATTTTGTAATAAAATAACCATTAGAAGAGATATGACATTAATTAATGATTTTTTCTATCTTGTGCAAGAACAAATGTTTTTTTTGTTGAACTGAGCAAGAACAAATGTTAAAAAATAAAAACTTAACTTGCTTTCAAAATTAAAAACTTTGAATCTTTGATTTATTAAAAATAAAAAGAATTTATGACTGATTATGACCCATAAATACTAAAGAAATCCTTTGAAATTTGAAGAATATTTTCATTTAATGAGACTAAATATCTCAGTTTAGCTTTATAAAAGTTACGTCAAAACAATCAAAATAATGTTGAGCCTCAATAATGTTTTGTTAAACCATAATCTTTTTCTATTTTTAAGAGATCAACATTCAACTTCATTATTCTGATTTTAGTTAAGATTTATACCTTAAAAAAGATCATCTGCCAAAAATTTCAGTTTATGATTCTGATTTCACTTAAGATCTATAATTAAAAGAAGAAATCTTTTAAGTCTTATCAATTTACTAAATAAAATCAAAAAAGGAAAAGAAATTGAAACAAAAAGATCAAGAAACTTAGTAATTAGTAATTCAAACCAAAGGTGGAGATTTGTCAAGCTCGATAAGAACAAGAAATGAAGGACACGTGTGCGGCTGATGATGGTCTGAAGTATCAGTTTTGTTTTAGTACAAGTCACATCCTATCCTAAATGGGTTGTAAGAGAATTTCGTTCATTTATTGTGAGATGGCACATTTACCCTCGTCAACCTTTTCTCCATTCGGGATCTTCTCTTTTTTCTATTTAAACCCTTTTCTACCTCTAAATTTTTCACCACTCTCTCCCTCTCTCTCACTCTCACTTCTTGTCTCTTCATATCTTTGTCTGCTTTTTCGCATTGTAAGTATAATCTAACTAAGAACTTTCATTCGAGTACTGATATGATAATATATTGTTTCAGAAAAATATTTAGAGTACGGTTAAATTTATGTGTCTCTACATTTGAGTTCTAATCTTACTGTTCGATAAAAAAAAATCTGGATCAGTATTTTTGTTTTGTATTTAAGGGTAATCTTTTTTCCTTAAATATGTATTTCTGGATTTATTTTGTATTATTCTAATAGATCTTTCTAAATAGTGAATTTTGCATGTGCAGATGTGAAAAAAAGATTACTTTTTTTTTGTGGGTCTTAAATTTTTCTATTTTTCGTTTTACCATTTCAATGTTTTCATTAGATGAATTTCTCTTCTTACGATCTAGATAGTATATTTAGATCTGTTTCAGAATGGATTTGGTTATTGTCTTTAAAGGACTTCGTTAAATTTTCTCTTTATATTTTTTTAAGATGTAATAGTACTTTAAGAAAATGTCTTGGTTTTCATATTCAACTATTAAAATATATGTTATCAAATATAGAGCCTATGATTTTATTTATAAATGAGATTGATTGTTCTAGTTCTCCCTAGACAGAGTATATTTGTTTTATTAGTACTGATTAATATGAAAGTGGGCTTAGATCTCTCAATATCGAACATAGATTATATTTGAATGATATCGTCGTATACATAAGAATTCGTGCATAAAGTTGGTTAGTCTAGTAGATAAATATGCGTTTATGATAGATTACACGTCGTTATTAAATGCCACAATAGTACTACTATCTTCTATTCCAATTCTAGTAGATCAAATGATTACTTTTAATGCGCGAATTAGCGTTTATGCATCATTTAATTTAACTAATCGGTGATTTAGAATCTTGTTTTCTTGCAGAATGGCTACTGAGATTACTGTCCAAAGCGATCAACATTTTTTGTTAATTTATATTACCGGATTGTACTTTGGGCCAGATCTTCGGACCGCGCAGCCCAAGAGACCTGCGCTTCAATTGAAGTATCAAAACTTACCCAACTACACTCACGACCAGCTAACGGGAAACCATATTAAATATTGTACCATAGAGAGGGTATACAAGTATGTACTCCGCAATGCTGACCCAGATGTTCGTGTTACGCACAGGCAATTCAAGAGCTTTATGGACGGTACGCTTTTTGCTGGGCAAGCGGCTCCTAACGAATACCGCCATTTTACAGATCTATTTCCTTTAGAGATGCATCCTCATGGTCGAGTTGGGGATAGGTACCTGAGCATTGACAATGTTATATTCATCGAAAACCCAGACATCTCATTTCTCGACCAACAAGATATTGAGAGGTTCAAAAGATTAACAACTCTTGATAATATAGAGTTGGATAGAGATGAGGCTAGTAAGAGACGATTGCTTAGGGATGAAATTCCAACTCCAGTTACTGATCCTACTCTTACTCGAGCTGGACATCGTGCTCTTGCTCCAGCTGTAGCTCCATTTCATCCTTCTGCTGTAGCTTTAGTTCAAGCTTCTGCTGCAGCTATGCTTCGTACTTCTGCTGCAGCTCCAGCTCTATTCCCTGCTTCATTTTATGGTGCTCGAGCTCCAATTCATGTTATTGCTCGAGCTCCAGTTCATATTCCTGCTCCGGTTCGTGATCATAGTCGAGCTCCAATTCATGTTCCCGCTCGAGCTCCAGTTCATATTCCTGCACTGATTCATGCTCATAGTCGAGCTCCAATTCATGTTCCTGCACGAGCTTCAGTTCATATTCCTGGACCGGTTCATGCTCATAGTCGAGCTCCATTTTATGCGGCTACTCAGGCTCCTGCTCGTATTCCCACTCATGCTTATGCTCGTACTTCAGCTAATACTCCTACATTAGTTCCTACTCATGCTCGTGGTCATACTGCAGCTGCTACTAATGCTCGTGCTCCTGCTCCAGCTGTTACTAATGATCGGGCTCCTATTGCAGCTACTACACAGGCTCGTACTCCTACTCATGCTTGTGATCCTACTCATGCTTGCACTCATACTCCAGCTCCTACTCCAGTTCATATTCCTGCTCCAGCGTCAGTTCATGCTCCGGCTCATGCTCTTGCTTCAGTTCTTGCTCCAACTAATGCTACAACTTTAGCCCTAGCAGATACAACGACTTCTTCTCCTCGTTCACTAAAAAGGAATGAACCCGAGCAACCTTTGGGCTCTAAACAAGAGGAGCAAAACAACAACAACAACAAAAAGAGTAGGTACAACAATGATATTGATCCTATAACGGTGGAATCGTATGGAGCTACAGTAGACGCACACCCCGAATCAGTGTTTGGAGTTGTTGAACTTGCACACTCTCGTGACTCCTACATGTTCATTGTCACTCTTCCGGGTGTTCAAAAGAACTCCGGTAAGTTTAGTTTCAATTTACAATTTTAGTATTTATTCTTATATCTAACATTTTCTACAAAATCTATAGTAATTCTACGTAAATCAAGTTGGCATTGATTAACAGTTGGCGCTTGTTCTTTTATTTTCTTATGAAAGTACCTTATTTTGTCTTACGTACAACTATTCAAAACGAAACGTCAATATGTGCAGGGTTCAGCTGTAAAGTGGATGAGGGCGGAAATGTCCGTATAACTGGAAACAAGGACCCGAGAGGAAATGTTATCGAACGGAAAGAAGGAGCCGATGACTTTGAGGTGAATGGGAAGAATCAGCTTAGCCCTCAAGGAGATTTTGGTATAAGTTTCAAGTTGCCCGGTCCGATAGCAAAGCCCAACGAATCCAAGTTCAAGTTGAGAAATGGAATATTAGAAGGAATTGTGTTCAAACAAAACCCTGTCATTACATAAATTTTCTGAAATTTATGAAGTAATTTAGCTGCTAAGGATAATACTGAACTTAGCTTGGTAAAAACCCAAGCTTTCCTATTTCAATGTTTATTTTCAGTTTGATATTTAAGCTTTGTTGCTTTAGTTTCTTATGTCATCCATTTACATATTTTGTCTAGCCCAATAATTTAAATTCTTTTTTTGGATCTTGACTACGATAGTCATTACAAAGGCATTTATACATCTGATAAACTCAATGACTGCCGAAATTAAACCCTTACAGAAACGGTCCAAACCCTAACTAAACTACTCGTCTAAGTCATCTAAATTACTGGCTTAAAACCCATTTAACTATTTTATCATACCGAAGTTCAAAAATCCTATATTTACACTTACATGAGATCGAACCTATGACTTCCCTATTACGTAGTGGATGCACTACCAACTGGGTTACAAATTGTTGGTCCAATAATTTAAATTGACCAGTAGGTTATAAAGGCAACCCTTGTTCTTGCTATTGCCCATTGGGCCTTTTCTGCCGTGCTCATGTAGAAAGGAAACACCTTTAGCAATAACTTGAAGCGCCTATAGAACTTCCTTTGAATTGTATGTGTATTTGGTCCCAACTAGTAACACAAAAGACTCGGAGGTCTTCGATTCAAGTCCAGGGTTTGAGTTAGTTTTTGTACTTTGTCTGTTCTAAATGACTATGTTAAGTTGTTTTGGGCTCGATCGAGTTTTAAATTTGGATGGTGTTAAAAGCACTCAACCTAAAGATTGCAACTTGCCTAGGTACTTTTTTTTTTTTTGTTGAAGTTGCCTAGGTACTTATTCATCTACTTCCTTTTTTTTTTTGTTGAACTATCTACTTCCTTATTTTTCTGAAATTTTTATGGGTTGTTTTTATATATTCATGCTCTGTTATATTATTGATTTATCAAATTACCATGAAACTTTTTGTTCTTACAGTTTTCATTTTTGTGGGTGAGTGTATAGTCCCACATCGGAGAAAGACAATTTAGCAACCAGTAATATAATGACCATCACATGTGAGGGAGCTTGCGTGTTAGGCTCACAGAACCGCTACACTTAAGGGGCTCACATGTGAGAGTAGTCCTACATGTGGCAAGGGTGATGTAGCAACCAATGATATAATGTTTAGGTCTTGACAATAGGTTTTGAGTTGGATGACCACAAATTTAACGGTAGTTCTTAATCATGTTATACCTTGATGTTATAAACGTCTAATATGTGAATTGTGGTTTTCAATTTGCTTTGGTTATAAGTGAAGAATCAACGTCAATTTTGCTTAATTCTTATTGTTTTTATTTATATTTATACTTTTTAAAGATTTGATGCAAAGACAATGTTGGAGAAACTACGAAATCGACGAGTAGCTTTTGTTGGTGATTCAATTGGGAGAAACCAATGGGAATCTCTGTTGTGTATTCTCTCATCTGTCATTGCCGATCAAGATTCAATCTATGAAGTGACCGGAAACCCAATCACAAAACACAAAGGTTTCTTGGTGTTTAAGTTCAAGGATTATAATTGTACTTTGGAGTACTATAGAGCTCCATCTCTAGTACTTCAAAGCCGGGCTCCGGCTGGAGTTTCAAGGATTAGAATTATCTAATAAGTTTTTTCGTACTGATAAAATTATCTAATAAGTTGTTGTTTAATTTTAGGTGTTAGAACAAGTATGTTAGCAAGAGAAGGTAACAGAGGAAGAGAGATAATATTGTTATCCTTGGGGGTGTGAGAGAGGAGGGGTGATCGATGCGACGGCACCAATCCCTCTTCAATTAACAAGAAATGATCGAAGAATCGAGGATCCCTCAAATAGTTTTGCCGTAAATGTTTAAAAGTCTAAATCACTTGTAGAGCTCGGTTATAGCTTAGTTGGTAAGCACATTGTTTTATAAACTAGAGATCATAAGATCAATACTATCCCCTTTAGTTTTTTTTTTCTTTTTCAAATAGTCAATTACAAATATATGCTTAATATAATAATAACTGATTTCATTCTCTTGGATAATGATTACAAATTTTTTCATATTGAACTAGAAATTTTATTTTATGAGAATATGTAATTCGGTTAGTAAGTTGATTTGTCATCTCCTCAACAAAAAAAAAAAAAAGTTGATTTGTCATCACTACTTTGAAGTATCATATACATATTAATTATTATCCTATTCGCATTTATCTACAGTATAACAAAAAAAAATTATGAAATTTAAAGTGAAAACTTTTATTGACTATTTCACGTATAGAAAATGATATTACATCTTATGGTATGAAAGGACTTCGAATAAAATTTTGGAATATTTTCGGGCACACCAATAGATAACTTGAACTTAGTCAATGTCAAGACTCCCTCACATTATGTCACCAAAATAGGATAGAAACCCTTATTTTATTTATAATTCTTTTTTCTTTTTGTTGAACTTATTTATAATTCTCTTAGAAACCCAAACAAAAGCCAAACCCAAAACAAGGGGTCTATATGATTCATAATTACACACGTAGCTCAAATGGACTAATTATGAAAGAGTTAGGGGGACAACAAAAAATAATATTTTGTAATAAAGTGAGCCGTTTAGAACCCACTTGCTAGAGTGTACTAAAAAAAAACTATCCATTTAGAATTACCCTGCATCATTAGAAGAGTTATGACAATAATTAATGATTTTTTCCATCTTGTGCAAGAGCAAATGTTAAAAGATAAAAACTTAACTCTCTTTCTAAATCACAAAATTTGAATCTTTGATTTATTAAAAGTAAAAAGAATTTATGACTGATTATGACCCATAAATATTAAAGAAATCCTATGAAATTTGAAGAATATTTTCATTTAATGAGACTAAATATCTCAGTTTAGCTTTATAAAAGTTAGGTCAAAACAATCAAAATAATGTTTTGTTAAACCATAATCATTTTCTATTTTTAACAAATCAAGATTCAACTTCATTATTCTGATTCTATTTAAGATTTATACTTTAAAAAGGTAAACTTTATCATCTGCCAAAAATTCCAGTTCATGATTCTGATTTCACTTGATATCTATAATTAAAAAGAGAAATCTTTTAAGTCTTATCAATTTACTAAATAAAATCAAAAAAGGAAAAGAAATTGAAACAAAAAAAAATCAGGAAACTTAGTAATTAGTAATTCAAACCAAAGGTGGAGATTTGTCAAGCTCGATAAGAACAAGAAATGAAGGACACGTGTACGGCTGATGATGGTCTGAAGTATCGGTTTCGTTTCAGTACAAGTCACATCCTAGCCTAAATGGGTTGTAAGAGAAATTCGTTCATGTATTGTGAGATGGCACACTTACCCTAGTCAACCTTTTCTCCATTTGGGATATTCTCTTTTTCCTATTTAAACCCTTGTCTACTTCTAAGTTTTTCACCACTCTCTCCCTCTCTCTCTCTCACTCTCACTTTTTGTCTCTCCATATATTTGTCTGCTTTTTCGAATTGTAAGTATAATCTAACTAAATTTCATCAAAAAAAAAGTATAATCTAACTTAGAACTTTTATTCGAGTACTGATATGATAATATATTGTTTCAGAAAAATATTTAGAGTAGGGTTAAATTTATGTGTCTATATTGAAAATATATGAGACCTAATCTTATTGTTCGATAAGAAAAACTGGATCAGTGTTTTTGTTTTGTATTTAAGGGTAACTTTTTTCGCTTAAATATGTATTTGTGGATGTATTTTGTATTATTCTAATAGATCTTTCTAAATAGTGAATTTTACATGTGAAGATGTAAAAAAAGATTAATTTTTTTTTTTGTGCAAATTTTTCTATTTTTCTTTTTACCATTTCAATGTTTTCATTACATAAATTTCTCTTCTTACGATCTAGATAGTATATTTCATTTTTCGCTCAAACTTGATTGATCTTATATTTAGATCTGTTTTAGAATGGATTTTGGTTATTATCTTTAAAGTATTTCGTTAAATTTTCTCTTTATATTTTTAAATTGATTTGAATAATTGAGTTGTTAATCAAATAACCACTCTGTCCTTTTTTTTTTTTTTTTGTTGAAAGCATCAGTGTGTCCTCAATTTTATAAAACTCATTTTGTTTGAGTCATAACACATTTGACTTTCTACTGAAAATCCCATGGTTTAAAATACTTTCTCAAGAGAATTCTTTGTTCCATATTTTTGGACACAAAAGTTATAGATCCTAATGATAAGATCTATTTCAATCTGTTTTTTTATGTGAAAAGGAGAACCGAAGTTTTAAGATTTTTGAGTTTCTCTGCGTTGGAATTTTGCTCCCTTCTAGTTTGGCCTTCTAGCCTAGTCAAAATGTTATTTCCATTTCTCATAAAAGAATATCTAGTCAAAATGTTAGGAGTTCCATGAAACTTGTTTTTGATACATAGTAAAATAAAAAATGATTGGGGTAATACCTTGCATACTTTGTTGAAACTTGTTTTTTGATAGAGGTATTTTCGTAGTCTGAAAAAGACCAAAATACCCCTTGTCCTATTAGGGGAAGTATACTATGGAGTCCACCTATCAGCTGTATTGAAGTTTTTTTCTTTTTGTGACATGATAGAGTTTAAAAATTAGGGTTTTTGTTATTCCATGTATGATTCGATGCCGATCTAAACTATTATTAGTAAAACCAGGGTTTTTTCAAGGGGGTCCTTTTCAATTTTCATTTATTTTATCTATAGGATAGGTTAGAGTTTACAAATTAAAAGCAATTTTAAGATGTAATTAGTACTTTAAGACAATGTCTTGGTTTTCATATTCAAGTATTAAAATATATGTTATCAAATATAGAGCCTATGATTTTATTTATAAATGAGATTGATTGTTCTAGTTCTCCTTAGACAGAGTATATTTGTTTTATTAGTACTGATTAATATGAAAGTTGGCTTAGATCTCTCAATATCGAACCGAACATAGATTATATTTGAATGATATCGTCGTATACATTACACGTCGTTTTAAATGCCAGAATAGTACTACTATCTTCTATTCCAATTCTGGGAGATCAAATGATTACTTTTAATGCGCGAATTAGCGTTTATGCATCATTTAATTTAATTAATAGGTGATTTGGAATCTTGTTTTCTTGCAGAATGGCTCCTGAGATTACTGTCCAAAGCGATCAACATTTTTTGTTACTTTATATTACCGGATTGTACTTTGGGCCAGATCTTTGGACCGCGCAGACCAAGAGACCTGCGCTTCAATTGAAGTATCAAAACTTACCCAACTACACTCACAACCAACTAACCGGAAACCATATTAAATTTTGTACCATAGAGAGGGTATACAAGTATGTACTCCGCAATGCTGACCCAGATGTTCGTGTTACGCACAAGCAATTCAAGAGCTTTATGGACGGTACGCTTTTTGATGGGCAAGCGGCTCCTAACGAATACCGCCATTTTACAGATCTATTTCCTTTAGAGATGCATCCTCATGGTCGGGTTGGGGATAGGTACCTGAGCATTGACAATGTTATATTCATCGAAAACCCAGACATCTCTTTTGTTAACCAACAAGATATTGAGAGGTTCAAAAGATTAACAACTCTTGATAATATAGAGTTGGATAGAGATGAGGCTAGTAAGAGACGATTTCTCAGGGATGAAATTCCAATTCCAGTTACTGATCCTACTCTTACTCGAGCTGGACTTCGTGCTCTTGCTCCAGCTGTAGCTCCATTTAATCCTTCTGCTGTAGCTTTAGTTCAAGCTTCTGCAGCTGTAGGTCGTACATCTGCTGCAGCTCCAACTCTATTCCCTGCTTCATTTGATGGTGCTCGAGCTCCAATTCATGTTCCTGCTAGAGCTCCAGTTCATCCTCATACTCGAGCTCCAATTAATGTTCCTGCTCGAGCTCCGATAAATGTTCCTGCTCGAGCTCCAGTACGTATTCCTGCATTGGTTCATGCTTACAGGCGAGCTCCAATTCATGTTCGTGCTCGAGCTCTAGTTCATGCTCATAGTCGAGCTCGATTTTATGCTTTTACTCAGGCCCCTGCTCGTCTTCCTACTCATGCTATTGCTCCTACTGCAGCTGCTACGAATGCTCGTGCTCCTACTTCAGCTGCTACGAATGCTCGTGCTCCTACTTCAGCTGCTCCTAATCCAGCTCCTACTCCAGTTCATGTTCCTGCTTCAGCGCACGTTCATGCTCTTGATCCTACTCCGGCTCATGGTCTTGCTTCAGTTCTTGTTCCAACTAATGCTACAACTGTAGCCCTAGCAGATACAGCGACTTGTTCTCCTCGTTCACTAAAAAGGAATGAACCCGAGCAACCTTTGGGCTCTAAACAAGAGGAGCAAAACAACAACAACAACAACATCAACAAAAAGGGTAGGTACAACAACGATATTGATTCTATAACGGTGGAATCATATGGAGCTACAGTAGACGCACACCCCGAATCAGTGTTTGGAGTTGTTGAACTTGCACACTCTCGTGACTCCTACATGTTTATTGTCACTCTTCCGGGTGTTCAAAAGAACTCCGGTAAGTTTAGTTTCAATTTACAATTTTAGTATTTATTCTTATATCTAACATTTTCTACAAAATCTATAGTAATTCTACGTAAATCAAGTTGGCATTGATTAACAGATGGCGCTCGTTCGTTTATTTTCTTATGAAATTACCTTATTTTGTCATACGTACAACTATTCAAAACGAAACGTCAATATGTGCAGGGTTCAGCTGTAAAGTGGATGAGGGCGGAAATGTCCGTATAACTGGAACCAGGGACACGACAAAAACTGTTGTCGTAGTACAGAAAGAAGGAGATGATGAGTTTGAGGTGAATGGGAAGAAACAGCTTAGCCCTCAAGGAGATTTTGGTATAAGTTTCAAGTTGCCCGGTCCAATAGAAAGGCCAAACGAATCCAAGTTCAAGTTGAGAAATGGAATATTAGAAGGAATTGTGTTCAAACAAAACCCTATCATTTCATAAATTTTCTGAAATTTATGAAGTAATTTTCCTCACCAACTTCAACTAGCTACTATGAATATTACTGAACTTAGCTTGGTGAAACCCTAAGCTTTTCTTATTTCAATGTTTATTTTCAGTTCGATGTTTAGTTTCTCATTTCATCCATTTACATATTTTGTCTCGCCCAATAATTTAAATTCTTTTTTTGGATATTGACTACGATAGTCATTGCAAAGGCATCTATACATCAATACGATGTGATAAGCTCGATGATTGCCAAAATTAAACCATTACAAAAACAGTTCAACCCTAACTAAACTACTGGTCTAAGTCATCTAAATTACTGGCTTAAAGCTCATTTTGCTAGTTTATTATACCCAAGTTCAAAAATCCTAAATTTACATTTTCATGAAATTGAACCTGTGACCTTCGTATTGTGGAGTCGATGCACTACTAACTGGGTTAGTAGCCCAATAATTTAAATTGACCAGCATGTTATAAAGGCCCCCTTGTTCTTGCTATTGCCCATTGAACATTTTCTGCAGTGTTCACGTAGAAAGGAAACACCTTTACCAATAACACGAAGGGCTTATAGAACTTTTTTCTTTTTTTTTGTTAAGAAGGGCTTATAGAACTTCCTTTGAATTGTATGTGGTCCCAACTAGTAACACAAAAAAGACTCAGAGGTCTTCGATTCAAGCCCTGGGTTTGAGTTAGTTTTTGTATTTTGTCTATTCCAATTTCCAAATGACTATGTTAAGTTGTTTTCGACTCGATCGAGTTTCAAATTTGGATAGTGTTAAAAGCACTCGACCTTTGTAATACAATCAAGCAGCTAATTAGTTTGATGAGGGTCAATGAACATTGACTAGAACACTTTATTAGCACCAGGATTTTAAGTGTTCTCTTCTGTGTTTTTTCTCTATAACTTGAAAAATAATAAAAAATTAAAAGATGTTCTATCAATTTTCAACTAAGGAAAAATCTTCCATAGGGTATATAAACATTCTCTAACCCATTATTTGATGTTTGAGTGTGTTAAGTATAAAAGTCAAGTGGTACTTGTAAGAACTAAGGTGCTAATAGAACCGCCTGCTTATCACACAAACATCGAATGCCTTTAGCCGTCCTCTTCAATTGCGCCCTTTAAAATATTGACTTGGTGAGGGCTTCTAGTGTAGGGTTAGGAAAAATCCGCGAACCTAAAACTCATTATGGACACCTGATTCCGTTAGAGCCAATGGGTACCCAAAACGCGAAATAGGGTTCTATCTGTCCAACCCGATGAAATAAATGCGAGACCCGACTGCCTGATACATGATAAATCCAAAGGATTTGACGATTTTTGGACGGATTTGAATACTATAATTTTTAAAATAAACAACCCTTTAAGCCAGAGAGCCAAAATCAACAAGGAATTTAAAAGCTCGACTGACCCGACACGATGAATGATATAACCCATGGACACCGGGTCCGGAATGATTCCCACTCGTGTAGAGCAATACTATGGGTGGGGCGCCTATGGAGCCACCAACCAAACAAATAGTAGTTACTACCTTAAATTTACTATTTGTGCCCGTTGGAGTATGGGTCCCACATTTGACATTTAGCTAACGGTAACCTGAAAAGGTAACTTTCTTGAATTGAAACGGTAAAGCAACGTCAGATTCCCCAACTCTTTATACATTTATTTATTACCATCTATTTTTTTTCTGACACTCCAGTTACAACACAAACCAAACTTCTCCGGTCCAATGGGCCCACTAAATGATTCAGTTGGGTTGGTCCAAACACACTAGTGGACACTAGCAACCAATCAAAACTCGCCAAATGTCAAATCCTTTCTCATGAAAGAAACTTCCCCCACCCACTTTCTTATTTCCACTTTTACCCCCCTCTACCCCCACACGATTCCACGATCTACCTTTATCGTCTTAACTAGTTTTTATACCAAAAGATAGTGGTGCTTTAACGGGCTGGAGCGGGTCAGTCAACCCGGATTGCATAGTCACGAGTCGGGTCTCTATCTAGATTGGCTTTGTCCAGGTCTAGTTCAGGACCGATACCTAACTCGGATTGGTATTCATAAATAAAAGAAAGGAAGTAAAATTACATTTTTTACCCCCTACCACTTATAAAAACAGTTGGTTGGTCGTTCAGACAACTGGACCTAGCCTGCAAGATTAAAATGGAGCCGATAGCGGGAGAAATCCTAGGTTAGCCTGACCCACTTTCTTTACGGACAATGGACCTAGCCTGCAAGATTAAAACAGAGGTCCAGTCCCAGAGCCAGAGAAATCCTAGGTTAACCTGACCCGCTTTCTTTACGGGCTAGGCCCGGCCTGTAAGGATCGGCCCGGACCTATAAGCATCGCCACCAAAAGACAAAAAAGAAAAAGTGAAACGGTTTTGCGGTTTTTGCATTTTGGATTAAATTCTCTCTCTCTCTTACTCTTCTTGAACTTACCAACCAGAACCCAATATCTCTCTCTCTCTCTAGATTCTTGCTTAACAGAGCAAAAGTAAAGAAGAACTAGAGAGAGAAACCTTCACTAACATACACATACATGCATACCCAAGATCCAATCTTGCTTTATTTCTTGCTTCATTTATACCCATTCTAAAGATCTTTTCCCTACTTATAGCAAATACCCAATCAAAAGAAAGATATCTTAATTATGATTCAAAGGATTTTGTTTTGTTTATCAAACTATGGGTCAACATAATCTTTCTTAAACCACACCTTTTCCCTACCCATCTCTCTCTCTCACTTGCTCTCTCTAACTTTCTTTCTCTCTCCAAAATGACTAAAATTTCAAGTAGTGAAGATCAAGACCCATACTTAGACATTTTGAAGAAACGTTTGAAACCCATTGAGAGTATTGGATTCTACTTTATTGCTGTCTTTTGCTTACTAGCATTTTTCTTTTACTTTGATTATAAAGTTATTAATAGTGGGCATAGATTTGTTGAGAAATCACAAAAGTTTAATTGGTTAAGATTTGAAGAAGAAGAAGAAGTTGGTGATAAGGGGTTAGGTATAGAATTTAATGATAGAGATGGAATTAGAAATGAAAGGTTTGACTTTCTTGAAGAAGAAGAAGATGGTAATGGAAAATGTGATTTATTTAAAGGAGAATGGGTTTGGGATGATAATTATCCTTTATATCAGTCTAAAAATTGTAAGTTTTTAGATGAAGGATTTAGGTGTTCTGAAAATGGAAGACCTGATAAGTTTTATACTAAATGGAGATGGCAACCCAAAGATTGCAACTTGCCTAGGTACTTATTCTTCTACTTCTTTATGTTTCTGAAATTTTTGTGGTTGTTTTTAAATTTCCATGATCTGTTTATATCATTGATGTTATCAAGTTATCATGAAACTTTTGTTCTTATAATTTTGATTTTTGTGGGTGTGTGTATAGTCCCACATAGGAGAATGACAATTTAGCAACCAATAATATAATTACTGTCACACGTGAGGGAGCTCGCGTGTTAGGGGCTCACGTGTGAGAGTAGTCCCACATGTGACAAGGGGGATATAGCAACCAATAATAAAATGTCTAGCTCATCTTCACTGATTGTCAATTGGTTTTAAGTTGGATGACCAGACAGTTTTCTTGATCATGTTATACCTTGATGTTATAGACTTCTAATATGTGAATTGTGATTTTTGATTTGCTTTGGTGAAAAGTGAAGAATCAATGTGAATTTTGCTTAATTGTTATTGTTTTTACTTTAAAAGATTTGATGCAAAGACAATGTTGGAGAAACTACGAAATCGACGAGTAGTTTTTGTTGGTGATTCAATTGGGAGAAACCAGTGGGAATCTCTATTGTGTATGCTCTCATCGGTCATTGCCGATCAAGATTCAATCTATGAAGTGAACGGAAACCCAATCACAAAACACAAAGGTTTCTTGGTGTTTAAGTTCAAGGATTATAATTGTACTTTGGAGTACTATAGAGCTCCATTTCTAGTACTTCAAAGTCGGCCTCCGGCTAGAGTTTCAAAACAAGTTAAGACAACTCTCAAGTTGGATCAAATGGATTGGAGTTCTGTTCAATGGAGAGACGCGGATGTTTTGATCCTCAACACGGGTCATTGGTGGAACTACGAAAAGACTATAAGAGGGTAATCTTAACTAATCTTTTATATGCAATCTCCATTCTAGACTTGTAGTACACTTCTGTTTTCTTCGATTGACATGAAATTTATCTTCTTATTCGATAGGGGTTGTTATTTTCAAGAAGGGAATGATGTGAAGATGGAGATGAGTGTAGAAAGCGCGTATAGAAGATCAATCAAGACAATCGTTGATTGGATAGAACAGGAAGTAGATACAAGCAAGACACAAATCTTCTTCAGGACTTATGCCCCAGTTCATTTCAGGTATATATGCCCTTCTAACTTATTAACTTCTTTCGTCTGGGTCTGACTTGTTCTCCTACAGAGTACAATAGTCATTTTAGTATGGCCAGAAGCAAAAGCTAATATAGTTAGACTTTTGTAGGGGTGGTGATTGGAGGACTGGTGGAAGTTGTCATATGGAGACCTTACCCGAGTTAAGTTCATCGCTAGCACCGACTAGAACATGGGTTCCTCTCAGCATATTCAACGACGTACTAACGGAGCAATCAAATAAATCTCATGTGCTCAAAATGGATGTTTTGAATGTGACACAAATGACATCAACTAGGAAAGATGGTCATTTATCTTTGTACTATCTTGGATCTAAGATTGGGCCTGCACCACTTCACAGGCAAGATTGTAGCCATTGGTGTCTGCCAGGAGTACCCGATGCATGGAATGAACTTCTATATGCATTATTCCTTAAACGAGAGTTGAAGAATTCAACGATATTTTCGTCGGTAGACATGAAAGAAGCTATCTAATGTGGTCGTCGGTAGACATGAAAGAAGCTATCTAATGTGGTTAAAAAAATTATACATGAGTCTTTGTCTCTTATATTAACAAAGGTTAATATAGGGTGACATTGTTTAAAGCGATGGAAGTTCGAAAATTTTGTCGCAGTTGTGTGTATGTATAGATGTTGATTAAATATTTCAGACATTTCAGTTCCTATTTCAATTACTTGTGAAATATTAAAGAGGTAGTAATAAACATCAACTCTTTGATTAGTCTTTTGCTAATAGTTCCAACTCATTTACCATCTCCTTTGACAGGATAAGTGAACTTGCTATAGCAAATCCCTCACCATTTTCTACTGCCATTGGCACCCTTGCTATTATAGTAAATCCCACAAAGATGATAGGATTGGGTCTGTCTATCCCGCTAAACGTACACCTAAGTAGATTTTGTGCCTTCGAGTCGGGCATTGTGAGAATAGTCTGAATGGGCACAACAACAACCAAGGTGCTTCTCATTCATTGGCTAACTGGTTTTGAGATGGATAACCACAAACTTAACAAGCATAATACTTTGATCTCTTAGGAGGGGATCCGACATCAACCCACATTAAGGTTAACATTTTTCTGCTCAAAGATCCATATTTTGGTGGCCATAGTAGAGGGGTTGTTATGGCTGGCTGGTTCCAATTGTGGGTCCGATTTTGAATTGGTGTGGGTATGGAATTATGTGAACATGGAAAAAGAACATGAAAGTATCTCAAGCAGTATCTTTAGTTTGTATAGTTTTTTTTTTTTTTTGATGTTTGGTTGGGTGAGATTTGGACAAAACAGATGAAAAATATGTAAAAAATTGAAAGGTCCCACCGAGACTTGAACTCGGGTTACTGGATTCAGAGTCCAATGTCCTAACCACTAGACCATGGGACCATTTTTGATCAATTTTGAAAGGTTTTACTTTTAAACATGAAAGGATACAATATACAATATCCTTTTCGGAAATGCCTATGCAAACCAGTGTTTGTTCAATTGGTTGTACATTCACTTCAAAAAACTAGGAAGGCACAATCCAAAATTCGATTTTCAATGTGCATATTTTTCTCAAAAAATAGTTTAGAGATAGAATTGCGGCTCGTAGTTCAACAAAAAAAAAAGAATTGCGGCTCGTGAAAGTGAAAACGTGCCCAAATTAAACAAGTCTCTCTCCATTTTGCGGATATGTGGTTCGCAAAGGTGAAAAAGTGAGCAACATTATCCTAGTCCCTCTCCTCTTCTCTCATCCGACAAATCCATTGCACAGGTGAATCTTCAACATTTTTATGCTTTGCACAAGTGAATCTTTGACATTTTTATTTTATGAATTGTTCAGAGTGTGACTCCAACCCTTGACCTCTACGTGAAAAATTGGAAATGTGGGACTTGGTTGAGATTGTGACCAGTTGGATGTTAGAATATCCATTGTGCTTCGGTGAAGTGCATTTTGCTCTTGTCAACAATACTACGTATACTCAAAATTTGTTAACTTAAACTTCGACTCGATCATATGGTACTTCTTTTGTAGCACAAATACAATATCTACTTTACCAATCTCAATAAAGTTATGCTCAAAACCATAAATAATCTTCGAAAATTTATGAATCATGATTCATCAAAAATATCATTATCAACCCGAATACAGACTTCGATTAATTTCGAAGATGAGACAATTGAAAAATGAGAAAAATTTAGAATGGTTGCCAAGGATGGAAGGAGCCCCAAAATCTACTGAACTCCGAGGCGACAGATTGGGTTTCTCTTGATCAGACTTAGATCAACCTGTTTCACAAGAACATAAATCGAAAGTTAGAAAACCCCATTTTATTTTACGCATGTTAACATGAAGGAATGATAATTGTACCTTTGGTCCGAAGAGATCCCGGATGTTATCAATTCCATATAATATCATGGTAGGTCTGATTTGCAGAAGATATGAAACAAATCAACAAAGAGGAATGAAATATCTCAATCGTTAAAATGAAAAGAAATAACATTAGGATTATATTCATTATAGTGTGAACTTGGGAAGACTCGAGATGCCTAATCACTCCCACAGTTCGTAACGCTTTTTTATTGTCATTCTTCAAAATATCAGTTGTAGGATTTTTTTACCTTTCGAGGGACAGTCCCCATGCGATTGCAGTAACATCTTCAGGGAGGCCCATTGGAAGCAACATTTCGGGTCTGAACATTCCCGAATTTCCTACCTCGACCCATTTCTTGAAGCCTTCATGATAGCTGACCGAAAAAAACAAGTATATGTAAGTTTTGCAAACTGAACCGTCTATTACCATAGACTTTTTACGTAAATGACTTAAGAGACTAGAGACCACTTTTTTTAGCAGCAGAAAGAAAGCGGGTCTGCAGGTGAGCAGATAAAACTATGAACATGCGTGAAAATGAGCATCAGGATTTTAAATACCTAAATATTTCCATGCTGGGTTCCGTATATGGATTATAAGCAGGTTTGAATTTTATCTTTGACATACCTGAAGAGATAGAATCAAAGTTAGATTAAATAAAGAATCAGAACTAGATTACGGTACAACTTGTTATGAACTTTAAAGTTCAAACTTTTAACCAAGAACAATGTTTGCACTAATTTAACCGATCAGATGTATACATCAGTTAATCGTCCGTTTATGGATCTACGTTTAGTTAAAAGGAAAAGAAAAGGGATGAAATTTGGTATGTTACCGAGCCTCGTAAAGAAGTCGTGCAAGACTCCCATCATGTCACCAAGAGTGAGACCCCGATCACAAACAACACCTAGACAAAGTAAAGAAATTCAAGTATTATGATTCATAACAAGCATAATAAATTTATTGTTTCCAACAAGTTGGGAAAAACAAGGTCGAGATTCGACTGCGTATAAGAAATTGAGCTGCAAGATAATTCACAAGGGGAATCGCGTTCCTCGCGGCTAAGCTTCTGTGGCTCATGACAAAAGAAATGCCTAAACAAAAATCATAAAGTTTTGCAAAAGAAAATTTAATAACAGAAAATAGGAAGAGATACCCTCGATTTGATGGAATTCTGCAAGATGAGTTCGATCAACAGCTTCATTTCGAAAAACACGATCTATAGAGAAGTATCTCTTTGGCATAAAAGGTTTCTGATCACATCAAACCAAGACTTCTATCAAATATAGAATAACAGGGAAAAAAACAAAACACTTAAACACGGATATGAGAAGGAAGAGCAAAACTCAAAAGATCTGTGATATCACTTAGCACTGGATTGGGGCCAAATGATGAGCAGTGAAACTCTGCCCAATACTTAAGCCGGTCGGGATTCGGCCGGGTTAAGTGTCCCGGCAGAGTATCATTTTTTGTTTTTTATTTGACAAACATATTGGACACCAAGGAGAAGAGCTATGGGAGTTTTAAAATGCATATAGTAAAAAAAGGTATTAGCTCTGCATGGTGCAAGAATCGCAGAAGGCTATAAAGTTGGTGCAACCCAAATTCATGCTCTTAGTTTCAGAGTAGTGTGAAGTACCACAAAAGATTTCACAAAACGCATCGAATAGCATTTATCTTTCAAAAAATTACCAGCCATACATAAGCTTTAAATAGACAAATGGAAGCAAATAAGTGGTCATCGAAAGAGCAACTTCCAAGACCTAATAAATACTTCAATTACTATAATACCTGCTGCGCAAGCTTGTAAAGCATCCTTGCGGAGACAGCAGTAGTATGGGTTCGAAGCACATTTTTATTTGCTTCCTCCCGTTTCCAGTCATATAAATATCTGCATACAGGGGAAACTTCGCTTCAATACTTCTTAATGTGAAACTGCAACTCATTAATGAAAATACATACCCTTTGGATCCAAAGTCTCCTTCCTCGTGAACCTTTTTCACCCTCTTTACATAATCTTCTGGAAGAGTCTTTGTAGTGGAAGGGACTGAAAATATACGAATTAATGGTAATTTATTGATTAACATGATACCAAAGGGCGGAAGAATTTCTAAGTTCTGCTAAAGTGCTAAGGTAACTAACCACTTAAAAAGAAGGTATCATGTGAATCGCGAGCTGGATGTTGCTGCGGCTGGAACAGGGCATCGAAATTCCAGAAACTGCCAGTGGAACATAACATTTTAGCATTGCACTTAATAAACCCAAGATAGAAAGCTTATATTAAACATCTTAATGCACTTATATGAATTATATGTTAGCTATTTGTTTATCTGACAAGTGTGAAGGCATAGAATACCGTAACCAGTTACCTGCTCTCAACATAATTATTCGTTGGCATTTCCTCGAAACTGCAATAATAGCCAACATCCAAAACCACAAGCATATCAAAAGATAACTCAGTATATATAGATATATATATAGTAGTGCTATCACTAGATAAAATAGTTTTACCCCATCTCAATGAAGATATTCCTGAATTGCGCCCGCACCTAAACACGATTACACAAGTAGATAAATTAGAAGCATTAAATATGTTGAAATTCATTAAAAGCAAAAATTGATGCTACGGATGGGTGGCCAGGTGGGGATGTTCTTCTTTGAAAAACTTTACCAACAAAATTCCATAATTTTTTGCACTAATCGCATCAAGCACATGCACCAGATGATGATTCTCGTACATGATTTTGACAATGGGGGAATTCATTCGTATGGTAGTGTAGTAAATACAAGACAATGAGATTTTAAGTTTTAACCTCAAACAAAATTACCAATTTAGCAGAAAGCATTGGCATTTGCTGAGATATTGCTTCTTAGGTCATAACATGTTGCTAAAAATCTAATAAGCACAGAAGAACATAGTTTATTTTGATGCTTAAAGTTCAGCAGACGTCAATGAATTGTAGTTTGTAGATAACAAACATAAAAGAAGGTAAAACTCTTGCCTTCAATAAAGGGTGAAGATGTCCGCCTTGTATGGTCAAGTTTTTGGCGTTGAAGTTATACTCCTTAAACTCTAGTTTCTTCCAGTCGCCCCTTCAAACAACATGCATCAAATAAAAACTGTCAATGCGATAAAACAGTGTGATTAAGGCACTCAATTTTTTTTTCTTTTTCATCAGTTTCTCTCCAAGACAAACGCCAAATTATGAGAAGCAATAAGTACATCATCTTTTGGGGATATTCAGTGTCTCTGTGGATTCTTTTTAGAACCATTTTGGAACTTACACTTCAGCACTTCCCTTGATTGGTTCACATTGTTTAAACTAAATGCATTTACACGCTAATATACATTTGGGGGTTTTAATTAAAAGTTAAACATTCTGGGAAGTGTGAAATATGCGAGCAAGATAATGTATGATACGAAATGACATCTTTCTCATACATAGACAGTATAATTGAACATTAAATACCTCTGCAGATGATCACGAGTCAAATCGGTAACAAGCTTCTTTCTTTCCAGAGCAAAGTTAGGGCCCTTTTTCACTGAGTATCCACTCCAAGTCCTTCATAAAGAAGCAAATGAAATTGTTAGCACAAGGAACTGAGGAGCATACACAGATATGGAAAAGATTAATGCGTAAGACCCTTTCTATGACAAGATAAATCAATTCTCAGCACTAAGAATCGACTTGTCGACCAGCAAAATGCGCAGCTGAAGAGGACAAGCCACAGAGCCATAGATAAACGAATTTATAAGAAAGCTGAGGTGTTTGAGTAGGTTTTGTTTTCACAGATTTATTAAAGTAGTCGGAGGAAACAATCAAACAGAGAAACTCGAAAACAATAACCGTCTTCTGTATTTCCAAACGTAAAGTACTGTAAATGCAAAATTAGATTTTGAAAAAGTCTTTCGGATAGTGAACCAAATGGAACCTATGATTTTAACAGATAACATGAGAAGGTGATAATTACCGTTGAACAATCAGCTTTCTTTTCTTTAGCATTTTGATATCTTCAGATCCTATGACCTGGAATGAGTAATCAAAAGACATATTATTAACATTGCAGTTAGATACCAACAATAGGTTATTTAGAGAAGATACTCGTGCACATCTAACAAACTAAAATTTGCACGCAAAATTGGAAGTCTTCCTCAAACACAAAACGGAAAAAAAATTTGTCGCCAAAAACACACCTTCCCGTCTTTTATTTGTAGAAGCAAATCTTTAACTTGGTCCTCCACATGTTGAACCTACAACCAACAAATTAACATGAGAACTACAGAAGGCGAGTAATATATATAACCACAACTGTGGTACAAGGTCACTTATAGTTATATATAAATGAAAACTTGTGAAAACAATATAGCCTTATCTATTTCATAATACCTTTAAAAAAACTATAAACAATATACACTCTAAGCCCAAGAGAAGTATCTAACCATAAAAGTAGTAGCTTACATGGAGAATATATTGAACAAACATAAAGATAATACTAAGTGCTAGTAACACAAGACAATACTCTACCCAATTAAAACAAATGTTGAGATTTTTTTTGAAATAATAATAACAGCACCGCAATAACTCACAAAGATAATTAACTATTCCCACTACTACTAGTACTACACAAGTAAGAAATATAAGAATGATATATCTAAGCTACATTTTCTCCAAAATGGCATAATGATGAAATTTTTTGTACATCACTAGCTTTAGGGCATGAACCAAGGAAATGAATTTCGAAATTTCCATGCCTACCACAATTTCCATCGAAACCGAAATTTAACGAAGTTTCTCTTAACAATGCCTTGTCAAGGAAATAAATTTTGAAATATTTTCGGTTGAAATGACCAACATATTTCCATGTCTACCGAAACAGAAATTTCATTCCTTGGCATGAGCAACAAAATTTCTCCACAGTATTTGGCAAATAATATGGTTTATACCAAAGTACAGTGTTGAAGTACAAATCATATTACCTTTCTCGATACAAGCTGCTTCCCTGTTTCAACCCACCCATTCTTTTGGGCATTTAAGCTACCAATTTTGTAAACAGCAGAATCAAACTTTTTCTGCATGATACCAAAATGAGTGTCAATTCACAAATCTCTCAACTAATCAAAAAGACACAAATAATTAAGATCAATAAAGAAACTCTAGTATACCCAATCTAGATAAAATACTACAGTACTTCCTAACAAAAGAAACACAGAAAAAAAAATGTGATTTTTTACATTAAATTTACAACTTCAGATTAGAAATCCATTCAATTTACCCTCTGAAAATTTTCCTTGTTCAAGGACTAGGGTTTTATAGTCTATACCTGAAGTTCTTCACGGGAGATGCCTTCAGGAGGCACAGCTAACAATAGTTGAACTTCAGGTGAGCCTAAAACAGTATATGATTCTCCTTCTTCGTTGAGTACCCATTTCTCTCTCTTAATTTCCTGCAAAATCATATTCAAATCCACCAAGAACAACAACAACAAGAACAGATTATTACATGACTTATTAGTTCAAATCAAACACTTCGATACTACAGATTATATTCGATTCAGTAAACAGATCTAGTTTATAGTCGTAGAAGAAGAAGAAGAAGAAGAAGGTATATATATAGAGAGAGAGAGAGAGAGAGAGTACCTGAGCGTCGACGAGTCGGAAACCATGGAGACTCTTAATGATATTACAGATCTCGTTGTGATCAAAACCGACGGCGGCAGCGAACTCGCCGGAATCAGGTATTTCTTCCTTGGAAGCTAGATGCTCGAGTATGGCTTTCTCCGCCATTTTTGTCTAACTACGACTGACTGACTACCTTCCTCTCGACTGTTTCTGAAACGGAAAGGAAATCCTAATTTCCTCTCGCAGATGAATAAATCTTTGTGGGTTAATTGGACGGCCTAGATCTATTCTCACTTTGTTAAGTTATTCATTTTTTATTTATGACGGTTGGAAACTGTTGTTATTAATTCGCAACAAAGTTTGCCCGTTACCTTTACTTGTAACAGAAGAAGGCAGCTCAAAACCTTGGGTTAAACCATTGGAAACAACTTACCAACGGACACTACAACCGTTGCAAAATCTGGACAATGTTTGCTTACAACTTTTAGTTAAGAATGGTGGTGGTGAGAGAGAGAGAGAGGTGAGAAGAGAGAGTCGGCGGTGGAAAGAGAGTTAGTGGTGAGAGATGGCGAGAGAGATGGTGGTAACCAGTGATAATGGTGGTGGTGACGGTGGGTGTTGATTGTTGTAGTGGTGAAAATGTGGCAATCTTGTCGCCGGACACTCCATTCATCTCGAACTCTGAAAAACTTCAATTCACACACTTTTGCGGTACTCCGCACACACTTTTTCACTAGTCTTGACCAAATTATTATGACCGAGTCAAGTTTTACTTACACAAGCCAATTGACGCCTACCATCACCACTGTCTCATCTCTAGTTGACAGCAACCACCAGATAAGTTCACCAGTTACTTCGATTGTGAAGCGCTCTCCTAATGTCTTTTTCTTTCTCTATCACTTGCTTTGAAAAATCGCACCTCACTGGAATATTACACCTTATGGAAAAATCACACTTTTCTCTCTTCTATTGTCACGAGGGTTTAAGAAATTGTGGTAGTTAGGAAAATGGTGGCGGTGGTAGTGACTATGAATGGTGGTAGTGATTGAGAAAGGAGGAAGAAGAAGAGAGAGAAAAAAAGAATTATAAGAAGGATAATTATGATAAAGGTTAACCATTAAAGTTAACTGACGGAAAATGAGATCAATTTTGAATTTACGCCAGACAAAAAACTTGTCCCAAACTAGGGGCCAAAAAAGGAAATAACCCTCTGACAATTTTCTATAGGACTCATTATCCACGAGGACCACGACCTCTCGAACTTAAGAGGCCAAGGACTCATGAAAATTTGAGTTAATTTTTTTTACTTTTTGAAGATAACTTCTATGGAAGTTTGACAGAGAGGGAGAGGGAGAGACAGACAGTTTTACAAAGAAAGAGAGATGATGACGACGACGAACAATCCCTTCCAAGACTAGATGGTAGCAAGGGTGCTTGAACTCTTACGAAGCACTCTCTCATACACCACTATCCGATTGCTCTACAACACTCCCTCCAAGAATATATCATAGGAGAGATTAGTGTTGAAAACATGTTATATGACTGCAGACCTGAGGTGCTAGTGATCTGCTTTTGTATTCCAAGTTCTCCCGGGCCCTTACAAAGATGCAGTAAACTTCGTCATCCATGAATTGCTTTACGACTCTTTAATCGGACCATTCAAAGAGAAAACAAAAAATGAATAAAATATCGAAATTTGAATAATGAGAATTAGACCAGCTTAAAACAAGGTTGAAAAGTGAAATTATATGTTATAAAAAATTAAAATCAAATGAATATGCGCAAGATGAAATATTCATGAATTTCAGCTAAAGAATAGGCCTGAACCCATAATCATTATTTCGAAGAAACAGAACCAGATCATCTCTTGTTACTAATCTAAGCTACAACTCAATTCAACCTCTTGTTTTATTTCTCCAATCCGAAGTTCTATCCGTTGGTTCCTAAAAGTAAAACTAGGGTTTCGGCCATATTCCGTTGACAGGAAAGATCAAACGTTCTTTAGTTTACTTCGTTTGAGGAACAGATACCTACTGAGAGCAAGCATTAAGACCCAAGTGGTTTTCGTTATTTTCTCCTTGATCATCAAAAGCAAGGCCGAGCTAAGCACAGTCTTCAGGATCTGACCTTGCAACCCTTTGAAGTAACCTAGTAGTCCTTCTCTTTTCCAAATAGCAACTATTGCACCGGATAATGTCTTGGGTTCCTTTGGGTGAGCTTCTTCGTTTTCATCCTCATCTGAATCGGCAGCCTGAAGTGTGACTTTACACCTACCCAGATATCATAACTTGATTAGTTCGATATGTAGAAGCTAAGATGAAAAAATTACCGACAAAAACTGTTAGGGTTGAGTTGATAATGAAAGAAATGGGTGTCTACCTAATGGCTGGATAAGTCAAGCAGGTAGCTATGCTCTTTGAAACAGCACCTAAAAGGAAAGCCGAAAAAGCAGAAAGTGCTTCTGGAGATGATTCTGTATCTAATTTCTCGCTCTGCTGCCTCTTCAATAATCTTCGCTTCAGCTGATCAAATACTGTATACTACAACAAGAAATAGAACAGCGTAAGTCGAAACTGTCACCCCTATGTCGTGAAACTTGGAACATCGACTGCACTACTCATGTCTAGAAGAAATAACGATGACGTACCTGGATAGAAGGGTTAGACGTCAGAAGAAGAGATATGCCAAGGCCATCAAATGCCGCAGCCCAATCACGATCTGTAAACGTTTTCCAGAATCCTTGAGATTTTCCAAAATCACTTGTTTGCATCTTCGATGATACTGTATCCAGGGGCTACAAATGAAGTCAGATACTAAAACATTGTTAGAGTAGAGGAATTCAAATGAATTAGATAATAACGAAAACAAAGACGAATATGATTTCCTAAGCATCTTAACCATGAGCAATAAAAAACTTATTAACTCACGGAGCTGTGAAAATCGGAAATGGGGACTACTCAGCCCACTGGGAACTACTGACTAGGGCTAGTTGGCTCCTTGGGTGCCGATTTCATTGGCTTCCAAAACGATTAGAGGGGCGCCCCTACTTTGGGAGTTTTAATGCTTAGAATAATTCATTGTACTTGCTAATAGTGGTCCATGTTAGAGAACCACAATAAAGCTTAACGAAGTAGTTTATCGAAAATTGAACATTTAAACATCGAAAAAATTCGGCCATTGTACAATATCAAATACCTGTGTCACTATGACAGTACAAGCCCCAGCAGCAGCGGCAACAATCAAGTTTGCTTTTGTGCCAATAGATTTGTTTCCGCTCCATCTTATATAAAACCTTTTAAAGTAACTATAACCATAAAAGTATATGAATTGTGAGATAAATGATTGTATGTTCTTGATTCCGAGGCCCTGGTACAACGAAAGAACTTGATTGGTAGAAATTGCTTCCCATAAAACATCGGAGAGATTCCTGTAGTATAAGAGAAACCAAAATAAATTTAATAGCCAAACAAGTGAACAACGTCGTTACAAAACGAGTTTCTATTGAAAAATGCTTCTTTCCCTTAGAGTCTTACTCAAAGTTTGACTCAGAAGTTGATGTTGCATCTTCTTGACAATTATATTTTAAAAAATCTCAGTGATTTAAAAACAAATCTACAGATTGTGTCATCAGTGCATTTTTATCAGATAGGAACTTCATAACGAGATAATATCCCAATACTTTTAGCAAAATCTTAATGATCTTACTGATACAAATCCAACTTCGTTATCTAAACTAAAATTACATTAATTCATTATTCTTCTTGATGTGATTGCAACCCTAAGGTCATGTTTGGTAGACACGAATGAAATGTGATTAATCACACTTCGTAATGGTGTTTGGTACACAGGGATGCATCAACAATCACATTTCTATGGGGAGTGTTTATTCCCCGTCAAGGGGATCCCAAACCAGGGGCGGGTGGGTAGGTGATTCCGTTTCCACCTCTGGGGTTGGGATCCCCTTCCGGGTCAGTATTGCAATTACCAGGAAACACATCCTAGGGTTGCTATCCTTGTAACCACATTCCTTTCTTGCGTGCCAAACACAACCTAAATATAATTATTGTTCATGGTATTATACTAATCCCTAAATTTATTTCAAATATTCTACAACTTGATATTATCAAATTCATTTAACCTTGATCTCAAATCATTAAACTAAAGATACCCAAATAAACAAAATCCCAACTTTAAAAGATACTAATCAAAGTTTCTCCATAAACAAAATAAAATACATAATAACCATAAAGACCAATAGAAACCCTAACTACCCTCCAAGAAGAAACCTTTCATTATTAAAGAGATGGGAATGAGAATTCAATCAAACCTGTAACGTTGTCGACCTAGTAATCGAACTTCAGCTTGATACTTAGTCTTACAAGTATCAAGAGGGTAAAGAACAGTTGTGCTAATTAGAGCTCCAATGGCACCTGAAGTTGCCTCTGATAAAGATTCTAGATCAATACCCATCCCCAAATTTTTTACTTATAAAAAGAAAAATACTAGAAGAGAAGGTATGATTCTTTGATTTAGATCAGGAAATTAGGTTATAGTTCTTTCTTGTGAGTTACAGATAGCTAGGATATCATCATCTATATTCATCATCAATGAAGATAGTTTGTGCCTTTGTGGGAGAGTGACAAGTAGAGAGAGAGATGGTGGCATATTTTTTCTTGGGAGAAGCAAAGGTGAAAATATCCAGGATAAGTCCAGCTTTGGTGTCAATTGGCTTGATGACCCAACTTCTAGGGCATGGTTGGTGCACAAATGGAATTCTAAATCTAGAGATATGGGTGAGTTTGCAATTTTTTATGAAATCAAATAACGTGAACAAACCGACTCAAATCAGGTGGTTTTATTTCTTGATTTTCTATTTGATCAAACCAGATAGTACAATAAAATATTACGATTATTACAGATCACATAACATAATTGTTGTTTCTGATATTCACATAACATGATTGTTGTTTACTGATTTTAGATTTAGAGTGGCATGTCACTTGGATCTCGAGTCATGAGGTGATTTTATGTTGGACTTGCCCATATGAATTCAAGTTGGGAAGTTACAGAGGGAAAGAGAAATGATCTACGGTGGTAGTGAAAACGATAAAAGATTGCATTGTATTTAGTTTTTTCTTTAAATGTTGTGTGCATGCACTTTAGTCTACTGGTTTACGTTCTCCTTTTTAGTTTGCACTGAATAAAGTAGAAATTAGTATAAATAACTATACGTCCCCCTCGTTTCCTAAAAAGAAATTATAAGGCCCCTCGACGTGGCCTCTAAGGGTCTTAATATGGCATTAAGTAGTCGATTATGCCAGTTAACGTGCGTATTCAATTCATGTTGTGTACTAATAGCGTGCACGCGCTTGTAGGAGTCTCAATTTTGGTGGTGTGCCTTCATCCACATATGTGGCTCTTTCAAGTCTTTGATGTGCCTATAATTATGGGCCAGGCGGTTATCACTTTTAATGGGCCTCGAAGCTTCTTTAACGGTCCGCAACCAGCCCTACCCGTTTGTCCCATACCTTGACGTTGACGGCAAGAAAAAACTTCTGAAATGAAATTGCCGGAAAATTACTTGTTGGAGAAAAAATTACGAGAAAGTATAAATAGAAGAATAAAAAAACAAGGGTTTCTGTTAGAGGACCCTCATCTCTCTCTCTCTCTACCTTCTTTTCCAAGATTACACTGTGTCTGTCAATCATCACAAAGTTCATAAATTAGGGTTTTTTACGGATTCAACAATCTTCATTCAAAAACTCACCATTCCTCTCTCTCTCTTAAAGGTACTACCTTCATCAAATTAGGTTTTTCCATCAACCTTTCTTCTAGATCTCTCTCGTTGTCTTACATTCTACTGTGAATCTGATTTCTGATCCAATTTTTAGGGTTTTTTTTTTCGGTTTCAGTTGAATGGAGAACGCTAGTGGACAATCAAACACAGGAGATAAGACAAATGTTCGTGTTGTTGTTGTTGGTGATCATGGAACAGGGAAATCAAGTTTGATTGCTGCTGCTGCTAATGAAACTTTTCCTCGAGATAATCCTCCTGTTTTGCCATTAACTCGTTTGCCTGCTGATTACTATCCTGATCGTGTACCTGTTACTATTGTTGATACTTCTTCAAGGTGACAAATTTTTTTCTCAGTTAGGGTTTTTAGTGGCTACCCTTGTATTTAGATAGATTCACATTTCATGGGTTATAGCTGTAATTTGAATATTTTATATAGTTTGGAGAATAACAAAAAATTTCCCACTTAGGGTTTTTATTGGCTACCCTTGTATTGAGATAGATTCACATTTCATGGGTTATAACTGTAATTTTAATATTTGAATTTTTTTTATGTAGTTTGGAGAATAGAAGTAAGCTCGGTGAAGAATTAAAGTTAGCAGATGTTGTTGTGTTAACTTATGCTTGTGATCAACCAGCAACTCTTGAACGTTTGAGTACATTTTGGTTACCAGAACTTCGCCAATTAGAGGTTACCCACATTTTCGATTTGTTTTGCTTTAAGCACACAAACTTTGTAATTTTACTTAGATTTTATTTGTGCTTTTATGATGAGTAGGTTAAGGTACCAGTGATTGTGGTTGGTTGCAAGTTGGATAGTAGGGAAGATGCACATCTAAGCCTGGAGCAGGTGATGTCTCCAATAATGCATAGGTTTCGAGAAATCGAAACTTGTATAGAATGCTCAGCGCGTAATTTAATTCAGGTACTTAGTTTTTTAATTCATTAGTGTCAATGGGTATTTCAATTCTGATCATGTTCCTCTGAATGTGCTGAATTCTTTTCAAGATCAAACAGTTACATAGTGCGCTTTTAGTGAATTACCAAATTTGAACATTGGTTTACTGAATTTGCGACTGACTCTTTACATCCTGGTTATGTGCACCATAATTTGGTTGCGTTCACTATCACTTGGAATAGGATTTAAACATGTTAAAATTTTTCATTATTGCAGGTTCCTGAAGTTTTTTATTATGCTCAAAAGGCAGTACTTCATCCCACAGCACCACTATTTGATCAAGAAACACAAACTTTGAAGCCCCGATGCATGAGAGCATTGAAGAGGATATTTATTCTTTGTGATCAAGACAGGGATGGCGCTCTAAGTGATGGTGAGCTAAATGAGTTTCAGGTAGCTAGCTGTTTACTTACATTACTCTTGGTTTTCATTGTTCTATGTATTATCAGGTTTACACAATAGCTACCGCCACCTATATAAGCAAATTTTGTAGCAACCATGCTCTTTTAGCTTGCAAGCATGTGGCTTAACTTTCCGTCTTTTGAAAGGGTTTCGTGGTGTACATGTCAGGTTAAATGTTTTAATGCTCCACTCCAGCCGTCTGAAATTGTTGGTGTTAAGAGGGTTGTTCAGGAAAAACTGAATGAAGGGGTCAATGACCGTGGTCTAACATTGACCGGTTTCCTTTTCCTTCACGCACTTTTTATAGAAAAAGGTCGTCTTGAAACAACATGGACAGTTTTGAGGAAATTTGGGTACGACGATGAAATTAAGCTTAGGGAAGATCTCCTTCCTGTTTCATTCAAACGAGCACCAGACCAGGTAGTTCTCTACTTATGTGAACATTAGTTTTAGACATCTATTTGTGTAAAATCTCATTTGCTGTCTTTTGTTTTTATGAAAAATCGAATCTAGCAAGTTGAATACTTATTTGTAATCTTTGTACTGTAGAGTGTGGAGCTTATAGACGAAGCTGTTGACTTCCTTAAAGGAGTTTTTAACATGTTCGATCTCGACGCTGTATGTATTAACTTATATCTTCTGAACTTGTTCAGCCATCTCTCTTTCAACGAATAATTTCTTACTTTGAACTCTTCGAAATTGCCCAAAAGAAAATGACCTATATAGCAAGATAATGAAATCTATTAGTATATTACTGTAGTCTGTAAAGCACTGTTACTGTTATGAGGGCCTGATAATATTTCTCAGTTATTACTTTCATTAAGTTTATTGAAATTACACAATGTATTGCTCATAGTAGCTGCTGAGTGTCATTGAGGATTACTCTGAGCGATTTCAATAGTCGTGTAGGTTTGCAATTCCTGTTGTGTTCCCTAATATCCTTGTTTGCTAATTTATTTGAGCTTGTGCATGGTAGGACGGTATATTAAGACCTTCTGAACTTGATGATCTGTTCTCAACAGCACCTGAAAGGTTGGGATTTGCCTTTTTTTAGTGCTTCAGTCACATGGCATAATGCAATAAAAATTTTAATCAAAATATTCTTCTTGCATATTTTCTTATATATGCAGCCCTTGGTGTGAAGCCCCTTATAAGGATTCTGCAGAGAAGACTGTGTTAGGAGGGTTATCACTTGATGCATTTCTGTCACAGGTTTGTAATTATGGTTATTTTTCTAAAGAATGCAACTTAGTGTTGCTTTGTTTATGTGTTTTAGTAACTCCTTGCTAGTTTATAAATTTCCTAATTGCTACATGTTGCTTATTTTGTAATGTGAAACAAATGTGCAAGATGTAGTATTCTATATTCACCATGCTCAACCACATCAATCTTTTCTTTTATTTCTAGAAAAAAAATTGGCCTAAACTTTTTCGAGCTATGCTCGAAAAATCTGAAATGGGGACTATTCGGTCAACCAGGGCTAGCTGCCAGATGGGATGTCAGCGGGACCAGTCGGATTTCATCGGTTAATATATGTAGTAATAATATATAATTACATATATTATATATCATCATATATTTCGTCCATGAAAGAGTTAAATTTACATTAAAGAGCCAAGCCAGTCGATTAAAGAGCCAAATCAGTCCATGATTGAGCCAAATTAGTACATTTCAGAGCCAAATTATTCCATAAACTCTGAAATTTGAAGAAAGTCCAAGCGAAAAATCAGTTCACAAACTCACACTATAGCAGTTGTAGACATATTTGATTCATTAGAAAACTCAAACTATCTAAAAATTGAGTTTTGATGCCCTAAAATAAGAAATTTGAAGAATTGGATTAATTTGTGACGAAGAAGAACAAGAGAAATGAACAAAACATAAGAAAAAAATAAATTAGAAACCATCAGAGTATAAGAGTAAGAGAGATGAAAAACAAGTTATAACTTAGTACTTGCTTACTATGAGAGAGAAAGAGAAGAAAAGTTAGTGATAGTTAGAGAAACTTACTTGTAATGGAGGTTTTTGGAGCTTGAAATCCTTACGAAGTGAAGGAAAGAAGGAGATGAGAGAGATAAGTTCAGCTGCTTGTTCTGGAGATCCCCAAAACCCTAGATCTTAGGAAAATAAAACAACAAAAATTTAAGCCTGTTGGACCGACCCGAGTTAATCTGCGCCTAGCCGACTAGCCGTTTCGGGGCTAGTCGGCTATAGGCGCCGACTTAATCGGGCTTTAAAGTGCCAACGCCCCGCTTTTTAAAGCATAGTTTTGGAGATTATCAGTTGATAGATTTTTCTTGGGGTATAAATATATACATTACTTGTATTTTCTGCTTAAAACTGTAATGGTGTACTACTATCAAAGTATCAATCATAATAAGTTATCCAACAAGATTCATATTAGTTCTTCAAACTTATTACTCCAATATCATAGTATCAATCATAATAAGTTATCCAACAAAGTTACAATGACATTATAAAAGTTTGTCGAATACAGCTAAGGACTCAAAAATTTGAAGAACTCGGGTCTCGTCTCGGTCTCGGCCCTCTCCCGAGACGAGACTCGGCCGAGATTCCGAGTTAGGGTTTGGTCGAGTTTCTCGGCTATCTCGGCCGAGACAGACCGAGACTGAGACTGAGACTGAGACCCGAGGACAACGACTTCTAATTTTTTTTTTGGAAACTTTAAATCCTAATATTATACTACTTATTTTATTGAATACTTATGAAGTATGAATTTCGTTACTTACTTATTTTATTGAACTATTGAAGTGAAAATAGGATTTCGTTTATGATATTGGAGTAATTTTATGTTTATAGTCCAGAAAATTATGAAGTAATGAAGAACCAGGGGGTTAAACTTATTACTTAGTACATATTACTTATGATTAACTATACATGTTGTCTCGACCGAGAATCTCGGTCCGTCTCGGCCTCGTCTCGGTCTCGGCCTTCGGCCGGACCGAGACCGAGATCAACTACATAGCATCTAATCCTATGGAAAAATTGTTTACCATCTTTCTTATTTATCTAGATGACGTAATAGTCACATTCCTTGCTTGTACTTCTGTATGTAGTAGCACTCCTTTCAAATTTTGTCGGTAGACTTGCTTTCCCTCCCCTTGGGCTCGCTAAAGGTCAATACTTCGATTTTCCTCTACTTAATTTATAATAGATTCAACAAATACTTGTGATGTAGTGGGCACTTATGACCCTGCTAGACCCAGCTAAGAGTGTGGCAAATTTAATTTACATTGGATATGCGGGTGATCCTGCTTCTGTGCTACGAGTAACTAGGCGAAGGCGGTTAGACCGCAAGAAGCAACAGTCCGACAGAACAGTTTTCCAGTGCTTTGTCTTTGGACCTAAATGTGCCGGGAAGTCGGCATTGTTGAATTCGTTCCTTCGAAGGTAATGCACGCAACTTGTCTAAGTATAGTTATGTATCTGATGGTGATTTTGTTTTATAAGTTCTAGTTCCTTCTACGGTGGCTTGAATATATTATTTTATTCCTGTTTGCGGAATCATGTCTTTCATCGTTAGAATCTGCTGCAACTAAAAGTTAAATTTGAAACATATTGTCCAATTGCAGGCCCTTCTCTGAAACTTATTCTTCGACTGAGACCGAACGTTTTGCAGCAAATGTTGTTGAACATCTCGGGGTACATACTATGACATTAACTCTCTCTCTCTCTCTCTTGACATTTTTCACTTTCCAAGTGTTTGACTATTTTTCTGCCTCTCCTTTTTTTTTTTAATCTTTTTTTTGGTTTGGTTCTGTAGTCCTGCAACTAAGAAACCATTTCTCATATCCTGTTTTCTGTCTATCCTGTAATTTCGTTCTAAATACTAGTTGAATTTTTTTCTCATGAAGGCAAGTAACAAAACTCTTATTCTGCGAGAGATTCCCGAAGATGGTGTGAAACACCTGCTATCTAACAAAGAGTCCTTTGCGGCCTGTGATGCTGCAATATTTGTCCATGACAGGTACTGACTTGTAACTCTTGTTGCAAAATTCATACGATGTTGCTATATTTACCTAGCATATGTCCCACAGACGGCATAATTTGAACTAGCATTGATACATTGCGAACCTATCTCAGGGACCTACTATGAGAAAATAAGTCATAAAATGATGATAAAACTAAAAATATGTTGGAATGTTTTCATGTAGTTTGTCAGGGCCTACATCCTTGTGCCAGTTTTACCAGTTACCACCCTTTCTAAATGCAATTAAAACAGATATTGCCTAAATTAGATGTTAATATGGGATATGTGTGATGCTATGGAGTAAGTTTTTCTTTCTTCTCTCAGAGCAACTCGGGCTCCAACCGGGGAGCCCAGGAGCTGGGCTCCCCATGGGGTTTGGAGCGATGGGGATCCCTTACGGCTGGTTGGGGACCCCCATTGGTCAAAATGTGGTTGATAGGGGATCCCCCCATTTCTTCTCTCAATCTCATTTGAGTCATTTCATCTATCTTCTCTTTCTTTCTTGATCCATTTTTCTCTCTCTCTTTCAGTCTTGATCCTTTCTGTTTCATCAATGGCTAATACAAACCCTATTGTAATGATAAAGATAGTTTTTTAGATATGTTAAATATGAGCCCTCGAGTTGATTTAGCGAATGATGAGGTCGAAGGAGCACAATCTGTAAGTACCCAACAAAGACCACTTGGAAGAAAGGCAAGCAAGGAAAAATTGAAATCCAAAAGTGGAGAAAGTTCTACACCCTTTGACACTTAGAGTTTTGGGATGAGAAAAAAGCGCAGCAGGAGAATAGAGATAAACTTTTGATGGATTCCATAACGTTGCAAAACAAAAATGTAGATGTTTAACAAAAAAATGCCGAAAATCAGAGGATGCAAATAGGGTTAGATTTGATGAGCAAAGATACCTCAAACATGACTCCCTTACAACTTGTTTTTCATGAGAAAGTGGTGCAAGACTATTTAAATGGGAACTCAACAATAAATTAACATTAATTGTCGTGTAGTTTTAATATTTTTTAAGTTTTATTAGTTGTTCTAATTATGTATGAATTTTAATTACAACAATTGGATATGGGAGCCCGACATAGGAATTGAAAAAGTTCAAGAGCTCCCAAAATTGGGAGCGGCCGAGCCAATACATTGGAGTTGCTCTATGGCTGAACAATTCAAGCAAACTTCGATTCGCAATCATTTAGCTTGACCTGTGAAAGCTGCTCAATAATTGAGCTCTCGCTAACTTGTTACTCATCCACTTTTAGGAGAAGGATTCAGTTCTTATGTGTACTCAATTTATGAAATGCAGCCAAGGTTCTGCCTTGAAGAAATACAACTTCAATTGTCCTCTTTTCCTTTCTCTCGTTTGTGTTAAACAATAAAAAAAACATATATAGATGCACTTTACTTTCTCTCAATTCATTTTTCTGCTTGTCTCTCTTTGACATGATATGTTATGCCTTTTTAGTTGTGATGAAAAGTCATGGGAAAAAGCAACGCGATTGCTCGTGGAAGTTGCAGGTCACCTCGAGGACAGTGGGTTTGAGGTGCCTTCCCTCATAATTGCAGCTAAGGATGATCTTGATCCTTTTCCATTGGCAATACAAAGTTCAACGAGGGTATTTGTTTCTTAACTCTATCTCTTCAGTGCTCAACTGAAGTTATTTACTTTTTGGTCAACACTTAAGTCAGATTTAGGACATCTGGACGGATTTTGCGTCTATTGGGGTTAGCAACTCAGCATAAATTAAGCCCGAGCCCATTGTCTGAAATAAGCTAAGATGACTATTACACCCCTAACCAAAACTAGTCATACTCAGAGGATTCAAATTTGGACAAGTAATCAGGAGAAAAAACGAGCACCAGCAAAGTCCGGGTTAGGCAGGATTTGGACCCCGGATTGGAAGGGTAAAATTATGCAACTTGACCACACCAGCCAACTGTTGGTGAATATATTATATACAGATACATGTACATGTGATTTATGCTTTACTGCATTTTTGGTGATGTAGGTGAGTCAGGATATGGGAATTGAGGCACCTATACCAGTTAGCACAAAATTAGGAGATCTAAATAACGTGTTCCGAAGGGTTATAAGTGCAGCAGAGCATCCCCATCTCAGTATTCCTGAGACTGAAGCTGGTAGAAACAGAAAACACTATCGCCAGCTCATTAACCGCTCTCTTATGTTCGTTTCAGGTATAAGTTATTTCAAACACTTTTCTCCTCTATTTTCCTAAGTACGTACTCAAACATGTTTGGTAATCTAAAACTTTTGTTGGAGGAAAAACAGTCGGGGCTGCTGTTGGTATCGTAGGATTGGCAGCTTATCGAGTTTATGCTGCAAGGAAGAATGCATAGCCGGTTAGAAGAGAGTATTTACGGTAGCTGCTCGGTTGCAATCTTTAGCGTTTAATTCATTTCTTGTTTCTTCCCGCAGTCAAGAATGTCGATTACCTTGAAAATGAAGCTGTGTACATATCTGCTGTGATTTTCATGGGAGAATACCTTGACTTCTTCAGTTCAGATGTAGAGGCTTGTACCTAAATGCTATTTATCTAATATTCTTATTACATGCCTCAATGTATTTTTCCCTATTGGGGTTATTATTAGCTATTGAAGGTGATGCTAAGGTGCTGTTTGTTTTTTTTTTAATGTCTGAATCTGAATTTGCTGAACTGAATTTGCTGAATCTGAATTATCTAAAATATTTTAAAATTTGATGTTTATTTTTATGTCTGAACTAGTAAGTCTGAATTACTATTTTGACATTTATACCCTTATTTCAATTTTTTGAAAATCAAAACCAAACGGAGTACCCTAAACTCCCTTTCCTCTCTCTTTCTCATCTTTCTGCCGTTTCTCTCTCTAACATAACACCCCTCTCTCCAACATAAAACATCCGACAATGGAGGTCAGATGATGAAAGTCGGGCAAGGTTCTTTCACTCCCTCTTTCTCTATCTCTCAGACCTTGTGTCTCTCAGACCGTCAATCTCTTTCTCTCTCTGGCCATATCTCTCAACTAATCTTTGGCGAAGTTAAAGGTCTGGCGAGGGTTCAAAAGCGATGACCCTCGCCAGATCTGGTGGTTTGTTCTTTAGTGGTGATCATTTGTCGTGGGGGTCGGTTTCTGGTTTTGGTGACGATTGGTTTCTGATGTGGTGGTGGCGGTTTGGTTTCTGATGTGGTGGTGAGGGGTTTTATACCTGTGTTGGTGGTGGTAGTAGTAGTTTCAGTAGTGGTGGTGGTTTGGTTCCTGATTTGTGGTGAAGCGTTTTGTACCTTTGTTGGTGGTGTTTCAGTGGGTGGTGGTGGTCTCAATCGTGGTGGCGGTGGTGGTCTCATTCGTGGTGGTGGTATTTGTCTCGGTGGTGGTGGTTGTTTATTTTGGATGGTGGTGGTATTGATTATCTCGGTGGGGGTTTCAGTAGTGATGGTGGGCTCGGTGGTCGTGGTGGTGGTCTCGGTGGGGGAACCCAAACTTTATAGATAGTGCTGACAATCCTTGGTTGATCTTCCACCTTAGAGGTCAAGAATTCGAGGTCGCTGACAATTCAAAAAGGAAAAAACATAGATAATGAATGTGGTTAACCATGATTTTGCGTAGGTTAAGACTCAAATCTATGATCTCTCAGTATTTAAGAGGGAGAAGTGGTATACTTGATAAAGGAGTGCTTGAAAATATCTTTAAGTTTATTCACTTTCTGCACGAAAGTTCGAAAAAATATCTATGTAATTTTTAAGTAAATAAAGTAGATGTATTTCTCGACTACCTCTGGATTTCCTTTTTAAGGTTTTAGGTTCCAAGTGTCGTTTTTGTAGTAGTTTATGAATTTTTTTTTTTTTTTTTTTATGTTGAAAGAGTAGTTTATGAACTTATTCCATTATTTTGATGTATCAATTTTATATTATGTAATAATATTTCATGGTAGTATGTGTTTTTTCCATTTTCTACGTATCTACGTCATATGATGGAATAATGACACACTTAAAAGTTGTTTTTTAGTTGAAGCCATAGTTAAAGTTGTTGCTCTCTCTATGGGACCAATTTAGGATGTCCAACCCAAACTTTGTCTCCTACAGGTTTTGCGTGATTTCAAAAAATATTTTCGCCCACGAAAAAAGAAAATGGGTCAAACATATCATTTTTTGGGTGAAACATCAATTGATTGTTTTTTTGAGAGAAACATCAATTGATTGTCCCAAACCATCTCGTCCTTTTATAGAAACATTGGTGAGGATTTTGCTTACCTATTTACTAGATAGTGGGTTTTCAGACCCATACACATCAAAGTTGAGAGACAAAACATAGCTATCCCTAAACCCTAATTTGAGTGGCTGCTCTAGTTCCACGCTTAGAGTTTGCCCTCCTCCTTTAAATAATGTCATCTAGTCACTTATCTCTTGCCACATCCCAAAAGATACCCTTCACAAATCAAATTTTCCAAAGGTACCTTTTATCCTATTTTATCCATTCCCTTGTCATTTCTATATTAATTTTTGGGGAGAAAGAAAAACTAGGCATACTTATGTGGTTTGATGTGGTTTCTGCTTCTAATGTTTCGGATTAACTAAATTATGAATCGCGGCAAACCACATAAGATTTATGTTCATAATCTGTCTAGTTTTTGTTCTTCCCTATCATTACTCGTATCATTTAGGTTCCATATGTTTTTCTGTTCGGGATAGAACCGAAGAGTATTTATATTCTACTTGTAGGTAGCTTCATATAATAATTATTTTCTGTGTCCAAGATGGGCTTGGTATGCTTTTTCTCATGAAATACTGTTATGCTAATTCGAATGTTAGTTAGTATGCTTAAAGTTGTTGATAAGATGGGATAAGAGCAAGTACACGGAGAGGCAGAGTTTTATCACTTCAGAACTCTTAGACCCACCTACTTAGGCATCAGTCCTGGGCTCATGGTCCCATGGCACACCACCCGACAAGCGTAGTATGCCGTACGTGCACCCCAACTTGCATTCTTCTTTTTGCCCCTCGCCCCAACTTACGATTCTCATATGACTATAATCTCCTTCTCTTATCGAACAAGTTTTTTCTCAGTCCTGCCCGGTCGAAATTTGATTAGGTTCTTACAGGTAGAACTCAAAGGACAAGAAAGTTTAGTACTAGTAGTTATAGTATGCTTATACAGAAAAGGAAACATCTAAATGAAAGCTTTAAGTAGCCACACAAAAATGCTCCCATTTCTTTGACAACTCCCTGTTTGAACTTCCAGTAATACTGCATCTCCTGTTACTTGGTCTTGTAAAGTTCCCAGACTCCCACTCATTATCGGCCTTGTTTCGTTCTACTTCCTCACCCGAATATCCATCTTTACTCTCATCTTCTTCATTACCTTCAAACTCTTCTCGTATTTCGTGTTCTTGTTCTTCTTGTTGTTCTTCTTGTCTTTGTTCCTCCAATGGTTCCTTCAAGAGTAGCCTAAGTCTGCCGTTCCCTCTTTCAGCTTGAAAACAAGTAGTTGAGTTCACTACGGTTATGGCTTTAATCACCAGGCGCCCACCTTCGCGGTAAGGCCTATATTGAACTGAATCACATTTGCTTATTGATGTTAATGGAGGAGGGAACGGTCGTTTCTTTACCTTCTCATGCACCCACGATTGTAGTGAATTTGATCTTTCTCTTGTAGGAGATGCTAAATTCGAATGTGTAGATAAGTTTAAATCTTCGCTAATCTCGATATTGTTACTTGTTTCACCACCCAAATTCTCTGTACACAATTCCAAACTTTTCTCACTAAGAGACGATGACGAACGCTTAACCATGGGATGAACATAATTTGTTTCTTTCTTTTCTTCTACTTCTTTGGTTAAAGAATCAATCAAGCTCTCGTCTTCGAAGCTAGTCTTTAGTTCATTCTTGTTCTTCTCTTTGTTGTTGTTGTTGATGTAACCACTAGACTTTCGAAGTTCCACGGTTTTAGAATTTGATTCTATTAACACTGGTGAAGAACTTGCATCAAATAGAAAAGATATTTGATTAGAAGACACTTGGTGTCTTAAGCTTCGAGATTCAAAGCATGATTGATAGTTTTGACATATCACAGTCGACATAATTAGTAATCGTTTGTATTAACGAAAACTGGATTATGAGATTATGATTAAGAAAGATTATTAGGTTTGGTTGTTGATTTGGATAGGAAGAAAAAAGAGAGAAGAGAAAAGAAGAGGACATGAGAGAAGAGCAAACAAGATGAGGCTATATTTATAGTCAATCTATAAAGCAACCAAATACACTATTTATTGAGTGGACTACTTTTATTCTACCACAAAGTTCATTTCAACAGTAGACTAGGGCAAAGTAGGGAGTACAATTGATGTTACCCAACTCCACATATACCTGTTTTGCCTCCTACCACTCTTTTATCTGTCAATTGACTTGGATTTTTGATGAATATTCCTTGTGCTTATGGTATAACTAAATATCAACAGCTTGATTCCCTCATTTTAGCCGCTCGATTAGATTTTTTACATGGATATTATTCTCTTAGTATCTAGATGAATGGACATGATTTTCACGTTGGATTGCGATGAAAAAAGGAAATGCAGAAACAGGCTATTTTACCTCTTACATGATGAGCGTCGGTGGGGCTTGTGACGCCCCAAGCCTTAGTAGTATCAATATTGTCCTGCTTTTACCACCCCAAGGCTTAAGCCCACAGGTAAGAAGTTTTGTTTTTGGCAAAGGCTCGACGAGCTCACCCAAAAGACCTTTGTACTTACTAAGCTTGAGCACTTACCTATAGTCTAGACTCTGGACACGCTTGCGAGGGATGTAGGATTATCACAAGTGAGTTGATTCTTGGCTAGTTTCTTTCAGGCTCATCTCTCATATGAGATGTGAACGTGGTTAACCGTTTGGTTGTAGAATATTACTCTTGTTCGAGGTAGATACTACGTAAATCAATGTAATTGGTTTTTTGTGCTTTGGTTGATGAAAGGTGATGCAACAAAAGTGAAGGAAACAAATTGGTGGGATTTGCTTTGTTATGTGAATGGGTTCTTCATCTTTAGTGATCTCATATAAAGGAGCTAAAAAATCATGTCTGCCCTTTTAATCCAATCAATCTTTGCTTTTGTTTTAGCTTAACCAACCAAGAAGAAAAGAGCTATTCTTTTTCTCTCATCACTCTAAAGTTGGTTTTTATGTCTCACTTCAATATCTTGGTTATATTTCCATTCACATAGATGAATGGGTATTCCAACTTTATCTTATGTGTAATCAATGCGTACTCGTCCCTTACCTTTTAACCATCAACCCTTTTTCATCATATTGTTCACATTGACAAAGTAAAAGTACGTTCACGAATGAGAAAAGAATATACGAAAGAAAAAGGAATAAACATAACATGGCATGCTTTTATACGATATAATTCATGACAAATTTACAAGAATCCGCTTGGTTATTATCGATAAAACACCTTCACCAATGACCAACCTAAATATTATGACATCGAGACAATATCGAAACAAATTCAAACATATCAAAGCAAAGAACAAGAAACAGCAAACTTAGGTGACATACCAATTTATTGTTTCCAATTGGAGAATGGCACTGGAGTTGAAGACGGACGCTGTTTCAGTCCACTCATCATAACTCCATTACTCTTTTGCTGCATCGATGCTCTTCGGCTCTTTAATGGAGAGACTAATCTACTTGCCAGCCTTGAAGGTGAGAAAGATCTTCGCAGTTTTGCAGCTGTAGAAAGCTTTGGAGATTTCTTACTCAAAGTGGTAGTCATGGATCTTGTAGGAGATACACAAACTTGAGGATTCTTGATCTTAACTTCAAACTTCGAATTCGAAGGAGGAGATTTTATTAAGAACTTATGTGGGGATTTCTTACTCAAAGTGGTAGTCATAGATCTTGTAGGAGATAAACAAACATGAGGATTCTTGATCTTTACTTGAAATTTTGAATTCGAAGGAGGAGATTTGATTAAGAACTTATGTGGGGACTGTTGCCGAGGTCTAGCAATAATAGGAGACCTTGTCTTGGAAAATCGTTGTTGGTGAGAAGACGGTGATGAATGGAACATCGGATTCGGAAAAAGAACAGCTTTCTTGGCCCATGGTTTATGCTTGGGAGATACGCGGTTAGCCATATAACAATTCTCCTTTCCAAGATCTCTTTTGTTCGGTGAGAGCTTGAAATTTATACGTGACCGAGCTCTTTGAAGACATGGGGAATTCAAGTCTGATCGGATTAACTGCAATACTTGCTTCTCTCTCTTTCTTCTTACTTTCATCTCAGTGTTCTCGGGTTGTGCCTTTGGACCTCTCCGTTGACTTATCGGAGTTCTGGGATCGTCAGGAACTATTTTCTTCGTCTTGAAACCAACAGCATCAACTACTTCTCTAGCAAATTGACTAACTTGAAGGATCTCCCCAACTGTTTCACCAACCAGCATGGCAGGTAAAGACATTTGACGCCATTCGCTTGCTATAAAGTGATCGAAAACCAAAACAAACTCTAGATTTAGACAGATCAAGAAATAGATAGACGAATCGAAAACAAGCAAAGCCCACCAACTCAAATCACAAAACAACCTAATCTAACCATAAAACAAGAATTCAAGAAGAAAATGAAACGAACGAAAGAACTAAGGAACGAACAAAGGAACGAACGAATGAATGAATGGATGAACGAACGAATGAACAAATGAATGAATGAACAAAAGCTAGATATGTGGTATCCATTAAAATTCAACAACTTGGAGCAACCCCTAAATTGAAGCTATTTGATTGGCACAAACCCATCAAATTAAGAACTAAAATTTCATATTGATTCATACCTCCTGTACTTCCTTGGAACTTCCCAATAGGAGATTTCTTAGTAGTAGCTGAATTCTTCATCCTTCATACAGGTCAATAAAGAAACCCCATTTCAGAAAGGAAAAAAAACCCCAATTTTGAACAGATATAAGATTATAAAATTTCAGCAGAAACCCTAATAGATCAAAACCCAAACTCAATTAATCTTGAAAAACCTAGTACCTGAGTGATTCTTGCTTGCATCTAATGCTAGTTCTTAAATACCCTCTTGTACTTCTTGGACTGAGATTCACCCCAGATATCACTTTTGTTCCTCCTGAAACTGTATATTGAAGTTCTTGCAATCTAGCCATACATTGATCAACCTAAAATAATAATAAGAATTAGATTTGTGGGTAGGTGAGAAATCATCACAAAAAGTAGAACCAAGTAAAGAAATTAAGAAATAGAAGCCATTAAAGAAGAGCTCAAGTGGTGAAATTGGTTACCTTTTTTACTGTTTCTCTTAGGAGATTTGAATTGAGAGGTGGAGCTGCCATTTTCTTCTGCTTTGGTGGTGATTTAGCTACCATTTTCAGACAAACAACCTAGGGTTTTCAAAGATCTCTCTCTCTCTCTCTATCTTTGTCTGAGAAATGAAGGTCAAAAGGGTGGAGTTTCAAAGAACAAGAAAGAGAAGGTAACGGATGTTTTTAGCTCCAACGGTCATATCTAGCTAGTATGAAAACGTATACAACGGCTATTTTCGAAAAAGGAAAAAATAATGCTCACTTTTTAGGGGGGAAATGGTTCTAATTGGCGGGTCCTACTCTATTAAATTACTAGTAATTGGTCCTATTTTGAGACTTTATGAAACCACATTCGTTCCTCTTGTTTTTGTTTTTGTTTTGAATTGTCAGCGTGTTTCGAACTCTTAACCTCTAGAATGAAATGTTAAAATCTAAAGATATTTTCGATTACCAAACGAGACATTAATATATTAGAATCAAAATTAGAATAAAATAAGTTGAACTAGTAGGCGATCAAAAAAGTACCAGGTTATCAGATAATATTAAGAACTAATTTTGTTGCATAAGATAATTTTACAGTTGAAACTTGATGAGCAATGAATGAGACCACGACCGATGATTTATGTAAGAATACTAAGCTTGGATTTAAAAAGAATTAAAAATAATACAGATATAGCTAGTTTTTATTGATCTTGTTTGTGAATATATAGATAGTGCGTTAGGGTTTATGCACATTAAAGTAAATACAATAAGTTTACAAATATAAGATCACCAAATTAGAAACTTTTTTTTGTTGAACATCCAAATTAGAAACTTAATCTATATATTCTCTTCCTGTACTCTTTTACAAAATAGAGAGAATTGTTATGGGACTGAATTGTTTTGTGACAAATTTGATAGGAAATTTAGAAAGACATCTGAAGCTTCCAACTTGATAGATACTCCAGTTACAAAGAAAAATCAGAAATATTATTCAACGGTAGAATAATTGAATTTATTAAACAATTGAATGCAAAGTTTGTAGAAAACCTTTTTATGTAGTATTAGAGGTTTCTTAGAGTTAAACAATTTCTAAAAAAAACATTCTAAATTCAAATATTGATGAATTAGACAATCTGTATAATAAAACAGAAGGGAAAACGGTGACTGAGACAAACATTTTTTTTTAATAAAGGATATTGTCTAGAAGTCTTTCTCAAAATTTAAAATATAGTCCTTCGTAGAAATAGAGTTACCTATTTAAAAAACAATAATCGTTTCCTTCTTAGAAATAAAATAACTAATTTAAGTAAAAAATAAACAAAATAAATTTCAAGGGTTAAAAAAAGAAATTAAAATCTCTCTATCTCTTTCAATAAAATAATAACTAATTTAAGAGAAAAGAAACAACAAAATAATACAAATAAATAATAACTAATAAAAATCTCTGTCCGTACCCTAGGACACGGGATATACCCTAGTTAAATATATTTCAAAAGGACATTCTAATCCTCTCGTGATATATTTAATAACTACTTTCACATCATCTTCTATATCCAAATTGAGTTTTAGGTTGGAGAGAATCCTTAAGAGTATATAACAAGTGACACTCAAAATTTATAAGCTTGAGTGTTGCATTGTAGATGCTCATATAATAGTAGAGTACTAAAATTTATAGATTCCAATCTAGTTTAAATGTTGCAAATATTTTGCTAAAATCTACTTGCATCGTTTTGTTACACGTGATATCCGTGGTTGGGGGACACTCTACTAAAAGTATCTTATTTCGATCCTAGTCACAAGAGAAAAATGCCCGGACCAGTAGGAGTCGTCTGCATCAACTTTCAAGTTGCGATCGAATCCTATTTTCGAGTTAAATAGCATTTTCGATCCTGTTATCGCTCCAAACTCATGTAACACCTTTTATGAATCACTCAACTTTAGTTTTCAAAATTTCTACTTAACTGTTCGCATATGGTCGACATCCTTGGTTGAGCGATCAACCTCCTTATAAGCACGTGCCACCCAAGCATTCTGTGGTTATTCTGGGTACCCAGAGGTGAGTCACCCATGCCCATTCATATCTTAATTTGTGGTCTTGGTTGTTGCGTGAGCCCATTTAGCATATATTTTCTACAAAGAGTTCTCGATAATGGATTTTGACACTTACAATTACCATATTGCCCTAAAATTTATCTTTTTATTCTCGTTCTCGTCCAATTATTTAGATTGTCAAACTGTAGGTCAACCAATCAAGTATGCCGGAAACCGAGCATTATTATACATCCACTTTTTTTTTTGTTGAGTTTTATACATCCACTTAATAAATAGAATGTAGATCGAACCTATTTCTATGTGGCCTGTGCCCATCAATCTCTTGAGTCATGGAAGTTTCCAAAGTTTGTTTTAGGAATAAGTTAGTTTTTTTTTTTTTTTTTTGTTGAAAGAGGAATGGGTTAGTTAGTAGGTGAAAAAGAAATTAATTTCCATAAATGGGTAATTGATCTCCCCGAAGAGTCCTCCCCACTTCTCTCTCTCTCTTACTTCATTCTCGAAAGAGAGAAAGAGAATATTTAGAGAGAGAAAGATACATAACCATCTATCTAATCTAAAAAAAAGAGAGTAAAGAAGAAGAAGAACAATGGGTAGAAGACCTGGAGTTGCTAAGAAGAATCAAGTGAACCAAGTAATAGACCTCTCACTCAAAGATCAGGTCTGGGTTTCTTTCTTTGTTTGTTTATACTCTTACCCACTTCATCAAACCCTACCAACAAACTGTTCATACCCCACCATTAATGTTGTTTTACTTCTGGGTTTTTCACTTTTAACATCTTTGTCAGAACTTACAACTGAAGAACAAAAGTTAAAGCAATGTAGTTTGCATGTTGCCTATTTTTGTGGGTTCTTTTTGTTTTGATGTGATTAGGGTTTTGTTGTTGTTGTTGTAGTTTTACTTTTCTTGTCTTTTAGGGTTTTAACCTTCAATGTGCTCTGTAAAAACTTTTAATCAAATAGGGAGATAAGAAGAAACAGAGAAGATATTATTTTAACCTAGGGGATGTTATTTTTCCCCTCAAGAGTCAAGAGAGAATCCCAAACCTATTATTGACCAAACCAAACAATATAGTCAAGTATTGCGATTACCATGAATCACATTACATGATTGTTATTCCTGGTAATCTCATTACTTTCATGTGCACTAAGCACGGTGGCCTATGTATTATACCATAGTTGTTATTTTTTAAGATGGACATTCAGATTGCTTAATCCATAAACGCTTAGTGGAGTTTAAGTTGTATGGGTATTTATGATTTGATTGTTATGACATTGGAATCTAATTGTTTATCATGAAATATAATATGGTTATTATCTGATTTTACTTGTGGAATAATAACTTAGATGCATCTAATTTTATTAGCCTGGATGTGAAGATCCTGCCTCGAAAGGAAATAATGTTGGCAATCAAGTAACTAAAGTTTCGGCAAACATAACTCCAATAGAGAACAACGCTTTAGAGAATGTAAGTTCTCCTAGAAGATCTCGACGTATACAACATGTAGGTCCATCTTCACAAGATAAAGCTATTGAAACTCTTGCTGAAACTGTTGAGGTTGGAGAGAAGGAAGAAAATCTGCAAAGTATCGACCAGGAGAAAAATGGACCAGAAGCTACCCATGCTGGAAGCATGGAGGAGAAAGTAAATAATCTATTTTCACTCGTCGAAGAGCAGAAAAAGATTATTGAATCTTTGGTGTCAAAGGTAGGTAATTTATGTTTTCGTACATTATTGATGTCGATTACTCGGTTGTTCCGATTTTCGCAAAACATGGAGCTAACGAGAACCTCCTGCTGCAGAATCCGTGTGGGAACGGGACTAACTACAAATTGGAGATGAAAGTTAGCAAGTACAAAAACATGTATGTAGCGTCCCAGAAGAAGGTGCTATTTATAACGCCTAATCTATCCCATGTTGTTTGGTTTTTCTATTTTCGTGTAGGTACTTTCTTAAGTTCTTTATGTCATATAGTCCTAAAAGAATCAGTATCATATTTTTTCAGATTGAAGAATTGCAAGATGAAAATTTTGAGTTGACTACGAAGCTGGAATGTGCTAATGCCAAGCTTGAAGGGGTATAGTATAGAACTCTCCCTGTTCATTCATGTTACCATTTCGTTACTAGGATGACTTCTGTTTGTGATTCACATATCCTTTACGGGTCTTTGCCGAGATTCTCTCTTACCCAATGATCCCTAAATCTTTATTTGGTAGTCGTTAAAGTATAAATGAAAAAAGTAAAATGTCAACATGTTGATTTGGTTTTCGTTTGGTATGTTTGCTGTTTCGGAGTGTTTCAGTCAGAATATCCTGGTTTCAACTTAACCCAAATATTTGGGGTTCAAAAGAGACTCTCGAGAATTGTTCTTGACTGGGCTGTTTTGATACTTACCCCTTAATCTGTTCAGACTTCAGACGTTCTCAAATTGACTATTAGACGAGTTAATTGTTTCTGTGAAAGTAATGGACAGTTCAAAATTCAAGAACATGAACTGAATAATAGCGCATGACTAGGCTTAATTTACTGCCACACGAAATATTTCTCTTTGGTTTGTATTTATCTCATTCGATAACTGATTTTTCTTGTGTTCTTCCAGTACGAGAAAGGGCAGCATGTTTTCTCTGCAGCACTCGATAAATTTAAAGACATGGCTTTCCTTTCAAATCTATCAAAGACAACTGAAACAGTGTTAGGTCTTTCGTCTCCGCCTCATGCCACCACTCGTCAAACTTCTCCTGAACCCAATACAGCTAAAAGGAAGAAATATGATAAAGATGCTCGAGGCTGAACTTCCTGAATTCTCTAATGAGCTTATAAAGGTCTTTCGTGTTCGTGACACTATCTATTTTCGACGGAAAGTGAAGACCTTCCTTTGAGGGCGTCAGGGGAGTCAGTTGGAATCTCTGTTTTTCTTTTTTGATCCTTAGGAATTTGTGCAGAATACTTTCTGAAAGGAATTCAACTATAGTTATCGATTTTGAACCATATGCTGAATTGGCTTTCGCTTAAAGATCTGTTCCGTGCTTGTTAATTTCTTCATTTTCTTATGATTAAGTTTTATGACATTTCAAATTGCATTTATATTATAGTAGAACAAACTTTCTGACAGGTACATCAACCAAGACATTAAGACCTAAAAAGAAAAGAATCGTCAGATTGGATTCGGATTTTGGATCTTGTAGTACTACTTTTGTTCTTTGTTGGAATAATCAAGAAGTAAAAAACCTCTATCAATTTGTGGTGTCGAAGAGGCTTCTTCAGTTTCACAATCGTTCGACTCGCTTTCTGTAGGAGATGAAAAATCTAACATCTCTCAAGCGACGTGATCGTAAGATTCATAGAAGTCTTCTTCTCCGGAGGTAAGTTGATGATATTCCACTAGTTGTTGAAGATACTGATTCTCTCGAATTAAGTTTGCTTTCTCAGTAGCTAATCTCGATTTCTCTTGGAGTAGTGCTTCTAGTTGAAGTCTCACCGGATCATCTTCTTGGAGTCTCTACCCTTTTTCAGATCCTTCTCTGAGTATCTTGTTCTCTTCCCCAAGCAGAGCACATCTCTCTCTCAAGAAAGATAAATCCGATTTTATCGACTTCAACTCTCTGGCAAGTGAAGCTGCATTTTTTGCCATTCGAAATCGCTAGCTGCACAATTTAAGAATTAGCACTTCAAATTTTCAATAATTCAAGTGAAATTGAAAGAAGGATGGGAAAATCAAAATTTGAAAACAAACATTTCTAGCTTTCTTTAGCTTCCCATTCTTGGAACTCGGTTCATTCTCCTTTGGATCGATAATACTTTCTTTCTTCTGATCGATAGTATTCTCTTGATCTTCACATGATTGATGAGATTCATGTTTCCTCTTTACATTCCTCTTGTTTTCTTCTTGAGCTTCTTGCTTCCCTCTTTATCCAATAGTTTACTTGGTGAAAGTGAAGTACTAGATAAGATCTTTTGCTCCCTATCACACAAAACACATGATTAATTCAAGATATGCAATATCTCAAATTCATTAAACCCAAGGAATTTACTTGGTTCTGTCGTAAAATCTATATTAGACAGCAAACAATGGTGGGATGATTTTTCGTATGTCCGAAAGTAACAAGATTACAGAGATTTTTTATGGATTTTACGGTATATGTGAATTTGGTCATGTGAGGTGTTTTAGCTTCCAAAGGTTTTGATTCCTTCTGATTATAAGAACACATGAGAAATACAAACTTTTAAGAGATGTGATCTCTTTCTACATGGCCCGAATTCTTTTCTACCAGTCGTGTCGTGCCATCTCCTTATACTCCGACCCTAGTTGCATCCTTCACTATTACTCTACTTGAGTATTACACAACTTAACATCCACCGTTAGTAAAGATAAAAAACACTATGTTAGCATCTTCTAGGTTTTCTAGCTTTCACGTACTAACTAAAATCACATTGAAACTTTGAAAGCGAATTAAAATGTAACAGATCCGAGATTTGAAGGTAACACAATTCAAACTTACATGAATCCGTTCAAAGCTAGATTGTGTTACCAGTGGTAGAAGTCTGTGGCATAGTTTATAGTTGTTATCTAGGTTTGTAAACGGTGGTTAAAATCCGAAATCGATCTGCATCCGTACTCTAATACTCCGATAATTCGGATATTGGATTTGGATATCTTGTTGGTTTCGGACTCAGAATTTCAGATATAGCTATATCCGTAACTTAAATAATTCGATCCGATTTGAGTTTGAAATCAACGGTTAAGATTCACCCAAGGGACTAAAAAAAAGTTAAAAGTGGCCAATACACGGACAACCATATTTCTTATGTGGACAACAAAATTGGCCCTAACCAAATTTCTTTGGGAGGCAGGTTAACTCAAGGATGTAAATCTAAAACTAAATATCGGAGTCAACAGTTGGTAGCCCAAGTGGTTCCAAGGTGTTGATATAAACTCTAGAAATCCCTGGAGGTCTCAGGTCCGATTACCACCGGCGAGCGCCATTTTCTCCGACAACTACCACATGTTCGTGTTCTGCTTCACCCCTTCTTCATCTTCATCCACCAACACTTCATCTCATCTCTGTCTCTCCTCTCATTGGCTTATAAAAAAGATTAGGGTTTTCTTGTGCCAATGAGTGCCGGCGGCGGGGGAATTCTTCCCCTTCGTCCGTTGATTAAAAGCTGCATATGAAAGTTAGCCATATACGTTTCTTACATCGCAAATGCTTATCTTAAAAGTACCAGAATGTTAAAGCAGATGTGATTTCTGTTTAGCTTTACTAGACTGAGAAGAAAACACACCATAATGAAGTTCAAGCTCTATTAAGGGGTTACTTGAACCTATGTTTGTCACTTTGTCTTAGGTGTAGTTGGAAGTACATTAAGAATGTGAAGGATGTTTATGTCATGTAGGGGATCTAATACTGGACTTCTTGAGCCTTCCATAGGATGCCCTGATTTGCAGAAACTAGAAGTTGGAGGATGCCATAATTTACAGAATTTTAGATGTTTGTGGGTTCGCTGAGATCGACACTTGTGATGAAATCCCAATTTTTCTTAAGAAACAAAAGGGGAGAGATGCAGAGGAGAAGATTTGTTGTTGGTGGTGATGAAGAGGGCGAATCATGAAGAATATGAACATGATTGTATTTGGTGAAGATGATGATGAAAATGAAAAAGGCAAAATTGTTTATTTAGTTTTGTCAGCGCTTTGGGGAAAGCAAAATAGTTTCCGGGGTGTGAAGACCTAATAAAAAAATTAGTCAATTTTATTTGACAATTTTATTTTGTAAATTGTTATGGAGAAATAAAAACCTCCACCTCACCTCTCTCTCTCCACCTCACCTCTTTCTCTCTCTCCCCACCCCTCTCTCTGTCTTCTTCGACCAGATCGTCGGCCAGAAAATTTTCCGGCCGGCGACCTGAAAAGATAAAAAAAAATCCACACACTCTCTCTCTTTAGAAACTCCGGAGAAGGGGTTTCCGGTCTGTTCTTCAACAGACCAGCGAAGGAAAACCCCTTCGCCGGAGTTTCTAGAGAGAGAGTGGATTTTTTTTCTCTTTCCAGGTCGCCGGCGACCTTGTTGTAGAAGACAGAGAGAGGAGTTGATGAGTACGTAAAGTACTCCTTTTTCAGACTGTATTTTATAGTCTTTACGTGTTAAATTTGGTGGAATAGATTACGTTATATGGTTTTTGCAGGAAACTCCCTAAAATACAAAGAAGTTATTAATTATAAGATGCTGGTGAAGATTTCTAATTGACTGGTGACTTGGTGGTCGAAGATTGAACCGGTTCTAAAAATGGAGTTACTATGAGGTGCATTCTGCAGTTGTGGATTCTACAGGGGGCAAATCTGGATTCTTAGGGACTAAAATGAAAAACAAACTTAATTAGTCCCCACGTGAACTGAAGGAAAGAAATAGCCGGGTTGTTTAACTTGTGTGGGGCTAGTAGCATATACCTAGAGTGCTATTAGCACTTCCACCCATTAGCCTTCTTAGACAGCAACTACAATATTCTCACTAGTCAAATACTAAGTTTGACCCGGCATGTGAGGGTATCATCATAAAGTCGGTTTGGTAAATTAACAACGCGTCTAGACGAACCGCTTTTTGGGGACCGTCTGTTGGACCGTCTTGTCCACGTGGACAAGACGCCAACAGACTTTCCACATGGGCTGGTTCTTCTTAAAATCTGGAAAGCAAGAAGTGACGGGGAAGAGAAAGGGTCTAGACAGAGAAAAGTATTTCTATTAGAAATAATCTAAAACTTCTGTTCTAACTCTCTTTCTAAATCTTCTTCTCACTAAAGGTCTGTTTTCAATGGATCTGAATGCATTTGAATGGCTTTCTATATGGCTGAACAAGTTTGAACTTTCTAAATTCATGACATCTTCAACTTGTATGGCTTTTGGATGCATTCAATGGATGAAAATTAGGGCAAATTAATTTCATTATCTTAACCTATCCAAAGTTAGGGTGCTATCCTCTTGGAGAACATGACCTCAAAATTAGGTTTCCTTTCCAGTCCCTAAAATCAAACCATGGCAGTCATCACTTGATCAATCTTTGTTCAAAACTAGGATTTTTTTCCCAAAATCTAGATGTATCACCACCTAATATGTCGATTTGTAAGATCCAACAAGAAAAAGAGATCTTCCTTTTCCACTTCTAGATTTGAAACAAAAGATTTCAAGTGAAAGAAATAAAGACAACTTATGTAAAAACAGATCTGTGAAATTCTTTAACATCTGATTTATTGAGTATAGTCTTCACTACTACGTATCTTTATTTGTTTGAGATCCTTAGGTTGAGTGAAGGATGAAGAAGGTAAATTGTCTTCATCCAAAACCCCTAATGTGAGAGACTTTCTAGAGAGGGAAAGGAGCAGCTAACAGAGAGAGGAAGAGTGATAATTTTTAGTTTCTCTGTCCAGACCCTTTCTCTCTCTCCAGTTTGCCTTCCAAATGACCTTCCACGTGGAAAGTTTGTTGGCTTCTTGTCTATGTGGACAAGACGGTCCAACTCACGGTCCAGAAAAGCGGGTCGTTTAGACTTTTCCGTAAACTAAAGAACTTTCTAATTTAATTAAATTTGCCCCATCTATAAAAAGGGGTTTAACCCATACAATGAGGACACACCCCCAGACACTAATGAAAGAGCAAGTTTAGAGGAGCAACATTAGAGATAAATTAGCTTCTTTGGGTGCAAGAATTTGGGAGATTCAAGTGCTATATCGAAGACAAGTTTTGGAGAAAGACGAGAGGAACGGACTTCATCAACATTAATTCGGTTTTATCTTTTCCTTTCTTCTCTTTTCTTTTACTTGTTTATCATTAATTGAACCATGTATTTAATATCCATGGGTTTCTAACTCTCCCACTAGGATAAAGGATGAAACCCGAACATGAATATTTGAAATTCTAGTATCATAATTTATTTTATTATCTCTATTAGTGTGCCTTAATGTTTTATAATTAATCGTACTTCGGTTAGCCTAAGAAACTAACAACTCGGTTCTTAATTGCATGATATTTTAAGTGAAGTGGGTTATGGGTTTAGTTAATTGAGAAGGGTCTTTTATTGTTTTATCTTCCGAAAATTGGAGATTGATTTCCACCAATTTTTGAGTTATCAAAAGAGGGATAATAATTTAAATTAGATATTAGATTCGAATATGATTGTTAGTGGTGAATTCCAATATCCTAGATTTACCAACTTATAGTTTCCATCACAATTTACTTTGTTTCTTAAGTTTTAATTTTTAGTTTCTCAAATTATTCTAAAAATCAATTGTTTACTTTCCTAGTTTGTTAGTTAATCTTAGGTTTAGATTTAATTCCAAACAAATCTTCGTGGGATCGACCTCGTAATTCTTGCCATATTTACATATGGTTCGTACACTTGCGAGTTTTATTTTGATCTAATTAGCCTAGTATTTAGGTTCACTAGATTTCACACCAAGAGTGGGGAGAGAGGAGGGTGGGGAGAGAAAGGGGTGGGGGGAGAGATAGGTGAGGTGGAGAGAGAGTGAGGTGAGGTGGAGGGTTTTTTATTTTTATTTTGAAACATATTCCCCATAAAATATGTTTCCCCGGAAAATTTTCAAAATTTTGCATATTCCCTTTAAAATTTCACGCCCTGGAAACTATTTAGCTTTCCCCAAAGCGCTGGCCTTTAGTTCCTCAATTTGATCGCCTCAAATTATAATTATTTACACTCCGTTCATGGTTGTCCAACTAAGAAATCTAGTTGTCCCTGTATTTGCCACCAAGTTAAAACCCTAGCCCAACTCGGAAGCTCCATCTCTTCGTCTCCTTCTTCTCAATCTAAGAGAAACCCAGAAAAGTAAAGACCTTTAAAGTTCCATTACAAGCACAAGGAGCTCCCATTTCATGTTTTTCATCTTCTTCTTGACATATCATGCACTCAATCTTCTCTCCTTTTTCGAGCAACTCTCACAGTTGTTTTTAATCAAAGTAACATAGAAATTATTATCTACCCTAACTTCGTTATCCCTTTATTTTCTTTCTAAACATTCCTTTACATATTAAAGACAAGCTCAAGGGATGATCCCATCAACACACACCTCGAAATCATCTACCATTTTTTTTTTCTCTCTAATCTTTTTTTATTTGGTTCAGGGGAAGAGAAAGGTTGAAGGAGTGCTAAAAAATTCAGGATTTCGCATCGGATAATATTCGATATTCGATGCATTTCAGATATCATTTACCATCTGTCGTGTGACGCCCCGTGTCCCAAAATGGACACGACCACGCCCCGGCAATTCACATACGAGATAAAAATCCAGCAGAGTCTCCTCTGTAAATTGAACCGGTCGTACCTGTCATGCAAACCATACATTCGCATATACAAGAAAAATAAACTAAAGCGGAAGCTAAACAAACTCAACTCAGTTTCAGGTCGAAACCCGAACCACAAAAAGAACTATAAAAGCCTCTTACACAAAGATACAACCTATAAACAACTCTAAGTGTTATATATATACATTTTAGAGTTTGGTTTCTGCAATAAATACATAACTTGGAAATAACGAAAAACCATATAAAAAAAACCCAAAGAAAACTACGCAACACCTCTAGCCTCGTTAGACAAGATCACTGGCTGGAATACAACTCCGCCTCGAGGCTACAACCAAGCACCTGCACACTAACAACTGGTAGGGGGTCAAAATACTCACCGACACGAGTTATTCTGGTAGAAGACCAATCCAAAACCCATCACGTTTTGAAAAGTTCATTTAGTAAGTTGTAAACATCATGACAAAACGAGTTGTCAAACCAGTTACCATATATACTATATACAAAACTATTTTCCTTAATCTAGCAAGCAATAACAGTGATTAGCTACCCACCCATGGTGCGCTCCCAATAAGAGGAGAGTTCCTCAGGAGAACCTAGAGTGCGTTAGATAGTACCATCCCATTTATGGCACTAGCTAATGCACTACGTCTCCTCGAGAAAGAGACTTACCCCTAGCCGGTAAGCCCTTCTCCCACTAAGGGACTCCGCAATCATTGAAGAGTTTACCTCATGATACATATATACCTTAAGTATCTAAATAAGTTTTTGATCACCGAGTTCGAATAAGAGAGTCGTCCCCCAATACCCATGGAAGGACCTGAACCTCATTCTCTTCGGTACCTTGCCATGCATCTAATGCGATCTTTCAAAATCAGTTACGTTCATATCTCAAAACCAATATTCTCATTCAATCTCGAAATCCATTTTCTCATTCAAATCATTATCTTATCAAACACGGAAGTGGAACAACCAAGAGTCATATCGTCACAAAGCAGAGGGATTCCCAATCAATGTCACCTCCCAGGCGAGCGGTCAGGGTGTACGACCCTGAGCCTCGAACTGGAGGCACGAGCACCAATGGCCAGCAAGTGAAGCACTCTACTCCCACAGGTCTCATGACTAGTGTCGCCCACCTCACCAGTCTCAAACGGATCACAACCGTGTCCACATGTCATCCAACCCTCAATGGCTGCGTGCCCGTAGGTTGACATAATCCGCAGTCGGGTACATACAAGAAAATCCAAGTAGTTCACAATAATCGTAAAATCAGTTCGAAACCATTTCTCATATCGCATCAACACATTTCAAGCATATTTCAGTTCATCCCATAAATCGAGTTTCATGCTACCTAAACTCTAGTTATAATGGCGCATATATAACTATAGAATCTAGCATATTTGTTATCTATAAAACCATGATGGATAAAGGATTTAGAACCCCTACCTCAGTCCTTGCATCACCAAAGACTCCCGCCTACCATACGACCAAATTCCTCCTCATTCGCATACTCTGGGATAAGGAAGAATAACCAAAACCGAAAAGAAACATCAGGTTCTTATACTAAGAACCTTCGTAAATAAAAAGAATCATTAAAACAAAACCATGAAAACTTAAAAGCAAATTCGCTAAATTTGGAAGACTTCAAGTATCTGTCGAATCGATCTCTAACTTTGTAAATATGTCTCCTGAATATCGAAAATGCCTACGAACCAATCAACCAACTTCTCATAAACTCTATTTTACATGTTAGAGTCTTTATAAGCTGACAAATCATATAATGAACCTCATAATAATAAATTTGTAACTGAAGTTGTCCATTCATATGAAATACGACAAAATTCGAGGAATTCTTTATATTCCAATTCATTCTAAAATTGGTCCAAATATGAAATTCGGGCACTAAAATAATTCGGCAGCACCCCGTCTATATTTGGACAACCCGAAATAGTCTACAATCTCCTAAACATGTTTCTGAACACAAATCATTCGAAGAAATTGAATAATAATTGTCTAAATAGCTCCAAATTTCGATCCCAAATGAAATTAGTACAACTATACCGTTATCGAAATAACCATCCAATAACCACCAAATTTAGACGAAATTGAAAATTCTGAACGGATAGATATGTAGAACAAGTCGAATAGAATTACCTGGAAGAAATTTCAGTGAATTCCGACAAAATATCGTGAAGAAATCGGCGAAAGAAAATCATTAAGTTTATAACGTTAAAGGAACCATTTCGTTTCTCAGCTTCTGTGTTTGAGAATGAGTTGTGTTTTGAAGATGATTTATGAAATAAAGAAAATAGGTATTAAGGGGGTTGGTAGGTTAAACAACGTGGAGTTTCATGCAGCTAGTGACGTGGTGTAGTTAAAATGAATTTAAGATTTTCAAACACTTTTAATTAAAAAATGAATAAAATATTATTAAAAGCCAACATTTGATAAACCCATTTCCAATTCAATTTTTTGTTTTTGATGAAGTCCAATTCAAACTTATTAACCAATCAAATTAAGAACCCAATGATCACCACCCACCATTACCAAGCACATCTATCCACTTTTAAAATCTGCCATATTTACAGTTTGGTCCTAGTTGTTCTCTTTGCTGATTTAACCCCTCTTTTGACTTGACCCAATTGCCAAATAATCCCTAAACTAACCTTTTAAAACACAGGATGTTACAATCCTCCCCCCTTAAAGAAATTTCGTCCTCGAAATTTGGATCAACTCACTTCTTTTTACCCTGTTCTTTCGACCAACTCTGAATTTTACAGAAGCTGTCCCGTTTCGAAAATCACCAACTCACTGTATCTAACAAAAATCAATCTGACTAAACAAACTAGGTCCAATCCTCCCAAATTCTTCTACATAACCACACGAGTCAAGAATATTCAATAACAATAAATATCCTTCATATGAAGAGATAAAGAAAAATGAAGACCTCTATAATCTATATATACGAATACATAAGTTCTTGTTGATCCAATATCCTCAAAGAAAATACCATTCTTGATAACATAAGAAAATACCGTTGTCCATAATATAATAAAATAAAGAATGAAGACCTCCATAATCTATCTATATGTATAAGTTGTCGTTGATCCCACATCCTCAGAAAATACCGTTGACTCGATAAAATAAGAAAATAAAGAATGAAGACATCTATAATAAATTCAAGTTAACATTGGCGGTGACACTATAATCTCAAGAAAAAAATAGTTGTTGTCGATAAGATGATAAAATGAAAATAGAAGACCGCTATAATATCTATACAAGTCGTAGATAAACCAACCGTCGAAAAACATTCTACAATAACTTAAGAACATCCGATGTTTCTAATACCCAACACCAACTCAATCCATATGACCTCTAATATCGAAACATTCCGTCAAACCCAATCGAATCCAGACCCATACTTATCTGTAATCAAACTGAAACAATATACGCTCGAAACAACCTGATCAAAGTCAATCTCAACTATCTCTGAATGATCTGATCGAAACTCAAAAATGAAGGAATGTGTATAACTACCATGAGGTCCACAATACCAAGTCTGACTCATCTCCTCATCTACTATTGTCTAAGATACTTCCACAACACCGATATGTCGACTTGCCCAAAATTTACCTCTGAAACCTCTTAACCCTTGACTGTCCTCCCATAACATCTTGTACAACATTGCAAGAAATCTACAACAATCTTAAATCATCCGTCGAGTCTTCCTTTAGCGAGTAAAACGAATCAAGAAACGAAAATCAAAAGAAACAAATACATATATAGCATCTTTTATTCTTGGTCGCTTTTAATCTTGAAGCTTTTAGACACCTAATCTTCTCCATTTATCTTTCCCTAAAGTCTAGAGCAGTCACTGCTATAAACTATACACGACTTATCGGTTACCAGAACTAACTTTTCTGATATGGGTCACCAGAACTAACTGTTCTGATATGGGTCACCAGAACTAACTGCTCTGATACCAACTGTGACGCCCCGTGTCCCAAAATGGACACGACCAGACCCCTGCAATTCACAGACGAGATAAAAATCCGGCAGAGTCTCCTCTGTAAATCGAACCGGTCGTACTTGTCATGCAAACCATACATTCGCATATACAAGGAAAATAAACTAAAGCGGAAGCTAAACAAACTCAACTCAGTTTCGGGTCGAAACCCGAACCACAAAAAGAACTATAAAAGCCTCTTACTCAACGATACAACCTATAAACAACTCTAAGTATTATATATATACATTTTAGAGTTTGGTTTCTGCAATAAATACATAACTTGAAAATAACGAAAAACCATATAAGAAAAAACCAAAGAAAACTACGCAACACCTCTAGCCTCGTTAGACAAGATCACCGGCTGGAATACAACTCCGCCTCGAGGCTACAACCAAGCACCTGCACACTAACAACTGGTAGGGGGTCAAAATACTCACCGACACGAGTTATTCTGGTAGAAGACCAATCCAAAACCCATCACGTTTTCAAAAGTTCATTTAGTAAGTTGTAAACATCATGACAAAATGAGTTATCAAACCAGTTACCATATATACTATATACAAAACCATTTTCCTTAATCTAGCAAGCAATAGCAGTGATTAGCTACCCACCCATGGTGCGCTCCCACTAAGAGGAAAGTTCCTCAGGAGAACCTAGAGTGCGTTAGATAGTACCAGCCCATTTATTGCACTAGCTAATGCACTACGTCTCCTCGAGAAAGAGACTTACCCCTAGCCGGTAAGCCCCTCTCCCACTAAGGGACTCCGCAATCATTGAAGAGTTTACCTCGTGATACATATATACCTTAAGTATCTAAATAAGTTTTTGATCACCGAGTTCGAATAAGAGAGCCGTCTCCCAATACCCATGGAAGGACCTGAACCTCATTCTCTTCGGTACCTTGTCATGCATCTAATGCGATCTTTCAAAATCAGTTACGTTCATATCTCAAAACCAATATTCTCATACAATCTCGAAACCCATTTTCTCATTCAAATCATTATCTTATCAAACACGGAAGTGGAACAACCAAGAGTCATATCGCCACAAAGCAGAGGGATTCCCAATCAATGTCACCTCCTAGGCGAGCGGTCAGGGTGTACGGCCCTGAGCCTCGAGCTGGAGGCACGAGCACCAATGGCCAGCAAGTGAAGCACTCTACTCCCACAGGTCGCATGACTAGTGTCGCCTACCTCACCGGTCTCACACGGATCACAACCGTGTCCACATGTCATCCTACCTCAATGGCTACGTGCCCGTAGGTTGACATAATCCGCAGTCGGGTACATACAAGAAAATCCCAGTAGTTCACAGTAATCGTAAAATCAGTTCGAAACCATTTCTCATATCGCATCAACACATTTCAAGCATATTTCAGTTCATCACATAAATCGAGTTTCATGCTACCTAAACTCTAGTTATAATGACGCATATATAACTATAAAATCTAGCATATTCGTTATCTATAAAACCATGATGGATAAAGGATTCAGAACCCCTACCTCAGTCCTTGAATCACCAAAGACTCCCGCCTACCAGACGACCAAATTCCTCTTCATTCGCATACTCTGGGATAAGGAAGAATAACCAAAACCGAAAAGAAACATCATGTTCTTATACTAAGAACCTTCGTAAATAAAAAGAATCATTAAAACAAAACCATGAAAACTTAAAAGCAAATTCGCTAAATTCGGAAGACTTCAAGTATCTGTCGAATCGATCTCTAACTTCGTAAATATGTCTCCTGAATATCGAAAATGCCTACGAACCAATCAACCAACTTCTGATAAACTCTATTTTACATGTTAGAGTCTTCATAAGCTGACAAATCATATAATGAACCTCATAATATAAATCTGTAACTGAAGTTGTCCATTCATATGAAATACGACAAAATTCGAGGAATTCTTTATATTCCAATTCATTCTAAAACTGGTCCAAATATGAAATTCGGGCACTAAAATAATTCGGCAGCACCCCGTCTATATTTGGACAACCCGAAATAGTCTACAATCTCCTAAACATGTTTCTGAACACAAATCATTCGAAGAAATTGAATAATAATTGTCTAAATAGCTCCAAATTTCGATCCCAAATGAAATTAGTACAACTATACAGTTATCGAAATAACCATCCAATAACCATCAAATTTAGACGAAATTGAAAATTCTGAGCGGATAGATATGTAGAACAAGTCGAATAGAATTACCTGGAAGAAATTTTAGTGAATTCCGACAAAATATCGTGAAGAAATCGGCGAAAGAAATTCATTAAGTTTATAACGTTCAAGGAACCATTTCGTTTCTCAGCTTCTGTGTTTGAAAATGAGTTGTGTTTTGAAGATGATTTATGAAATAAAGAAAATAGGTATTCAGGGGGTTGATAGGTTAAACAAAGTGGAGTTGCATGCAGCTAGTGACGTGGTGCAGTTAAAATGAATTTAAGATTTTCAAAAACTTTTAGTTAAAAAATGAATAAAATATTATTAAAAGCCAACATTTGATAAACCCATTTCCAATTCAATTTTTTGTTCATTGATGAAGTCCAATTCAAACTTATTAACCAATCAAATTAAGAACCCAATGATCACCACCCACCATTACCAAGCACATCTATCCACTTTTAAAATCTGCCATATTTACAGTTTGGTCCTGGTTTTGGCCTGTTCGTAAAATACCCCCTAAATTGTCCTCTTTGCTGATTTAACCCCTCTTTTGACTTGACCCAATTGTCAAATAATCCCTAAACTAACCTTTTAAAACACGGGATGTTACATGTCGGATATCGAACCCTTATCGGATAGTTCGAATATTTTCGGATATCGAATCGGATAGTAGTGTATCCGCTCAAAGTTCGCTCTGTTTACAACCTTATTGTTATTTTGTTTTGCCTGGTAATTCTAGGTGGGCAATATATGGACAATCAAATATTTTATGTGGACAATTGATAAAATTAGAAATTTTATATGGACAACAATTTCATAGGGGAACATCACTCTAAGATATTCACTCATGCCCTACAAAAGTTAGAAATTTTAATTTAAGTCCTCTCCAATAGTTTTTCCATAAACCCTAGTGTCACGACCTTTTAGGTCGACCCTGCATAATATGTACAAAACACACGAGCCGAAGTGCGAAATATAAATCCTAAAACATCGTGTGGCGTTATGCACTCCTTCATAGTACATAACCAGCCTTCCCGAACATATTTGGAGCATCTCGACTATCAAGTCATCTTGGTTCCTGACTAATACTGAGGCATGACACCGTAGTGTCTCAACATTCGAGCATAGCTCGTGACGTCCCGTATAACGCTTTCTTGAGTCATAGACTCTAGCCCACTATAAAGGATACCAACAATAGTGCGGAGCATACCAAGCCACATATGCGGATCTTGCCTTTTAGTCTCAAGCATCCGACACCTTCTATCCTGGCTTACCATCCAGACATTAGGTGTGACGCCCCGTGTCCCAAAATAGACACGACCACGCCCCGACAATTCACAGACGAGACAAAAAATCCGACAGAGTCTCCTCTGTAAATCGAACCGGTCGTACCTGTAAAACCTGTCATGCAAACCATACATTCGCATATACAAGAAAAATAAACTAAAGCGGAAGCTAAACAAACTCAACTCAGTTTCGGGTCGAAACCCGAACCACAAAAAGAACTATAAAAGCCTCTTACACAACGATACAACCTATAAACAACTCTAAGTGTTATATATATACATTTTAAAGTTTGGTTTCTGCAATAAATACATAACTTGGAAATAACGAAAAACCATATAAGCAAAAACCAAAGAAAACGACGCAACACCTCTAGCCTCGTTAGACAAGATCACCGACTGGAATACAACTCCGCCTCGAGGCTACAACCAAGCACCTGCACACTAACAACTGGTAGGGGGTCAGAATAATCACCGACACGAGTTATTCTGGTAGAAGACCAATCCAAAACCCATCACGTTTTCAAAAGTTCATTTAATAAGTTGTAAACATTGTGACAAAACGAGTTATCAAACCAGTTACTATATATACTATATACAAAATCGTTTTTCCTTAATCTAGCAAGCAATAGCAGTGGTTAGCTGCCCACCCATGGTGCGCTCCCAATAAGAGGAAAGTTCCTCAGGAGAACCTAGAGTGTGTTAGATAGTACCAGCCCATTTATGGTACTAGCTAATGCACTACGTCTCCTCGAGAAAGAGACTTACCCCTAGCCGGTAAGTCCCTCTCCCACTAAGGGACTCCGCAATCATTGAAGAGTTTACCTCATGATACATATATACCTTAAGTATCTAAATACGTTTTAGATCACCGAGTTCGAATAAGAGAGCCGTCCCCCAATACCCATGGAAGGACCTGAACCTCATTCGCTTCGGTACCCTGTCATGCATCTAATGCAATCTTTCAAAATCAGTTTCATCCATTTATCAAAACCAATATTCATATTCAATTCATTATCTTATCAAACACGGAAGTGGAACAACCAAGAGTCATATCGCCACAAAGCAGAGGGATTCCCAATCAATGTCACCTCCCAGGCGAGCGGTCAGGGTGTACGGCCCTGAGCCTCGAGCTGGAGGCACGAGCACCAATGGCCAGGAAGTGAAGCACTCTACTCCCACAGGTCTCATGACTAGTGTCGCCCACCTCACCGGTCTCACACGGATCACAACCGTGTCCACATGTCACCTACCCTCAATGGCTACGTGCCCGTAGGTTGACATAATCCGCAGTCGGGTACATACAAGAAAATCCCAGTAGTTCGCAATTATCGAAAAATCAGTTCGAAAACATTTCTCATATCGCATCAAAACATTTCAAGCATATTTCAGTTCATCACATAAATCGAGTTTCATGCTACCTAAATTCTAGTTATAATGGCGCATATATAACTATAGAATCTAGAATATTCATCATCTATAAAACCATGTTGGATAAAGGATTCAGAACCCCTACCTCAGTCCTTGCATCACCAAAGACCTCCCGCCTACCAGACGACCTTATTCCTCCTCATTCGCATGCTCTGGGATAAGGAAGAATAACAAAAACGAATAGAAACGTTAGGTTCTTATACTAAGAACCTTCGTATAATAAAGACAATAACGTAAAGAAAACTTAAAACATAAAAGTAAATTCGCGAACTTCGGAAGACTTCATGTTAACCCGAAATTCAACTGATCTTCTAACTTTACAACCATGTATGATTAGATAACCACTAAAAACAGTAAGTAGTTTTCATGTTTGGTAAACTGCGCGTTGCTCGGTAAAACAGCCATAACTCCTTCGTCCATTATCGAAAAGACTTGTACTATACCATTCTGGAAAGCTAAGATCCTAAACTACGATTTTCGTGTTTCGGGAAAGTCCATCCAAGTAACATATAAAGCCCAGAAAGGCTCGGACAGTAGCCTAAATTCAGTCTCCGAATCGGCAATCGATCGATCGATGATTTATATCAAATAATCTCTCTAAAGTTTACTAATATACCAAAATTACTTTATTCCCAACCATATAAACCCTAGAACTATATGAATTATCCTAATCCCCAAATTTCATAAACCTTAAACCCTAGAATTAAGAATTTTGACATTAAATCATCGAATTGGTTGATTTCTTACCTTGATTCGATTGAATTCTAGTTAGGATAGCTTTCCCTTGATCAATCCTTCACAAACTTCTACAAATTCGAAGCAACAAGACTCCATTAAAATCAAACAAAGCTAAAATTCTGTCTAGAGAGAGAAATAGGATTTTACTTACCAAAATTCCACAAACCCTAGCTTGAATCAACTCATTGAAGTTGAATTCAACAAAAAAAATCAGATTTCCCCTTGAAATCAACTTGAAATCTCCATAGAAATCGAATTTTCTTTCACCCAAACCCTAACCCTCAATTTCTGTCGAACAAAAGAGGGATAAAAGGTCTGATTTTTCTTCTCTTATCCAATTCCACGAAATTGCAGTTAGGCCCCTGGTTTTGGCTTGATTGCAAAATACCCCCAAATTGTCCTCTTTGCTAATTTGGCCCCTCTTTTGACTTGACCCAATTGTTTTATAGTCCCTCAACTAACCTTAAAAACATGGGATGTTACATTAGGCATACGAGCATCCATCTTGCCACAAGCTATCTTAGCTCCGTATGTCCAACATAACACATCAAGGTCTGACCCGTTGAATATCTCAATCCTCCTCCGGGAAAACGATAGCACGACACACGCCTTGACGTAGCATGAGTACATGTAATCGCATCTCAGAAGGAACCCGCAGTAAACTATCTCCAGGTACTGTCCCGAGCCATTTCCTATGACAAAGGTACCCGTGCAATATGCTTCTCTCACATACGCTAGGCCGACCTCATGGGTTGCGCCATGAGGATGCTCACTTTCGTGCACAATAACTAAGAAGGGCGAGCGTCCCATCCACGAGGCCTTGGCATATACGAGATGCATATGCGGAAGGGTGACCACCCCCTCCTTTAGTAGTAAAGTTCCTCTTTTGCCTATTTCCACAAGGAAACACCAATCCTTTCAACCAAGCATACTCTCGTTCAAATGACTCATATGCCCCTGTCTAAGACTTGAATGTCACAGATAACCTACCGTGCATGGCTCCAGGAAGCTTGATGTAGATTGTTGCGGAAGCGTAAAAGTAATGGAATCCACCATTGTTATTAAACTAAACTAATGAAATAAAGCTGATGAAATAAAGATAAAAGCGATAAAACAATAAACTTGATTAATAATAAACGATAAACTTGATTAACAATAAACTTGATTCATAATATTCTCTGATCTGAATAACAAGGACAGACCTGACTTCCTTTTAAAGGAACTTAGAAACTTCTAGATAGACTCAAATTAGGATTCATAAATATCAAAGATACTCAAACATGGAAACTCCTAAACTCTAACCCTAATGGACTCGGCCATGAGGCCCTCTAACTAGTTCGGTCGTGAGGCCCATCTTGATGGTCTCCATCATACTCCCCCTCTGTGGAACAACTTGTCCCCAAGTTGGTGTCGTCATATATTGGTTCATCCGGATAAAACGGGTAGTTATTAGCGATGTGGAAGGTAACTTTGGCGACGATTTTGAAGGCAATCCTTAGTTCCCACTTTGCGCGAAATTTGCCAAAAATTCGGAGAAGACAAATATAGACCAATTCACCAACTATAATCTGAAATCCATGATGTGAAATATCCCGCAAAATCAATTCCAAGAAACAAACTTCTAACAAATTTCTACATCTCCCGTCATCTAGTAATTCAATGAAGATGATCATAATACCCACATTATTCTCTCTCAAAAATTTAACTATGTATTTTGTCATCCTATTGAGGCTTCGACCAACGAGTGAAGAATAAACAATGTTGATCGTGCCATCTTCCCATTGTAAAATTTGCCACTTAACAATCTTCATGAGAGAGTGAAGTAACATGAATAAGTATGAAGAGAGACTTATTGTAGCAATTCCCACAAGTTCTTCACCAAGAGACGAAATAACAAATAAAGGAACATAACCTTCAGGATCCTTTAGTATATGCTTCAATATGGTATCACTTGCAAATAAACTCATATCGCTGAATTGATATTCCACCTGTTTGACTATCTCTAATCCAAGATCATCACTGAGTAAAATTTTCAATGAAATTGGAATTGTAAGAGTAGAATATGAAATCAATTAAACTGAGTTCTGTTCCCTAGGGTTAAACCGATCATACCCACTACTAGTACCAATATACTGTAAGTTTGGGTAACCTGAATTTGGAATTTGGATCCGTGTTCTTGGAACAAATTCAAAGGAATTCACGTTTAATGTAGAAGAAAAATTGGTTTTACTATTACTACTGTTTATCTTCTTTCCTTCTACTGGTTCTGACATCTCACTTTCTCTCCCACTTTTATTCATTGTCATAATAACCTTCTCTGCTACAAGAGAAGAATAGTGAAACCCAACACCAAATTGACCAATCACACTAACATCTGCTCCTTCCTCTAATGGCTCCATGAATTCCTTTGTTTCAGATCTCTCAATCTTTCCCAAATTGTTCATCAAATCGACTGCCGTCAATCCGATTCCATTATCAATACGGTTTGGTCGGTTTGTAGCTCTTATAACAATTACATGGGCATGAGACTTTAAACCCTCCGTAAGTGTCAAGAGTTGGGAAATAATTTCAAGAATAGAGATATTATAAGGAATTTGTCTAACAGATTTTGCATATGTAGAATCCAGTTTAGATCCAGGAGCAGTGAGCAATTGAATTGTTCGTAGATTCTTGGAGAAATAGGAAGATGGAAGATGGAAGATGAATACATGGTTGTCATTCTTGGAGTGGAAGATGAATACATGGTTGTCATTCTTGGAGTGGAAGTGAGCAATTCGTCTTCCCCATTCGCTGAATAACTTGTATTTTTGTTATCAAGGATCTCTCCTCCAACAATATTGTTCATGGTGGTCGAAGGAATTTTGTGATTCGAAACAACTAATTCTTCTCCCAGGATTATATACGGAGCAAATAATTTGTCTGAGCTTTTGTTATTCATCTCATTGAACTTTTCTTTCTCCGTCATTGAAAAACTAGTATTTATTTTATCTAGAAAATCTCCTTCAACAGTATCGACCGTAGTAGTCGAAGGAATTTCGGATAATTCACTTTGTTCTTCTTTTTCCTCAGTCATTGAGAAAATTTTGTTTTTTTTTTGTCAAGAACCTCTTCTTCAATACCATCGAACACGATGACCGAAGCAACATTGGAGAACTGTCTACTTGATTCAATCTTTGTCTCCACATATGAAAAATATTCATCTAAAGGAAGAAAAACATACCTGAAGATGCTTTTCAATGTAGTCCAATCGTCTACGAATTTTTTTCCTTGATTAATGAGACTCCATTGCATTGAATTGTTCGTAGATTCTTTCGGACATATGTTGTTCGATGAGAAAAACCTTATCTTCGTCATGGATATCTTGGTTTATGAACCAATCTTCCATATGTTGAATCCAAAAATTTATATGATATTGACCGTCGAATAGAGGAATTTTAGAAACGGTATTAATTTTTTCTGGATATTTCGATCAACATAAAATTTTTTTGAATCTCGAAAGGGATCCCAATCTAAACGTGGAAAATTTTTCCAACACTCAAGGAGAGATGTATCCATGAAAAATATTTCATCTTTTGTTCCCAGATTTTTAAAGCTCTGAATACCAGCTGATGTAGATTGTTGCGGAAGCGTAAAAGTAATGGAATCCACCATTGTTATTAAACTAAACTAATGAAATAAAGCTGATGAAATAAAGGTAAAAGCGATAAAACAATAAACTTGATTAATAATAAACGATAAACTTGATTAACAATAAACTTGATTCATAATATTCTCTGATCTGAATAACAAGGACAGACCTGACTTCCTTTTAAAGGAACTTAGAAACTTCTAGATAGACTCAAATTAGGATTCCTAAATATCAAAGATACTCAAACATAGAAACTTCTAAACCTAGACTTAGTAGGAAATACTAAAACATGGAAACTCCTAAACTCTAACCCTAATGGACTCGGCCATGAGGCCCTCTAACTAGTTCGGTCGTGAGGCCCATCTTGATGGTCTCCATCAAAGCTTTTGGCCCTCTTCGACCTCGTCTTTGACCCTCCTACCTATATGCTCGCGTGTCGTCGTAACATTCGTCACACCATAGAGCATCTCCAAGAATATGGCCGTGACACTAGGCAACATCTTGTTATTCTTTTTTTCTTCTTGATCACCAACTTCTTATTTTTAGAGAAAAAAAATTGAGAGAAAGGTTGTTGATCATGACAAGACGAAGGAAATTCAAATATTGCCCTAATCTTTACCTAATGAGATTAAAGTTTAGATTGTTAGTTAAAGAGATTGAAAATTTAAACAATAAAACCTAAACTTTCCCTGTTAAATCTAGAAAGACATTTTCATAACATAATCTTTTACAGTGAGAGAGAAAGGAAGGTAGGGCAGTTCTATTTTTGAGGGATAAATATAGAAAATGAGGATTCATTAATTCGTATACCCTCCTCACATGTGATGCATTGATGCCTGTGATTCTCTATAATTCCAATTTTAATCCAGACTCACCTCTCTCTAACTCTTTTTTTTTTATGATGGACATTTGCAACTCCTCAATTTCATAAGGGTTATTTCCCAAATAGCCCCCAATTTTATGACCGGTTTCCTACCTAGCCCCATATTTTATTAAAAATACCCACATGACCCCCTTTTTTAGATTCTGTAATAACACTGTTATCTTATTATCTAGTCATCATTTCTCTCTCTTCCATCTCATTACCTCTCTCTGCCACCTCACCTTATCGCCACCTCATCATCTTCACCGGCGACCTTCATTAAAAAAAAAAAAATTTCTTCTCTCCTCTCTCTCTAAAAACAAAAAAAATCTCTCTAAATCTGGTTCAAGTTTTTTTTCTAATGGATGTAGCCGACCGGAAAATTGGTCGGCCAGCGACCTTCGCCGTGAAGATGATGAGGTGGCGATAAGGTGAGGTGGCAGAGAGAGGTAATGAGATGGAAGAGAGAGAAATGATGACTAGGTAACGGTGTAATAACGGAATCTAAAAAAGGGAGTCATCTGGGTATTTTTGATAAAGTAGGGGGCTAGGCAGGAAACCGGTCACAAAATTGGGGGCTATTAGGGAAATAACCCATTTCATAACAAAATTTTTTATGTTGAGAGAAAAATAAATTTGGGAAACTTCATTATAATGGAAAAAGATAAACCGTGAAGATTAAAAGAAGGACATTTTTTTTTTGTTAAGAAAGAAGGACATTTAGTTTATGATCCTCAAATTAATTATTGTTTTTATGTTTAAGTTATTTAGTTGTGTCTCTCGATTAGATAGAAATTCAAATAAGTCAAGTATCGTAGACTTGAACCAACCCGAAAATTGTTGTCCACACAAAATATTTGATTGTTCATATATTAGTCACCTAATTCTATTCTTACAACAAATCTACAACAATTATACAACGGATTCTAAAATTGTGATCATAACTGTTTATCAGAACTCAAAAGTTTTAAATTTTGAAAAAAGTAAATGAAAGCGACTCAGAAACACCACGATATTCTCGTTGTATGACTATCAAAATTCAGTATGAATTATCGTAGGGTTATTTCTCAAGTGACCCTCAACTTTGTGACAAGCTTCCTGCCTAGCCCCCATACTTTATCAATATTTGACCCCCTTTTTCAGTTACCGTAAACTAGTTATATTCTCTTTCTCCTCCATCTCATCTCTTCTCTCTGCCACCTCATCTTCTCGCCACCTCATCATCTTCTCCGGAGAAAGTCGCCGACCGACGACCCTCAAATATTTAAAAAAACCTTTTTTTAAAAAAATTTTCCCTCCTCTCTTTCTAAATTTTTTTTTCTTTCCTCTCTATAGATCTGCTCTAGAGAGAGAGGAGAGGAGAGAGAAAATATAAAAATATTTTTTTTTTATATTTGAAGGTCGCCGTCGGAGAAGATGATGAGGTGGCTAGAAGATGAGGTGGCAGAGAGAAGAGATGAGATGGAGGAGAGAGAGAATATGACTAGTTAACGGTAACTGGAAAAGGGGTTTACATGGGAATTATTGATAAAGTAAGGGGTTAGGCAGGAAGATGGTCACAAAGTTGGGGCCATTTGAGAAATTATTGTATCATGTACAATCCCAGATGATGAAAATATAGTGTTAAAAATTATTTTGCATTTGAATCAGAATATTTTGGATTAAACAATTAACAATCCTATAAAACTAAAACTTGTTTAAAACAAGAGTTCATAGGGCAAAGTTTGGGGCGACCCTTTGGGAAAATTAGAGGGAAGTTTTAAAGGTGCCTCCCCAAATTGTGATTGGGGCCTCCCGACACTCAATTGACTTGGTCGATTCATGTTGACTGTGCATGGGTATAGGCACCTCCTCTGAGATGATATATAAGCCTCCACAGAAAGTTACATTCACCCACTTTATCATCTTTTATACAAACACTTGATCTTCTAAAAACGTGCTATCTCCAAACACAAACCTCCTCACGGGAACCTCCTCCGCACATCGACCCGACAACCTCGGGAACAATCTAGTACTACCGAAAATTTTCATCCACCTTATTGTGTTGATGTGTTCCATTTGCAAGATCGAGAGGTGTCTTTTTTAGGCCAGCGCTTTGGGGAAAGCTAAATAGTTTCCGGGGTGTGAAGACTTGGTCAAAAATTGGTCAATTTTGTTTGAAAATTTTATTTAGGGGGAAAGCAAAATAGCTTCTCCACCTCAGCTCTCTCTCTCCACCTCACTTCTCTCCCTCCACCTCATCTTCTCTCTCCACCTCATCTTCTCTCTCCACCTCATCTTCTCTCTCTCTTCTCCGATAGGTCGCCGGCCGGAAAATTTTCCGGCCGGCGACCATGAAAAAAAAAAAAAAAATTTTTTTTCCTCTCACACCTCTCTCTCTCTAAACTCCGGCGAAGGGGGTTTCCCTTCGCCGGAGTTCCGGTCTGTTGAAGAACAGACCGGAACTGGTCTGTTGAAGAACAGACCGGACTGGTCTAACTGGTCTGTTGAAGAACAGACCGATCTGGTCTGTTCTTCAACAGGCCAGATCCGGTCTGTTCTTCAACAGACCGGAACTCCGGCGAAGGGAAACCCCCTTCGCCGGAGTTTAGAGAGAGAGAGGTGTGAGAGAAAAAAAAAAAAAAAAATTTTTTTTTTTCATGGTCGCCGGCCGGAAAATTTTCCGGCCGGCGACCTATTGGAGAAGAGAGAGAGAAGATGAGGTGGAGGGAGGTGAGATGAGGTGGAGGGAGGTGAGATGAGGTGGAGGGAGGTGAAGTGAGGTGGAGGGAGGTGAAGTGAGGTGGAGGGAGGTGAGGGGGAAAATTTTTTATTTTTAGCCATATTCCCCATAAAATATGTTTCCCCGGAAACTTTTCGAAATTTTGCATATTCCCTTTAAAATTTCACACCCCGGAAACTATTTAGCTTTCCCCAAAGCGCTGGCCCTTTTTTATTTTGAAATCACCATGTATGGAAAAAATTCCAAAAGAATTAGGGAAACATCAAACGAGCCAACCAAACAGATGATTGTTGATGATTCGGATTCTAAAGAGATATATAAACAATACTGGATACATTGTTAAATGTATAAAGTCTAATGGTCGATTTTTTTTGGTGAATACAATTTTTGAACACGAACACAATTCGGTCTGGTCGTGTATCGAATTCAGGACACAATTTCGGTTTGACTCAACCGAACTCCACTTGAGTATGAAATCAAGTTGCTGGAGCTGAATTCGACGGGGTTAAACCGAAATCAGGACACAATTTCGGTTCGACCCAACCGAATTGGGCTTCAGTAACCCAATTAAGTTACTGAAGCTGAATTCGGTGGGGTTGGACCGAAATTGTGTACTGAATTCGGTTCAACCCCACCGAATTCGACTTTTGTAACTCAATAGATCCAAAATAAGTATCAAAACCAAATCTAACTGAAAACAGAATACATGAGCAATATTCAGATCGACTACACTGTTATCATTCAACATAGCTTATCAAAGCGGTGGATCTTTATTCGATAAGAGCAGACCGAATAGTGGGATTATTATCGGTCTGGTTCAATTGTTAAGAGTTAAAATAAGAAAAGATCGTGAATCCATCCAAATCCTCTTGAAAAACCATAACAGAGGGTCACGAAACATTCTTAAAACAACAAAACATCACATTCAATACCATTAATTAAAACCTGGGGTTTTACAACAATTTTCTTCTTTCTTTGTTCTTATATACCTTCACTTAGTCTTCTTGAGTCTTAGGTTTACCCCAAAGTGAAGTTAGAAATTCAAATATATCAAGTACCTTAGGTTTAGGGTTGGATATAGAATGAGTGAAGAAACGAGGGAACAACCGAATGAAAGAGGAAAGAAAAAGATGAAAACTGTTGGGTATTACTTAACGGTGACCTAACGGCGTTAACATCCTCGTTAGGTGAAACTTGATGTGGTGGGTGCTTGTTTTCTTAGAAGGCGCCTATAACCACATCTTAACAATTGGGGGGCGCCAATAACTAGGAGGCCCCAATAACGTTTTTGTGCGGCGCCTTTAAAACTTGCCTTTTTTTAAGAGAATCGGTGCAAACCGCCTCTAGGTCAGGAATAAATATACTAAAACCCTAGAATCACGAATTAAAGGCTCTCAGAAGAAGTGCGATCCTCTTTCTGGATAAATCTTCACTCGGTAAACTCTATTCTCTGAAATCATAACCCTAGATGTGATAATGCTTTAGTTGAAATACATTCTATTATTAGGGTTTTGTGTTGCTTATCTTAAAATCTTCGTCTGCTAGTGAGTATTGATAGGTTTCTTGTTGTTCTTTAGGAGTATTTAGGAGGAGATTAGGGTTTTACTGTTTTTCCTAAATCTTGAAGTTTGATGTGTTCCTTTTCTAATAATTAAAAGTTTGTTTGAATTAGGAAATACTTTGATTTGATTTTTGCAGTCAATTTATGTGATTTTTGTTTTCAGGAATATCTATCTGGCTTACTTTTTTTGTTAGTCTTTGATCTGCTCTGAGGGAACATGGCACGTTTGGGTGGTAGTGCTGAAGCCAACTCCAGTCTTTTTCTCACCACAGACACACGGCCACAGGTCACTCATGAGCCCACTGGTGAACCTGAAACACTCTGGTGGGGTAAGATTGATGATCCCGAGCATTTTGGGGGCCGAGCTTACATTGGTAGACCACCTGAACTTGAAGAAAAACTGAAAAAATCGAAGGGATGTGACCCTTCAGCTCCTGATTCTGTTCAGAAGAGTAAGCGCAGAAAACTTGCCGAGGCCAGTGCACTTAATCTTCCGGACGAAGGAGTTTACCAGCCCAAGACTAAAGAGACACGCGCTGCCTATGAGGCCCTCCTTTGTGTAATCCAACAACACTTGGGTGGGCAGCAGCAAGAGGTTCTATGTGGTGCTGCCGCCAACGAGGTCTTGGCTGTTCTTAAGAATGAGAAGGTGAAGAATCCTGACAAGAAAAAGGACATTGAGAAGCTTTTGAATGCAATCCCTAACACTACTTTTGATCACATTGTGTCAATTGGGAGGCTTATTACTGATTATCAAGATGGGAGTGATGCAGGGGGATCTGTTACTGTTAATGCGCCTGAAGATGATATCGGTGTTGCTGTTGAGTTTGAAGAAGAAGAAGAAGAAGAGGATGATGGAGATGGGGCTGAAGCAAATGGATCTGCGGGTATGCAGATGGGTGGTGGTGGAATAGATGACAATGAGATGGAAGAGGCAGATGAGGGTACAACTCTAAATGCCCGCGACATCGATGCATATTGGATTCAGATGAAAATCACTCGGGCTTATGATGAGATTGACCCACAGCAGGGGCAGGACCTTGCTGAAGATGTACTTCAAATACTTGCTGAAGGTGGTGACAACAGGGAAGTGGAGAATCGTCTGTTGCTGCTCCTTGATTTTGAAAGCTTCGACCTCATTCAGATTCTTGTGCGGAATCGTCTAAAGATAGTCTGGTGTACTCGTCTGGCTAGGGCAGAAAACCAGGATGAGAGGAAGGAGATCGAAGAAGAAATGATGGAATTAGGTCCTGACTTGGCTTCCATTCTTGAGCAGTTGCATGGGATAAGAGCTATTGCAAAAGAACGACATAAAATCTTAGAGAAAAATATAGGAGACGAAGCTAGAAGATTGAAAGATGGTGACGGTGGTGACGGTGGTGACGGTGGTGATGGGGGCTTGTAGATAGAGGAGATGCAGAGAATAGTTCGTTGAAGCGTCCATTACTCGACCGAAAGTGAAGATCTTCCTTTGAGGGGCGTCTGGAGAGTCGGTTGGAATCTTTTTCTTTTTTTTTTATCGTTAGGAATTTGTGCAGAATACTTTCTGAAAGGAATTCAACTGTAGTTATCCATTTTGAACCATATGCTGAATTCACTTTCGCTTAAAGATCTATTCCTTGCCTGTTGATTTCTTCCTTTTCTTATGTTTCAGTTTTATGACATTTCAAATTGCATATATATATATATATATATATATATATATATATTACCGCAGAACAAATTTTGTGACAGGTACATCAACCAAGAACATTTAAAACACAAAAAGAAAAGAAAAAGAATCGTTAGAGATCTTGTAGTACTACTTTTGTTCTTCACGGAGTAATCAAGACAAGTAGAAAACCTCTGAGTATCAATTTGTGGTGTCGAAGAGGCTTCTTTAGCTTCACAATTTCGCCTTCTGTAAGATTCGTAGAAGCGACTTGATTATAAGATTCATAGAAGTCATCATCTTGGGAGGTAAGTTGATCATGATATTCCACTAGTTGTTGAAGACACTGATTCCCTTGAATTAAGTTTGCTTTCGTAGTGTAGCTAATCTCGATTTCTCTTCTGAGTAGTGTTTCTAGTTGAAGTCTCACCAGATCATCTTCTTTGGGTCTTAACCCTTTTTCCGATCCTTCTTGGAGTATCTTATTCTCTTCCTCAAGCAGAGCACATCTCTCTCTCAAGAAAGATAAATCTGATTTTATTGACTTCAATTCTCTAGCAAGTGAAGCTGCATTTTTCGCCATTGAAATCGCTAGCTGCACAGATTACCAAGTAGCACTTCAAATTTTTGAAGTGAGATTGAGAGAAGGATGCGAAACTTGAGAGGAAGGAGATCGAGGAAGAAATGATGGGTTTAGGTCCTGACTTGGTTTCCATTCTTGAGCAGTTGCATGCGACTACAGCAAAACAACGACATAAAATCTTAGTGTGTATTTGATATCACATATTTTCATGGGAATAATTTCTTTCTTTCGAATAGTCTATTTTTAATTTTTTTCTCCGCGAAAGTCAAAAATCAAAATAAAAATATTTTAATATATTTAGATACTTGAAACTTAATATTTATCTTCGTATACGTTCAAAATGACACTTATTCATAACATTTAGCAAATTACATCTTTAACTTATACATTAGGTAAAAACCATTTTGTCCTTCTTACGAAATGACATGTTAATCAAGTTGACAAGTGACATTTTGACTTTAGATAGCCAAAATTACATTGTTATCATTTTATAATATTAAATTGACATTTTACCTTTATGTTGTTAAAATGACACTTTTACTTACGTGAGTTGAATAACTTTCTTATCTTTATCATGTAAAATGGTATATCTGTACTTCAATATTAAAATGACTATTATAAAATTTGATATTAATAAACTTTTTATATATGCGTTGTCAAATTTACATATTTATTTTGTTTTATTAATAACTTGACGTTCTTACTCTTAAGTAGCAAAGTGACACAGGTTAAATATTTTTAAAAATAAAATTTTGACAAACATAAAGGTAAAAGCGTAATAAGAAGCTTTATCGGGGATCCCATTTCTTGTTAAAAGGGTCACTTTTTTGAATTCGGTGTGAGTCTACCTAATTCACAATTTGTACGAGTCTACCGAATTACAAATGTAAGTTGCTAGATCGGTAAGCTCGTACAAAAGGGTCTCTTGTGAATTCAGTGGGCTCGAATCAAGTGGCCACTTGTGGATTCGGTGAACTCGTACCAAATTCAAAAAAAGGAGCCCTTATAAAACTTCTCAAACGTAATTTGGACAACATAAGAATGAATATGTAATTTTGGCAACATAAAGATAGGAATGTCATTTTGACTACATAAAGAATAAATAATATTTGTAGAAGTTGGTTGTCAACAAAATAACAGAGTTTGTAATTCCACGGAATAATAAGTGACTACTAAACGAAAGATTTATTATTTCCACATAATAAGATATGTGGAAGACTTTCCGTGGAACTATTTTATTCCCATGGAAATATTTTTCTAATATCAAACAAATCTTAGAGTAAAATATAAGAGACGAAGCTAGAAGATTGAAAGATGAGAGTGGTGGTGGTGGTGGTGATGGGGAGAGAGACTGGGATATGAGAGGGGTTTTAGATGGAGGAGGTGCAAATAAGCCTGTCAATGGATATCCGAATATTTGACTGCATCTGTATTCGAATTTTAAGAAAATATCTGAAATTTCGGATATCGGATACGGATTTGGATATTCCTTATCGGATACGGATACACTAACATTCGATCCGATAAATATCCGTATCCGATAAATATCCGTATCCGATAAATTTTATTAAGCTTTCGGATATCAGATATTATCCGATATCCATTAATATTATTGGATTCGGATATTGATTTATAATATCCGTCGGATAATTATCGGATACAGATATTCAGATAGCTTATCGGATCCCCATATCCAGTCTAATAGTGCTTAAAAAATAGAAAAGGATCAGACTTGAAAGAGAAGTCCGAAAAGAGCAAAAACCCATTTTTGGGCCAACAAGGGAATCCATTAAGGGGAGAGCCCTGACCGGCCATAAAAGGGGTGTGGGCCGGGAAGACTAAGCCCATATGAATATCGGAATCCGTATCCGATAACCAAATTTCAGATATATTTTTAAAAATTCGAATACGGATGCGGAGCGGATGTCAAATATTCAGATATCCATTGACAGGCTTAACCATATCCATCTATATGCTAGTTAATTCTCGCTGTTCAAGTTACCATTCTTATGTGTATCCCGTTGTAGGATCCGGTCTATGTTAGCTGCAGAAAACCAAAGTGATCTGACAATCGTAAGCGGCTTCTAGCTAAGCAATACGACTCTTAATTGAACCGGGTTGATTGATCTTCCAATAAGGTCATCGTTATCCTATGAGCCAAATCGTACGCATTGCCATCTTGGTCGAAGGACATTCCTTTAGAAGGATATACCTTCAGACTTTAAGCGTGTATATCCTTCAGGAGGCTCCCAACTTCTCTTTCTCCATTTAGGGTTAGACTATTGATGAGACATGAAAATGTCCCATCTGAATCTCTTAATTCGGGTTAGTTAGTCTAGTTCGAGCGGTTACTCTGATAATTTGTTTGATTTTCTTTTTCAGGTGTCTTTTACGGAGTTTGGTGAGAAAAATAGTCAAGATCGGGAGAAAGACACACATGAGGGGCATTATGGTCATTGGTTGATTCTGGTATTTCGACCAACATTGATGATCGTGTGAAAAGTAGAGTTCAAGACGAGTCCGTGGGTGAAAACAGAGGTCCAATCGGAGTTCGGATGAGAAACTTATAGGTAGTCAAAGTTTGAGTAAAAGGCATTGACCAACAGTTATTAGACGACACGTGGCACAAAGGTAATGGTAGAACGTGGTGCGTTTGGATATTTTCGGGCTGTCTTCGGCCATTCTGGTGGGCGCACAAACTATTTTCGGGGATCCAGCCAGGCAACACGGGATTTTAAAGAATTTGCGCTACAGTGCGCTAAAAGCAAGATACTTCGATGCTCCCACGAGGATCCAGTGGCCGGTTTCAATAGCTCAACACGTGGCTTCATCTGGAACAGGTTTCTTCTTTTTCTAGCTGCTCCGCGGTGCACGCTATCGGAGCCTCTAGCCAGCACATCATACCGGATTGGCTGATTCCTTTCCTTATCTTTCTCTCACGTCAACACCGGCTAACCAACATAAGGGTCCGTTTGATACGTTAGAGTGTCTGAGTAAGAAAGTCACTTTTTTTCTGATGGGAAAGAAAACCAAGTTTTCATATGTAAATGAGATTTTGAAGTGTTTGGTAGGGTTGTAAGAAAATTGTGGAGTGCCTTTAAAAATCATGTTCCTTCCTTATTAATAACCAATTCAGATAGGTGCCTTTAGAAATTTTGTGATTATCATCTTCCATCCTAATTAACATCAGAAACCTTAATCTCACGAGAGTTATCCTTTTGTGATCATCATCTATTATTGGGATCTAATGAATCAAGTATTGAAAAAGTTGGAATTCTTTGGTGAAAAGGGTAGTAAAGAATGTGATTTGTTTGATGGTGAATGGGTTTGGGATGAAAGTTATCCTTTGTATCAGTCAAAAGATTGCAAGCTTTTGGATGAAGGATTTTGGTGTACTGAAAATAGAAGACCAGATGATTTTTACACCAAATGGAGATGGCAACCCCAAAATTGCAACTTGTCCAGGTTTTAATCTTGCTAGATTACTTCTTTGAACTAGTTTATGTTTTATTAAGATCCTAATTGTTCCTTGTGTAGTTATAATTTCCTATTTTTATGATGTGGGTTTCCCCTAAATTTGCCAAATACTAACATCAGAAACCCTATGATCCCATTGTGCTCAACCTTAATCTCAAATATGGATTCAACCTACAATTTGCCAAATACTAACATCATAAACCCTATAATTTCCTGTGAATTCTGATGTTTTTTGAGATAACGAGAAAGAGAGAGGGCGGGTTTAGATTTTAGAAAGAGGAGAGAGAGCGCGTTTTTTTTTCTTTGGGAGGTTGAGAATTGCGTTTTCCCATCTTTTGGATGGGAAAATTTATAACCTTATTTTCCTATCTTTTTTTCTTACGGGAAGTGACTTTCACACTTTCTTACACCAATCAAACAGCAGAAAGTGATTTTCTTACGAAAATCGACTTTCTAACCTTATTTTCCCGCGTATCAAACAGACACTAATTGATTTGGTACCCATCTTTTGGTAAGATCTTTTATTTGCTACCTATTATCTGTCTCGTCAAAATGAAACTGGAGAGAGAAAGAGTTTGGAAATATAGTTAGAAACCGAGAGCTTTATGGAAGGAGATATTTCAGAGATCCTTTAGATAGAGCTGGATATGAAGAAGAAAATCAAGATTAGAGATAAACAGATATATTTAGAGAGAAGCCGAGAGATTGATGGAGATTAAGAGCATCTCCAATGCAAAACTCATAAAAATCTCTATTCATCCTATGTGTCAAGTTCCAATTGAGATTCGCACTCCTAAGTTGCCTTAATAGAGATCCTCAATTTTTTTTGTCTCCACTACAAAACTCTAAACTTATGTTATTTACTTATGTGGCATAGTTATTTTTGTCAATAAATAATTAGTTATTTTAAAAAATATAGAAGACTCGATTTCTATTGGTTGAAAATCAAATATTGATGAGTTGGACAATTAGAGATATCGCAAGAGGACATCTAGAAATAGAGTGTCCTCTTGAGATATCTCTATTCCACCCTCGACACGTCATCTTAGAGATCCAAATAGAGTGTTGCATTGGAGAGGAGTTTTAAAAAAACTCTAAAAATCCTAGGTGGCACTCAAAGTTTCTAAGATTGAGTGTTGCATTGGAGATGCTCTAAGAGAGGAGAGAGAGAATGTTATTCGAATTCAAAATAGTAACAGAAAGGAAGAAGGGACAGAGAGAGATTTTTCCGGGTTGGATTTTGGCGAGATTTTTGGAGATATAACAGAAGGAAGGAGACCTGAGATGGATTATCACGTTTCAGAGAACAGAAAAGAGGGAGCCATTATGATCTAACTCTCGGTTTGAAAGAGAAGATTATCATTATCATCATTCATTTTCTTGATTTTTCTTTCTGAATTCTTTTTTCTTTGTGAGAGAGAGAGAGATTACAGAGAAAGAGAGGGTGATTGGTAAGGGGAGCTGGAGATTGTTGTTGGGGAGCTGTAGTACAAAATCAATTTTTTGTACTACAGCTTCCTATACCAATTTGGTATTAGTAGCTATTTTTTTGGATCTGAAACTAAATAATGAAATATAGATGGATTAGAAAAACTATATAATTCAAACTTTTAAAAATTTTGATAGTAATTTTTCTTTTCTATTCTTCCTTAAACCCTAAATATTTCAATAACAATATAGCTCTCTTTCTCCACAATCAAGTTATATAAGAACCATTACTGATAAGCAACTAGTCCACTCTCTTCTCTATTGGATACTAACGTTTATTATGTCTCACGATATCTATGATGTTGCTTCTTTAATGGAGGAAAAAAATATTTTGCAATTGAACCAACAACCACCAACTCAATCAAACAATGTTATTATAGATGATGATCTATCTCAAGATGTAAGAAACTTCCAAGACAAATATTTTCGGTTAAATTTTATTTTTCTTTCTTCCTTCAATTTTAAAAAATTGCCAAAAAGAGGCAGAACCGTTCGGTTCGTTCAGATATTTCCCTGGGGAAAATTTTTGAAACATTCCCCCCCCCCCCCCCCCCCCCACCGCTAAGGAAAATTAGGCAAACAAAGGTGAAAACAATAAGTTTTCCTTAGGGAACCACATATTCATGATATTTTGTTTAACAAATTTCCCCCCAGTTGAGGGAAATTAGACAAAAAAGGTGAAAACAGCCTAGGGAACCACATATCATGATTTCGTCATTGTAATAACAGAACCTCAAAAAATGAAAAAAAAAACTAGGTACATTACTAAAGTTTCTTCCCATTTCTGAAATTTGGTGAATAGTATGATTATATTAGAGATATAACATATCAATTCTCTTTACAAAATAGTCACAAAGAGATTCATCAAATTATACTATTGCCAATTTTACTCATAATCTTTATACCCATCGCTTGAATCGCCGCCATCGATTGAATCACCTCATCTTTTTCGTCTGAGACTTGATTTCCCTTTTCAGCAGAATCTTAATATATGCTTTCGAGGGTGTCTTGCATTTTCTTCCTCGATTTCGGACTTATCGGTTTGTTTGTGTCTTCGCCACCACAAGCTTTCTTATTATCTAAAAGTTTACCAATTTGCTTGTTCTGCAAAAAACAAACATAAAAATTCTAAGTGCATAACATGTTGTAGTAGTAGTCTACATTTGTTTACAGTAGTTGATAAAAGATTTAGCTTACCAAACGCCTAAGTCAGAGCCAAATCAAAGAACATATTGCAATAACAAGTTTTGAAGCTAACACAACAATCTTAAGTATAACAAAAGGGGGAAAACAAATAAGCAACTTATGAAAAATTCTTAGCAAAATCCTAGATGTAAAACTCACTAAAATCCTAGATATAAAACTTAGAAAAACCCTAGAAATTAAAAGGGGAAGAAAAACTCACAAGATTTTGGTTGATGTCTTCTTCATTAGAGAAAATACTAGGGTAGAGTTAGCCGGAATTTGGTAGTTGATGACCGGAAAAGATTGAAGAGAAGTCGGACAGAGATTAGGAAAGACGATTTGAAGAGAGATCGAGTGGAAGTAGAAGGCATCGTTTCTTTCTTTTCTTTAATTCTGGTATATTTCCATGTGTTACACTTGAGTCCCTTAAATTATGAATCTTAGAAGGTCTTTAAAATAATAACTCAAAACTTGCATATCCTTTTACTAATCTTGGCAGCTCCCCAACCATAGTAGTTCCCCAACAACAATCCTTAGCTCCCCTTACCATTAGCCAAAGAGACAGAGATTGTAGAGAGAGAGATTGTAAACAGAAAGAGAGAGAAATTACAGAGAGAGGTTTATATTAAGTTCATGTTATAAACTCATTTTCGATTGGTTTCATTAAGATAATTTCACTCTATTCGATTATATTAGATAGAAAGGAAGAGTTATAGTAGAAAGAGAGAGAAAAACAGAAAGTTAGAGAGAGAAAGAGAGTTGGAGAAGACGAGAAAAAAGGCGAGAAAACTATTTTCCTACAGAGAATTCAATTCCGAGAAGACGAGAAAATCGTTTTCCCTTAGGGCGCGTTTGGCGGTTAGACAGGAAAATCAGAAGGAAACCATTTCCAGCAAGAATAAATGATGCAGGCGCATAGGCGTGTGGGCCCACGTCCACGCGTGCCCACACCCTATTAAGTCATAATAGTAGTTTATTTAGTAGAAGAAAAGTTACTTTAATTTGATATTTCTTTATTTTAAAGTTTCTATGTTTGAGTGGTTTATTATTTTAGGAATCCTAGTTTGAGTCTATCTAGGAAGGTTTATTATCTTATAAAAGGGGATCTAGTCTATGTTATTACCACCTTGAAGAGAAAATCAATTGAAGTTATTAAGAATTTAAGTTTAGTTTATCGTTTTCTTTAATTGTTCTTAGTTTATTTTATTGTTCTTTAACTATTCCGCTGCGTCTACATCAAGTGGTATTCAGAGCCATTTTTTTTAACCAATCACAATGGTTAATCCTACCGTTCCTACTCCAACAATCAAAGAGAAGACACCAACTTTTGCCTCCGAATGGGACAACATCAACAAGAAGTTATCCTCGGTTACAAAATTGGAAGAAGCTTTCGAAAATTACAAGAAGGAATCTATGGAAAAATTCGAAAATCACAAGAAGGAAACTATGGAAAAATTCGATCAAGTCAATGATTCGATCATGAAGCTATCTAAACAACTCGAAGGCATATGTAAGTCTCCCTCTTTTACCACTACTCCTTCTTCTACTACTTCCATTCAAGCATCATTATCACTTCCAACCACAACACCAACTTCAAAATCCATACTTGGACAACCTAACACGACCCCAATCCCGATTCACATCAACCCTACATAACCACTATCACCGGTTTTCCCACTCACGTACATAAACCCCACAACACCACCATCTTCTCCTCCACCATATCCACCACCACCACCTCCGTACTTTTGTTATACAACACCACCATATTCAACAACGTATTCACCACCAACCCACATCACCTTCACCGACTCATTAAACCCTATCATAGGTTTTCTACACCCTACAACCACCGAACCTCCACCACCGTATTCATCCCCTTCTTCCAGCACCAACACATATAATGGCTACCAATCAAACTCTTATACTTCCCCCACTTCTACCGCCAACTTTCATGGCTACCAATCCAACTATCATAATTCCCCCACTTCCACCAACATCTATAATGGATACCAAAGCACATCCAATCTCCCTGAACCACCCCCACCTTCCTCCACCACCAACTTCAAGGGCTCTCAATCCAACTCTTTGCTAAACCATAGTTATTTAGACTACAACCTGAATTCTACAGGCACTCCTAGTTTCTCCACTACTAATTTTTCAATCCCAACTACAAGCACCACCCAAATTCCAATTCCTCCCAACAGCTATCACCTCACAATCATACCTAACACCACAGTCTTCCTACCCAATCAACAAATTCCACAACAACTTAACCAACCGTTTCTTGATCCCATCCCAACCTTAGAGATTGAAACCCAACAACCCACTCAACTGTATCCAGCTCCCACAATAACTTCCCTGGTTCAACCAATCCGTACCCAACCCACCTACTACCGACCCATTGACAACCACCCCTCTCACCGAACCCGCGAATCCGAAATTCTATTTCACCAAATCCTTCCACAAAAACTGAACTATGTATGGAGCCAAATTCAACATAAAGCAGCTACTCAGAACAAGATGAAAGGCTTGGTTGAGTACTCTACAATATTACAAGCGGATACTCATAACAATACTCGGATTATGGCAAGTTCTGAAAATTTTCATACTTTTACTTGGGAACCTGGTGATCTGTTTGTTTTTATTCATTACCTACAAGTCGGTCGGAACTTCGATTTGGTATTTCATGTTGTTCTTAACAGAAACAAGGTTGAATACATATTGGATTGGAAGATAATATTTTTCATTGATTTTCCGCGAACGAGGAAGTTAGTATTTGCAATCTTCGTCAGCCACTTAAAAGATGATGGGAGATGTCGAAATTTATTGGATGCTTATTCACTATTCTTGCTTTGGCGTGAATCTTTGTATCCTATGATTCAGATTATAGTTGGTACTTTGGTCCAGATTTTTCTTCTACAGATTTTCAGCAAATTTCGTGAAAAGTGGGAATTAAGGATAGGTGTGGCGAAGTTCATCATATGCGGGTGCATCAAAAGGTTTTCTTCATTGAAAAGGTTCGGGACGAACCTTCTGGGGAACAGGGTGCTGATGCAGGCGCATAGGCGTGTGGGCCCACGTCCACGCGTGCCCACACCCTATTAAGTCATAATAGTAGTTTATTTAGTAGAAGAGAAGTTACTTTAATTTGATATTTCTTTATTTTAAAGTTTCTATGTTTGAGTGGTTTATTATTTTAGGAATCCTAGTTTGAGTCTATCTAGGAAGGTTTATTATCTTATAAAAGGGGATCTAGTCTATGTTATTACCACCTTGAAGAGAAAATCAATTGAAGTTATTAAGAATTTAAGTTTAGTTTATCGTTTTCTTTAATTGTTCTTAGTTTATTTTATTGTTCTTTAATTATTCCGCTGCGTCTACATCAATAAAAGTTATGTTTTCTCTTCTCTTTGCTTCTTACTTTATTTTCTGAATTTTACTATATTTGCCATTAGTAACTAAATTTTCTATCTAGGATATAGATGAAGTCCATAACGAGAATTTTATCAATTTGATATATATGCACGTCAATTAATGTCTAGATTAAATCTTATTATATTTTAAAGTCTTTATTGCTTTTAACGATAACACTTTCCGGATTCTAGAGCGTTCATGCTATAGAATCTGAGTAAAACAAAGTACTTAGTTGACTAAGGCAAATACATCGTCTTTAGGATTGTCACGTGGACGGATTCGAAGACCCTAGGTTTCCATTTTCTGAATATCAACTTATTTGTTTTTTTTTAGTTTATGTGCTATTTTTATTTGAATCATCTTACCATCAATTCACTTTTAAAATCACAATAGTTTTAAGGTTAGAATTTGAGTTTGACTTAGTCTCTGAGGAACGAACGATCTTACCGGAAAATTACAGCTTGACACCCGTGCACTTGCGGGTGTAGACCTATTTAGGAAACTTTTTCGCACATCAAATATATAAGCTATTTTTTTTACTTTCTCTTCATTATTTTCTCAGGCATTTCAGAGTTTGAGAAAGTGAGAAAGAGAGAGAGAGAGTGAGAGAGCAGGGTCGGCACTGAGTTTTTGGTGACCCGAAGCGAAGTTAAAAAATGTGGCTCCTTCAACTATAACAAATCGTAAAACTAGGTTACAAAAACCTATTAATGGCGTATATATTTTTATTAAATTTATATAATACGGAGTAAAAAAAACTGTGATAATTATAATCATTTTTTTTTGTTGAAATGATAATTATAATCACTTGAACATTAGTCTTCTTACTTTTTTAGTTACAAAATTGTTGAACAATCAAGAGTGTCGGCTATATCTTTCTCAATAGACAAAATAGGCCACCCATTGAAACTTCTTTTGTACATAGTGGACAGAATATCTTTCAAACAACTTAACACTTCAATTGATTTTTTAATCTCCTTTGGTATAATGCGTCTCAACTATTTCAGTTCCAAAATACCATACTCCGATGTATCTTCCACTTTTAAGAACCCAAAAAATATTCTTCAATTTTTATTAGAGTTATTGCAACATTAACACATCGTATGACTAGTGACATGTGTTCTTCGTGACTTAAATCAGAAGTGCAATCAAGTACAACTGAGTAGTATTTAGCATCTTTAGTTTTTTCACAATAACTTTTAGTCTCAAAAGCAAACATAAATATCAATTCGTTTTGAATTTTGTGACTAAGGTAATGATATCGAATTTCACCATGTCAGATACTATGACGGTGCAATTGTAGTACCTCATCAAACTTACCAATCCATTCAACTATGCCCTATATTACCTATTAGAATGTTGATTAGTTGATTGTTGAATGAGAAAAGAGACTCATAGAATGTTGATTATTGTCAACACTTGGTTACCCAAGTGGTTGATAGTGTTGACATAAACTCTAAACTTTGAAGGTCCTAGGTTATCGTGTTTATCACATCTTGATAATGTATCAGTGTCATGCAATGACTAACGCAGATCTTAGTCCATATTCGAGAAAAAATGTTAATTACTTGAAAATTTTAAATATTGAGCGAAAAAAGAGAATTTGGTTCTAGTGATTTGGATATATAAGTTATTTAAGAATTTAAACTTAAAAGATCAAAAGTTAGTTAAAGACTTGAAATTCCAAGTTAAAAAATACTAACGACTTTTTTATTCACGAAGTTGGAGCATGAAGATAATAGAAGGTTAGGAATTTTAGTTCGAAGTAATTTGAGAAAAGGAGTTTGGTTTATTAATTTAGGATAAAAATTAGAAAGTAGGGTGACCGGATGGAGAAGAATAAACAAAGAAGATTTAATTAAGGGTCCATGGGTATATAGTCCAAAATAATGTTCAAAAAGGGTTTAGCATCCAATCTTCCCAAAAAATGAATTTTTAGTCTTTTTATCATGATAGGCCCAAAATAGGTCTATTCCCGCAAGTATACGGGGTCAAGTTATAGTATGTTAGTAAATCGAGAAATCGTCCCAAGGAATAGGTAGGCAATTCAGATATTGATGGCGAGTTTAGCCCAATAATCAAAATGTCAATAACTAACTTAGACTAAAATACACACACACCCCTCATAAATTTGATGATTGATATGTAAGAAATAAGAAAACAAATGAAACTAACTAAACTTCCTAAGAGAGGGGAGAAGATATCTAAGGTTATAAAATCCCCGCATAAGTTCACTTTATAAAACAAGAACTTAATTACTTAAATCTCTTTTGTATATACTTGGGATCCAATATAATGAACTATTTGGATTCCGGATGATGTTTTAGATAAAACAATTTTATAATTACTAATTCTAATTGTCTTTCTTATAGAGATTCAGATCGCTTAACTATTATTCATCATCTAAAAAGCATACTCCATCTAACAACTTAACGAAAGTATGAAATATCTAATTATGAGGCATGGATAATGGAAAGAAAATCCAATCCATATAGATAAAAAATCAATAGACATTAAAACACATCAAGGGATTTAATTAATCAAGAACAAGCATTACAAATATCTATTATGGGTTCATCTACAACCTTAGATTGCTAAATTAACTATACATGGAATCTAGAGTAACATTCATTGACATTGTAAAAATAAATGAAAATACTAAGAAATTAATGGAAAGAAATCATCAAGAATGTTCAAACTCCATATTCCCATGTATCTCCATTTTATCCAAGATTTGCTCCATTTATGCTCAAGAATTTTACTCCAAGAAATCCAAGTAATAGCTATTTTATTGCCACCCAAATAAGAAAAAGAAAGAGAAGGAAGAAATTAGATGTAGAAAGAAGTTGGAAAGAAGAGATGAAGAGGGATAGAAATGGTAGAAGAATATGGAAGAAAGAAGAAGAAGACTATTAATGGAAGAAAGAATAGTGGTAGAGAAGAAGTAGTAGTAGAGAAGGATGGAAAAATAATGGAGAAAATGAATTTAGTAGTAGAGAAGAGAAAAGAGAAATAAATAGGTAAGAGGGGATAGGTAAGAGAAGGTATGGGAATAGAGAAGAGGGATTGAGTAAGAAGAGGTTGAGAGAGCTTTCAAGTCTAGGTTTAAATGGAGGAAAAGGTGTGTTATATAGGGTTAGGGTTTTGGTTGGGTTAATTGGGAGAAAATGGGAGAAAGAGGGTTAAAATAGGAAGTTAGGGTTGTATTCTACTAAAGAAATGATTTCTTATCGGTTGAACATAAAGTGAGACAAAAAGGAGGGGTATAAAAGTAATTTCCGGAGGGCTTAAAAGTGAAAAGAGGAAGCCACGCGTCTTCTGTCCGTTAGGTTTTGATTCGGAAGCTAATGTGATTCTCGGTTCACCATATTAACTTGCGCTAGACCCAGCAGCCGTCGAATGGAGGGTGTACGCGGATCTGGATGGTTTCGGAAGGAGCCACGCGTCCGGGTGCATGGAGGCTATGTTGCTACGGGTGACACGGGAACAGATTAATGACGGGACCATCTGAAGCCGTCGGATCTTGAAAACGCGGGAGGAATCGGTCAGGATTAAAACCTGGGAGCGGGACTACGGAGTTAAGTTGCGACGGAAACATTGGATCGTCCACTTAGGGTGCACTTGGATGCTCAGCGGGAACACGGGATATGGATGTAACAGCCTCCGTCCTCCGACACGTGTCTGTTGGTGTACCGCGCGCCAAATCTGTGACCGACACTGTCCCGAGTATTGACCAAATGTGCACCAAATGTTGACTTGACTTTGACTTTGCATTTTTCACTCATCCGGACTCTGAATTGACTTCCGTTTTCTCCTACGGACTCGTCTCGACCTCTACTTTTCAACCACGCACTGATCTTGGCCAAATTACCATAATGTCCTTCACTCCAAATGATCAAAATACCCTTCATGCATCTTTTCCTCGTTTTTAACCGTTTTTCACACCTAACTCTGCAAAAGACACCTAATCAAGAAAACCAACCATTTTATTATAATAAAGACTCGAAACGAACTAACTCGACTAAATTAAACGACTCTGATGGGACATTTTCATGACCCATTAAACATCCTCAAACTTAGATTTTGCTAGTCCTCGAGCAAAACAAAATAAAAGGAAAACCTAATTCACTTTCGGAGGCATCCCGGTTGCATTTAGCGTATGCAACAAGCCGTTAAACCCCTAGGTTTCCCTAGTGGACGAGTGTGGTCTCGTGACGGTTTCCATAGATGACACCCACAAACATCATGGTTTCAAATACACAAGGGTCCAAAATCCAAATCATAGATACGCATGATTGATATAGTAAAGGGTTTAAGCATGTCAACACATAATGAATCAAGTAAATAAGTTCTTGTAAAAGCTAAAGACCCCTTCACTAAGATCTTACCCTAAAATGCAAGTGTCATACCATAATAAGCACATCTATGTTCCGAAGTCACAAAACCTTGATTCCCAAGTTAGTACATTTCGCCTCGACTTCGGCCTCACGGACATACACTCCAAATATGAAATCACTCAAGAATGGTTTGCTCGTATGTGTGAGTATGATCACGACTATAGACTCAACACATAAAAAGGGGTGAGGCCAACATTTTGGAATGACTGATCTTCGAAAAGGAATTAGCCACTAATAGAGTGGGGAAGCTCACTCACCCTTCTCACCCATTCTACCCTATTAAGATGCCTTCTAAAGGTTAGCGGATACAATAGATGATGTGATGGTGGTGGATTCCCGAGAATTTCGACCTCTTCATTATGGTAGAACCTCTTAAGCATCTCAACATTTGTTTCTTGCTTCGAATACTTATTCATGAACAAAAACACCAACACATATATACAATCACATCACTCACACAAAAGAGCTAACACATGCTCAAACATACACAAAAATCACTTTATTTCACTCTTTTTCTTTCTTTTTCTTTTTCTTTTTTTCATATCACTTTTTTTTCATTTTTCATTTTTCATTTTTCATTTTTTTCATTCTTTTTTTTTCTCATAACACAAATTCAATCAACCAAAATAAAATACTACCAACATAACTCTATTCTTGCAATCAACTTTTCATTTCATACTTGCTTTTCACATTCTTCATTCTTTTATCTCATGTCTTCATTCTCGGGATATAAGATGATGGATGGTGATGGAGTATCCGCTTTCCTCTAGTTGACATTCTCATTGGGTTTCATGGACTACAAGGACAAGGTTAATTCGCTATCCTAATGTCACTCCTAGTGGCTAAGGAAATATAGCACACGAGATCAAATGAGCTCTTTTATAAGTTACGAGGTTGAGTAGCTCTTCATTCTACTCGGAGTTAGCGCGGAAGAGTACACTCGAATGGCAATTTAGGCTTTGAGCTCTCACATGGGTTAAGTCTCCGCTAATGACTACTTTAGGTCTCTTAGAAATGTTTCTTCTTCACTAAGATGTAACTCACATGGCACAACACAAACACTAAAAGACTCGACTTTCATGGAAAGGCCATTAGCAATCACAAAACTCATCAACTCGACACATATGCATCAAAATTCTTAAAACTATCACTAGAATCACATGCAAATCTACTCAAAATGTTCAAAATTTTCAAATTTTGGCTAATTTGAACCCTTTTGTCTTTGAACCCATGGTCATGCATTGGTTATGGTCATATCCCGCATCCCTAAACTTAAAACTAACATTGTCCTCAATGTTCTAAGCATACACTCACCAAAAGATAAAAATGCACGTCAATCTAAAGTGAAGAGTGGAGAGATATTACCATAACCGAAGGAGATAAAAGATGATACTACCAAGGTTCATGTATAAATAGGTTCCAAGTTGATGCCAAGCTCGCGCCATCCCTAAACTTGGAACAAACCACGCCTTAGAAGTAAAACATATAAGAATTGCTCCTAAAATATCAACAAAGATCATGAAAACGAATCACATAAAAGACATGACCACATACAAATCTACCACTAACGTGGGTTTATACGATTGCATTGAGCTATGCAATTAGCCTTTGATTCTCTTGATTTCACACAAGAACGCGAGTTATGTCTCGTGGAGGGTTTACAGAGATGATACCCACAAACATCAAGACCCATCTCAATCGACCTAACGATCATAAAGCAAAAGACGAAAAATTTGGGGGTCAACCCAAAGAAAGCTATATACAAATGGTAATCGTCTCACAACCATGTATAAACTATAAAGTGCAAGTAAGACGATTGAAGAAAATAAGCCATCCCCAAACTTAGTGGATGCACGGTCCACTAAGTAAGCATAAATGCTAGGGGCGGCGACTAAGAAGTCGTCAAAAGGATCGACATACAAGTGAAGAGCTAAGAGGTCAGTCGAAGGCAAAAAATCATCTAAAAGCTTAGTGGATAGAACATCCACTATGTCCATAGGCATTCTAGGAAAGAGGTCTGAAATGTCCCAAAAGGGATCAATGACCGAGTTTGAGATCACGTGGAAAGTCGAACTAGACTCTAAGGGTAAGGCAATAGGCTCGGGGACCAAATCAAGGTCCATGGTTCCCTTAGGTAAATGGTCCGACAAACTCTCCAACATGTCTCTAGGTACTATGTCATCGATGTCCTCAAAGGCATCTGAAGCCTCATAGTCAGCTATAACATCATGTCTGGCATCTAAGACTGACTCCCTACAAGTGTCGAAAATCGAAAAGTTCAATATAGTGTCATCCCCAAACTTGTTCATAGAGCCACCATCCTGAATCTCAAAGTCTAATGTAGTCCTATCATGATGAGATGACACATGGTGAGGAAACGAGACAACAAGGTTATCAGTTTGTTCAAGCTCTTGGGTCCTCTCAGTTGATTCGTCGACATTTAACTTAGTACTAGGGTTAGACGTATTACCCTCGCCATCGGACCTAGTACCCTCTTAAGTTTGGGGTGGTAAAACCCCTTCCTCGTCGGCTAATAACTGTGATGTAATCATCTGTACTTGATGATTTAGAGACTCAAACTGATGATTTAGAGACTCAAACCTCTGTTGTAACTCTTGTTGCATTTGAATCTGCGTCTGTTGAAATAGATCTTGTGTCTCTTCATGTTGTAACATCATTTCAGTCAGACGACTCACAGACTCTAATTAAGATCTATCTTCAAGAGTCTCTTCATGATAAGGCTCACAAGTGTAATTAAATGAAGACTCTTGATAATAACTCCCACCGTACATACTAGGATCATACCTGCCTCTAAAATCATTGGTCTCAGAATAGTGTGGACTATAAGGTCTCTCATACATATTTGATGTTGGACCATATCCATCACTAATCTGATCGTCTCTACACATCCATCGGTATTCTCCTAGGGTCATACGAGATCGGTCAGGCTCAAATGGTCTATTCCCTTCACTAATCGGAGCATCCCTACACATCCTTTGGTATTCACCTAAGGTCATATCAGGTCGGTTAGTGCGGGGAATCCTCAAAATAAGCTCATCATCATCAACATCGAATGGCCAACCGTTATAAGAACGGGTCATAATCTAACAGTATTCAAAGATGGTAACACATAATCACAAAATGATAACTAACAATTATAGAACTAAACAATCACACACAAGTAAGAAGGAAGAGATAGAATGCGATACTATTGACTTTTCACTTTACTTCTTGATTCCTTCCTTTCCTTCGCTCCTATGTCTCTTCTGGCTATTTTCTTGAAATGGTACCTAAAAAAAATACACTTAAGAAAATAGAAAAACAAATAAACCAAAAATGTCTAAGTAAGAAATTAACATTAAATTAATGAACAAACAAACAAACGATATCCAAACTACTAAACCTATCCCCGGCAGCGGCGCCAAAAACTTGATAGGCCCAAAATAGGTCTATTCCCGCAAGTATACGGAGTCAAGTTATAGCATGTTAGTAAATCAGGAAATCGTCCCAAGGAATAGGTAGGCAATTCGGATATTGATGGCGAGTTTAGCCCAATAATCAAAATGTCAATAACTAACTTATACTAAAACACACACACACCCCTCATGAATTTGATGATTGATATGTAAGAAATAAGAAAACAAATGAAACTAACTAAACTATCTAAGAGAGGGGAGAAGATATCTAAGGTTATAAAATCTCCGCATAAGTTCACTTTATAAAACAAGCACTTAATTACTTAAATCTCTTTTGTATATACTCGGGATCCAATATAATGAACTATTTGGATTCCGGATGATGTTCTAGATAAAATAATTTTATAATTACTAATTCTAATTGTCTTCCTTATAGAGATTCGGATCGCTTAACTATTATTCATCATCTAAAAAGCATACTCCATCTAACAACTTAACGAAAGTACGAAATATCTAATTATGAGGCATGGATAATGGAAAGAAAATCCAATCCATATAGATAAACAATCAATAGACATTAAAGCACATCAAGGGACTTAATTAATCAAGAACAAGCATTACAAAGATCTATTATGGGTTCATCTACAACCTTAGATTGCTAAATTAACTATACATAGAATCTAGAGTAACATTCATTGACATTGTAAAAATAAATGAAAATACTAAGAAATTTATGGAAAGAAATCACCAAGAATGTTCAAACTCCATATTCCTATGTATCTCCATTTTATCCAAGATTTGCTCCATTTATGCTCAAGAATTTTACTCCAAGAAATCCAAGTAATAGCTATTTTATTGCCACCCAAATAAGAAAATGAAAGAGAAGGAAGAAATTAGATGTAGAAAGAAGTTGGAAAGAAGAGATGTAGAGGGATAGAAATGGTATAAGAATATGGAAGAAAGAAGAAGAAGACTATTAATGGAAGAAAGAATAGTGGTACAGAAGAAGTAGTAGTAGAGATGGAAAAATAATGGAGAAAATGGATTTAGTAGTAGAGAAGAGAAGAGAGAAATAAATAGGTAAGAGGGGATAGGTAAGAGAAGGTATGGGAATAGAGAAGAGGGATTGAGTAAGAAGAGGTTGAGAGGGCTTTCAAGTCTAGGTTTTAATGGAGGAGAAAAGGGTGTTATATAGGGTTAGGGTTTCGGTTGGGTTAATTGGGAGAAAATTGGAGAAAGAGGGTTAAAATAGGAAGTTAGGGTTGTATTCTACTAAAGAAATGATTTCTTATTGGTTGAACATAAAGTGAAACAAAAAGGAGGGGCATAAAAGGTCCGGAGGGCTTAAAAGTGAAAAGAGGAAGCCACGCGTCTTCTGTCCGTTAGGTTTTAATTCGGAAGCTAATGTGATTCTCGGTTCACCATATTAACTTGCGCTAGACCCAGCAGCCGTCGGATTGAGGGTGTACGCGGATCTGGATGGTTTCGGAAGGAGCCACGCGTCCAGGTGCATGGAGGCTATGTTGCTATGGTTTCGGAAGGACCATCCGAAGCCGTCGGATCTTGAAAACGCGGGAGGAAGCGGTCAGGATTAAAACCTGGGAGCGGGACTACTGAGTTAAGCTGCGACGGAAACATTGGATCGTCCACTTAGGGTGCACTTGGATGCTCAACGGGAACACGGGTTATGGATGTAACAGCCTCCGTCCTCCGACACGTGTCTGTTGGTGTACCGCGCGCCAAATCTGTGCCCGACACTGTCCCGAGTATTGACCAAATGTTGACCTGACTTTGACTTTGTATTTTTCACTCATCCGGACTCCGAATTGACTTCCGTTTTCTCCTACGGACTGTCTCGACCTCTACTTTTCAACCACGCACTGATCTTGGCCAAATTACCAGAATGTCTTTCACTCCAAATGATCAAAATACCCTTCATGCATCTTTTCCTTGTTTTTAACCGTTTTTCACACCTAACACTGCAAAAGACACCTAATCAAGAAAACCAACCATTTTATTATAATAAAGACTCGAAACGAACTAACTTCACTAAATTAAACGACTCTGATGGGACATTTTTATGAGCTATCATATCATATGGACATAAAAACCCTCACTTTCTAAACAGATTACCGTCAATGTCCCACGCTCAAATTTCGCCCATTTTGAATTTTGGGGGGTGACGTAATCTGAAAAGACAGATTTGAGCGTGATTTGGGGGATTTATTAGCAAAAAACGGATAGAAACAAATCATAATTTCTCTGTCCTCTAAACAAATTTGGAAATCAAATTTTCTCTTTCCTATTACCTGAATCGATCAGAAACCAAAATCCTAACCAAAACGAAACGTCATCATCACGGACATTTCCAAATCATCTTTCTCTCTCTACTTTACAGATTTGGAAACCAAATCAATTTTCTCTATCTTACTATGTAATTTTTTTTCGATTCAAATCAATTTTCTCTCACTTAACTTTCAGATTTGGAAAAAGTATATTTTCTGAGATCAATTTAGTGTGATTGGGGGTTAATATACAAAACATATATATCACTTTCTCTCACTTAATTTTCAGATGTGGAAATAGTATATTTTTCTGGAAACATTACAACAACATTTGTTTTCTTTTTTACTCATACATAAATACACATCGAATACAAATTATGAAACAAATACGTAAATTATGTGTTATTTATGATGAGGAAACCATCATTTGTCATGTATACAACGTAATTTATCAACTGTATGTCTGTCATGTTCAATAAATTACACATAATTTCTTTTACATTACACATTGTTTACATTCTGTTACAAAAAAAATGTACAAAATCTTCTCTGGTTCAAAAATGGTGCCCATCTATGTACTCTACATTTATAGTCTTGAGCAGGACAAACAACAGTTACACTAAATTTTCGAACTTCAGTAAATATTTTATCTCAGCCATCAGATTATAGTTTTGTGGTCTTACTTAGATTGGATGATTCTATAAGAAATTCCACAAGTAACAACAAAACTACAAAAAGAAAACATATACATTTGTCAACAAAATATATAATTTACCAAAAACGACATGTATAATGGAATAAATTATGCATACTGTTTGTTAAATTTCATAATATGTTAGGAGACAAAAAAAACTTTAATTTGAATCGCAAAGTCACTGTTATGTGAAAAAATATGTATAATGTACAATAAATTACATATAATTTTTGGAACATTATTGTACTATAAACGACAACTGTTTTGGGGAAAAAGTATGTGTAATTTTGAATAAATTATATATAATGTACGCAGATTTATAAGATGTTTTTGATATTAATTACAAAGTATGTATAATTTGTAACAAAATATATATTTTTTACATTCTGTTATAAAAACATCGTACAAAAAATGTTTTCGTAATGTACTAGAAAGTATCAAAATGTATTGTAAACTACCTATATTGTATATTCTGTTATGAGAAACCGTACAGAATAACACTAGATTCATAAATTGTACGGATACAAATATCTAATGTGAAGAAATATCAGAAAATCAAGAAGCTTAAAACTAAATCTAAAAAAAATGATATGATAATTGGATGCAAACATAACATACTCGATTTGAAGGAATCAGTAAAGAAGATTAAATATCAAGATCATAAACAGTAAGAAAATCTTAGAGAGAGAAAATAAACCTCAAACATTCGAAGTTAATGAATTAGTAAACAAATCTTTGAGAACAAAATCAAAATCTGTTATGTTTTATTTTAGAGAGAGAGAATCTATTACTTTAACCTGAGAAGCAATATTAGATCTTATCAATGGTATGAACAAAGACTTTCACAATGTAAAACCTGATAAACAATGGAGGTTTCAGCTGCTCTAATGAAGATGAAACAAGATTTTTGAGTTTAATTGAGGTTTATTAGATGATTCGGTTTAGAGAGAGAAAATAAATAGGCTTCCGTTATGAAGGATAATGGAGATAATGATTACTTTGAACTGAAACGTGACTGGAGAGAGAAGGTGAGAGATAAAAATGGAAAAAGATAATTGAAGATTTTGAAGGTAAATCAGTTTTTATGTATAAGGAAGGTTAGTTTAGGTATTATGATTTAAGATGTATTCTAGGGATTTGTGTTTTCTTTCGAGATGGATGCAAGTGGACTAGATATCCATTTACATTAATATTTTGGTTTACAAACCCTTTATAGGATTAGAGAGGACTAAATGTGTGTTTAGGGCCCGTATTTTGGACATAAACCCAAAATTTCTTTAATTAACTAGGAAAAGTCAATAGAGATGTTGACCGGTTTCTTGTAAATTGGTTTGGTGGCCCCAAATTGGTTTTAAACTATTGGGTACCTATAAAATTCGTTTTAACACATGATACAAGTTGAGTGGTCCCAATTTGATCACCCACACGAACAGGTGACCATTTAGTCAAAACAACGGGTGCTTTCAGAAAAATTGCTTGAACATAAAATGAATGGGGTGGCCCCCAAAATTGTGTGGCCCAAAGCGAGGCTTTGCTCGCTTTGGGCCAGGGCCAACCCTGAGAGAGAGACGGTAAGGAGAATCCTCGTTAAGCTTCTATGAATTCTTAGAGTTTAAGTTTTTAGGGTTTTTTTAGAGTTAACTTTCTAGGGTTTTATTAGAGTTATGACTTTTTCTTTCAATAACTCAATGGCTAGATGAAGACCAACAAGAGTTCTGAAGAGACAAAAAAAAGGTATGAAGGCTACCCTTGCTTTCTCTACATGAAGATTATTAGTGAAATCAGATCTATATTTATAAATAAAGACTTCGAAATTAGATCTATATTTATAAATAAAGATTTCTTTTTTCTAAAGAATCAGATCTGAATTTCTCTTACATAATTTCTTACATAAACTCTCCTGAAATAGATTGAAGTTATGTAAGTTAGTTTATTTCTTATATAATTTCTTTTTTGTTTGCAGATGAAAGTTGGGACTTGAAGATTTGGAGAATGAATTTTTTTTTATTATTTATTTTTTAGATTCTGTTTTTTATTCATGCAATTTCATTGTTTATGTATGTTGTGTAAATCACTTTCTCCATTTGTTTATTTATGTAATTTCTTTGCAATTCTCCATGTTGTGTAAATCTCTTTGTTTATGTATGTTGCTTAATTTTTTGGTTTCTGTTTATTTATGTTGTGTAAATCTCTTTCTAGGATTTTTTTAGAGTCTCTGTTCTGGTCCAACCATATGTGTAGAGGGAAAGCTAACTTATTTAACCAAGTAGATTAAACACCCTTCAGTAACATTTTTGAAGATGTAAGATGTTTAGACTATAACTAATGGAGAAAGACAATGTAAGTCTACAAAGACAATAATTTTTTTTATTTTCCTATATTGTTTTTTATTCAAGAAAGCATGTGACCCGTCCGCCCGAGCCCGGTCGGGCTCTCGGGCAAAATCAGGCCGAAGGTACTTATGCATATGTGTCCGGTCCGATCCGCCCGATAGCCCGATCGGACACAACACCATAGATATCGACCCGCCCGGACCTGGAAAAGTAAGAGCCCGAGCTCGACCGAATCCGCTTATGATAAACAAACGGCGCAATGATTTACGTGGTTCGGTTAGTGAGACCTACTCCACGGCGACAACGGCGCAATGATTTCCATTATGATAAACAAACAAGTTTACACAAGAAATTCGTGAGATTGTGCTACTGATATCTCCTTAGGGTTTAGTTTATATAGCCACTAAACGCTAATCCCACCGCCTCACCGACTCTCTCTCTACAACCGACATTATACACGGATAACACTAATCACCAACATGAGTCTAGCTTCCGCATTCCAGCTCTGTCTCAGCAATCAACTCCGCTAACGGGTCAGGAATTCGTCGCCGAGACCTTCAGTATAGACAGGCAGTTACCGTTGCCTAGTAAACGGGTTGGCGGGTCGTAAACCTGGTTCGATACCAACCCATATTCGAGTCACTTTTAACAATTCTCCACCTTGACTTGAATATGATCCTCTTGACTTAAACTGCCACCATCATAGCTCAACACCTCTGAGCCATCGTCGCTCCAGCCCTACTAGGGCTAACATATGGAAATCTCAATCAAGTCTAAGCAATGCTTAAACTTGAAAGTTGTAACTGCCTTGGTCAACATATCCGCTGGATTATCTGCCGTAGAAACCTTCTTCATCGTGATCTTCCCTTGTTCAATCACCTCTTTGATAAAGTGATACCTGACGTCAATGTGTTTAGTTCTCTCGTGATACATTTGATTTTTGGTCAAATGGATAGTACTCTGGTTGTCGCAGTAGACCTTTGTCACCTCCTGTTTCAGACCCAAATCCCGAACTAAACCACTCAGCCATATTGCCTTCTTTACCGCCTCTGTTGCTGCCATGTACTCAACTTCTGTTGTAGATAGAGCTACTACCGACTACAGCACTGCTCTCCAACTAATGGCACTCCCGCAGAGTGTGAACGTATAGCCCGTCAACGACCTCGTCCTGTCAAGATCCCCCGAAAAATCTGAATCTACAAATCCAACTACCGAACCCGAAGTGTCAGCCCTTCTGTCGTATACCAGACCAATGTCCGCAGTTAACTGAATACCGCAGTATCCATTTCACAGCCTGCCAATGACCTTTCCCAGACCTGCCCATGTATCTGCTTACTGCACTAACAACATGTGAAATATCAGGCCTTGTACACACTATAGCATACATAATGCTACCTACTGCACTTGGACAAGGCACCCGAGACATGTACTCCGTCTCGTTATCAGTTGTTGGTGACAGTTCACCTGAAAGCTCAAAGTGTGCTGCCAATGGAGTACTGACAAGTTTTGCCTCAGTCATACCAAAACGTTCCAACACCTTCTCGATGTACGTTTTCTGAGACAAGAACAGTTTCCCAGCAGATTTGTCTCTCTGTATCTCCATACCCAATATCTTCCTTAAGGCCAAGTCTTTCATCTCAAACTCACCCTTTAACTGATCCTTTAACATGTGGATTTCGGACATATCCTTGCAAGCTATTAGCATGTCATCCATATATAGGAGTAGATACACATAAGAACCATCCCATAGTTTCCTGTGGTATACACAACTATCATATCGGCTTCTGTCATAGTCATTTTTAACCATAAGCGTATCCAAAACGCTTATACCACTGCCTAGGAGACTGTTTCAGTCCATACAAGGACTTCTTCAGCAAACAGACCTGGTCTTCTTTCCCGAGAATCTCAAACCCCTCTCGTTGACGCATATAGATTTGTTCCTCCAGCTCTCCATGTAAGAACGCAGTCTTAACATCAAGCTGCTCCAATTCCATATCATACAAAGCAACCATAGCAAGTATCACTCTAATAGAGCTATATTTAACAACAGGAGAAAATACCTCATTGAAGTCTATCCCTTCCCGTTGTGTAAACCCCTTAGCTACTAACCGTGCTTTGTATCGTGCATCTTCCACCTCTGGGATTCCTTCTTTCTTCTTGAAAACCCATTTGCTACCAACAATCTTCTGACCCTTAGGTTGTTCGGTTAATTCCCAGGCCCAGTTCTTCCGAAGAAACTCGATCTCTTCATTCATGGCAAAAGACCACTGCCTTGATTCATCACTCCTCATAGCTTCTTCATAGGTGCATGGCTCACCTTCATCTATGTTTTCCCCCACAATAAATGCAAATGCAACCATATCTGCCATCCCATACCTTTTCGGTGCCCGGATGTCTCTCCTCATGTTCCTCGCAACACTGTAATGAACTAGCTCTGGTTCATCTTCCTCAGCTTTCTCATCTACTTGAGGCCGAACCTCTTCCTGAGTGTCTATCTCAAACTCCACCTGCTCTCCATGATCTTCCTGCTCCACCTGTTTACCAACACCCTCCTGAGCATCTATAGGCGTTACCTTCTGAGTTACCATGGCTAACTCATCAAAAGTAACATCTCTACTTATGAGAAACTTCTTCGATTTTTCATCAGGATTTCACAACCGATAACCCTTAACTCCAAGCTCATACCCAAGAAATACACATTTCTTAGCCCTCGGATCAAGTTTACCTTCCTTAACATGTGTATAAGCCGGACAACCAAAGATCCTCAAGTTCTCATAATTAGCAGGATAACCAGACCACACCTTATTAGGAAGTTTACACTCAATAGATGTACAGAGTGAAATATTTACCAGATACGATGTCGTGTTCACTGCTTCAGCCCAGAACACCCCCGGCAACCCTGCATTCAAAAGCATACAACGAACTCGTTCTAATAAAGTTTTGTTCATACGTTCCGCACCCCATTCTGTTGTGGGGTCTTTCTGACCGTATGGTGTCTCACTATCCCTTCGTCTACACAGAACCTATTAAACTCATTTCCGTAAAATTCCATGTCGTTGTCAGTCCTCAAGCGTTTGATCGATTTTCCAGTACGTTTCTAGATCAAGGTCTTCCACTGCTTGAACTTGACGAATGCCTCATCTTTGTGTTTCAGTATGTAGACCCATACTTTCCTAGAAAAATCATCTATCAAGGTTAACATGTATCTACCCCCACTATGTGAGCTGACCCAAGAGGGACCCCAAAGATCTGAATGGATGTAATCTAGAGTTCCTTTGGTATTATGAACCGTTGTACTGAACTTTACCCGACATTGCTTCCCGAAGAAGCAATGTTCACAGAATTCCAGTTTTCCAACCTTCTGCCCACAGAGTAAACTTTGCTTGCTCAATATAACCATCCCCCTTTCACTCATATGCCCTAACCGCATATGCCATAACTTGGTAGTCTCAGCTTCCTTGTCTAATGATGTTACGCTACAAATCTAGTAATTGTCTTACCCTGTAGCACATATAGACCATTCTTTTTCAACCCCTTGTAAGACTTCCGTTAGAAATCCGAAGAACACCACCTTCACCAACATATTTGCAACCATTATTATCCAGAGTTCCCGAAGAGATTAGATTCCTCTTCAAATCTGGAACATGTCAGATGTTTGTTATAGTCCATCAGAACATCATCATGCATCTTGATCTGAATAGTACCAATTCCAACCACCTTACAAGGAGCGTCATTTCTCATTAACACCTTACCGCCATTAATGACTGTGTAAGTGGAAAACCATTCCTTATGAGGACATACATGGAATGTACAACCAGTATCCAAAATCCACATATCTTCAGCGAAGCAGGCATTGATCGCCAGAACCATAACTTCATCACATTCTTCAATGATTGCCCAGACACTACCATCATCTTCTTCAATGACTGCTGCCTCACTTGGCTTCTTCCTAAGCTCAGGACAATTCTTCTTGAAGTGTCCCTCCTTCTTACAATTAAAACATATGTACTTCTTAGGTTTAGATTTAAACCGTGAACGACCCTTCCCATCAACCACATGCTGCGACCTTTCCCTCACAACCAAACCATCTCCTGAGTTGCTTTCTTCCATTGACCTCCGTCTCAACTCCTTCGAGTTCAATGTTGCTTTAACATCCTCAAAGGTTGTAGTTGTTTTACCAGACATAAAAGAATCAACAAAGCTTTCATATGATGGTGGCAAGGATGCAAGCAATAGTACTGCCTTATCTTCTTCTTTGAACTTGACATCTATATTTGTCAAATCTAAGAATACTCGATTGAGTTCATCCATATGGTCTTTCAACGATTCCCCCTTCTAACATTTGTAAACTACATAATTTTTTCTTTAGATACAAACGATTAGTTAGAGATTTCTTCAGATACCTCGTCTCCAGCTTACGCCATAGCCCATCGGTTGTAGTTTCCGTCGCTACTTCTCGCAAGACCTCATTGCTCAAACAGAGTAGAATCTAACCATGAGATCTCTCCACGAGATCTTCCTTCTCTGCTTCTGAAAGTGATTCAGCGAGTGCAGCCTTCCCATTAAACGTCTTCAGCAGACCCTGTTGAACTAATACTGCTCCCATCTTAATCTTCCAAAGATTAAAATCGTTACTTCCATCGAACTTCTCTATCTCGTATTTCGCCATCACAGAAACCTCAAAACCTAAGCTTTGATACCAGCTTGTTATGTCAATCGGGGTTTAATGTGATCAATAACGAGTAATCAAGCAGAAGCAATAGGAATAATAAAGAACAATCAAGAACAGAACACTGAGATTTACGTGGTTCAGTTGGTGAGACCTACACCACGGCGACAACGGCGCGATGATTTCCACTATGATAAGCAAACAAGTTTGCACAAGAGATTCGTGAGATTGTGCTACTGATATCTCCTTGGGGTTTAGTTTATATAGCCACTAAACCCTAATCCCACCGCCTTACCGACTCTCTCTCTCTACAACCGACATTATACACGGATAACACTAATCACCGACATAAGCCTAGCTTCCGCATTCCAGCTCTGTCTCAGCAATCAACTCCGCTAACGGGTTAGAAATCCGTCCTTGTAAACGGGTTAGAGGGTCGTAAACCTGGTTCGATACCAACCCATATTCGAGTCACTTCTAACAGGCTTAAAGAGAAGCTTTGGATCAGGCAGGTCAACCCCACTAATAGGTTGATCTAGTCGGCCACATCTAGGGAAATCCTTTCCTATTTGGGATTCCCACTCAGAAAGGATTTTTGTCAGTTATCTTTCTATGGTCCAGATTAGGGTTTCTCTATATTTGGACCAGTCAGACAAACAAAAAAGGGGTGGAATTTTCTCAAGAAAAAATCATCTCTCAGACATCTCAGAGAGATAATAGGAGGAACTTAGAGAAAAAAACTCCCAGATCTTTCTAACTAGTCAAGAAAAAGGAGTTCTTCATCTCAACCTTCATCAAGGTCTTAGTTGACTAAAGGGAGGGACTTCAAGTCGACCTACTTGGTGCCTCAAGTAGAGGAGCTACTCTTTTGAAGCTCTCAATCTTCCGAAAAGGTGACGAAATCTAGTTCGAGGGAAAGCGAATAAGGTATTCTTCTTTCCATGTTTAGTTCATAATTAGTCATGCATGTGATCCTGGAAACTACTTCGGCCGTTGGATCTTAAGATCCAACCGGGTTTTGAATAGGCGGATGTCACTACAAGAAAAATGAAGTTTATCGAACAAATTTTTGGCGATAATATGAAATTCGTCGGTAAAAGTGAATTTTAACGACAAAGTAACAACTAATCGCGAATATTATTTTTTTGCGACAACTTCAAAATTTCGTCGTCCCAGTTGTCACTAAAACTAAGGATGAAAATTTATGATTCCTTCCCTATCCTTGAAACAAATTTACGACGTAATTTATAGATGACGACAATGAAAACTTCAGAAGGATGATTCTTAGTCAAATTGGTTTAAGTATACCTGATGGTAGGACCTCTTCAAACACCAGTAATATTTTTGTTAACAGAAAAATTCGAAATCAAATATTTTGCCACAGAAAAATTCTTTAGGGACTACAACTTTTGTCACTGAAAAGTATTTTGGTGGCAAATATTTTGGTCGTTGAAAAATACTTTCAACAACAATGGAGTTTTATCGTTGAAAATATTTTCTATGACTAAATAGTTTTTGTAATTGAAAAATATTTTTTGTGGCGAACTTTTATTTCACCACTAAATACATTCCCTGGCGGTGCTACTATGACCAAATGACGACAAAAAAAATTTCGTCGATAAACATTATTTGCAACAAAAATCTGATGTTTAGCGACAAATTTTTTTGTCGCTTGAACCGTTTTTTCTTGTAGTGTGTCTTGCAGGCTTATATCAGGTGGGCATTAGATCAGGTACCGGGAGGATTCTATCTGTCTCTTTAACGGCAAGTTGTATCGGGTCGGGACTCGGATTTGAGGCCTTGATCGAGTCCCGCCCACTAACACCCACTACAACGGGTCAGATAAGCCCGACTCTGGCTCAATTCGGTCAACGGGTCCTCACTGACCGGGGCGGATAGGGTCGGGTCCCGGGTTCCTGGATCGTTATCCCACCCCTAGGTTCAAGGATTTTTGAGTTTAAGGTCCAAAAATAGGGGGGGTAATTAGTCATATATCCACTCATAAATCAATAAATAAAATAAAACCAAAATAAACCGAAAATGTAAAATAAGTCCAAAAATTCACTATTTGCTGGGCCCCATGTATCAATCCTTTAATCTTCTCTCATATTTGCCCTTTCATAAATATTTTTTAACCATTGGTAAACCACAGGTTTATAATGGTTGAGTTAATACAATTGTTCTTTCCATAAATTTTATGAAAGAATATTTATGGTGGACATTTAATGTTAATCTTTATTTCTAAAACTTATATTTTTCTAAAGTAACCTACCAAATCAATGAATATTTATCTAAAACTAGTTTCTCTTTCCCAAAAACGAGTTTCTCTTTTTGTAATTATATGTTCTTTGAATTCAAGAAAATATATTATTTCCAAAACTGATATTTGTCTAAATTAACCTACCAATTCAATAGATATTTACCTAAAACAAGATGCTCTCTCCCAAAAACGATTTTCTCTCTCTGTAACTCTATGTTCTTTGAACTTCAAGAAAGTATGAATTTGTGATTTGCTTTTTATTTCTACCTCGATCCAATTAGACATCTACAAATTCGTTTGTGAGGTTAAAAAGCAAACTATTTTGCTAGCATCTTACTGATTCAAGTAGCATATTTTACATTCTACTAGCATCTGATGAATGAATTTGACAAGGTAGTTTAAAAAGCAAATACTATTTCGCTAGCATCTTATTGATTCCAATAGCAATTTTACATTCTATTAGCATCTGTTGAATGAATTTGATTACAGTAGTTTAAAAAGCAAGAATATTTTGCTAGCATTTGTTCAATGGATATTTACCTAAAACTGGTTTCTCTCTCTCAAAAACGAGTTTCTCTTTCTATAACTATATGTTCTTTGAATTCAAGAAAATATATTATTTTCAAAACGGATATTTGTCTAAATTAACGTACCAATTCAATTGATATTTACCTAAAACGAGATGCTCTTTCCCAAAAACGATTTTCACTCTCTGTAACTCTATGTTATTTGAACTTCAAGAAAGTATGAATTTGTGATTTGCTTTTTATTTCTACCTTGATCCAATTAGACATCTACAAATTCGTTTGTGAGGTTAAAAAGCAAACTATTTTGCTAGCATCTTACTGATTCTACTAGCATATTTTACATTCTACTAGCATCTGATGAATGAATTTGACAAAGTAGTTTAAAAATCAAATACTATTTCGCTAGCATCTTATTAATTCTAATAGCAATTTTTACATTCTATTAGCATCTGTTGAATGAATTTGAATACAGTAGTTTAAAAAGCAAGAATATTTTGCTAGCATCTTATGAATTTGTTACAGTAGGTTAACAAATACTTTTTAGTCATTAAAATATATTATGTGAAATGATTTTTGTTACATTTTCAGTATTTTACTAGCATTTTCTTGATTCTGTTACCATCTGATATGAATTTGTTACAATAGGTTGATTCTAATAAAATTCTATGCTGGTAGAATCTTATCGAGTGTAACAACATTTTTAACATTTTATCTTAACGTTTGTTTTTTCTTACTCTTCACTACTGCAGATGATGAATGAAACCAGCAATTGATTCTCTCTCTCTCCCACTCGATGCTTTCACCTTTTTCACTCGGTTTAATTTGGCGTCGATGATGAATGAAATCAAAACCTAGTTTGTATATTAGAAATTGACGATGCTCTCTCTTACTCTTCGGTTTGCTTTTGTCAAATTCTAATAGAAATATAAAACAAAGTATTCTGCTAAACGGAAAAGGCAACTATTTTTCCAGAAGGAAAGTTTGTTTTTGAAGAAATCATTTAATGAATCTCTAAATATTATGGTATATTTTATTTTAGGTTATTTTTTTAACTTAGGATAGGTTAGGTAGTAAAAGAGAATGGGAGGATAGACATGTAATTTACTTTAAGTGGATTTATTTTCTATTTCAGATTATCTTTGGTCTCTATACTTATTGATCATGTGATTTTGGACTTAAAACACATCCCCCGTAAATTCAATGGGGGAATGCGATCCAATCAAGCTTCAATTTGACAATTATCTTGCATGGAAGACAATGTTTCTTCAAATTCTAAAGAAATACAAATTCCAGGGTTAGTTAGACTAGACCTTGTCCTGATAAATACATTGATGAGAACAAGGAGATCATCAATTCTGCATATATTAAATGGATTGATGAATATCAAACACTCCTAATATAGATTAAGTCTACTCTCTCTGATTCAGTCGTATCTTATGTCGTTGGCACAACTACTTCAGCACAATTGTGACAAAATCTTGAAGAATCACCTCCTGCTTCACCAACACCACATATTCTTCAACTTGAACGTCAACAACGAGATTGCAAGAAGGACAATGATTTTACTCCTGAATTTGTTGCAACAATCAAGAAGATTTATGATAGTTTAGCTGCGGCGGGTAGTCAGCTTCATTAAAATCATTGAAAGAAGTAATTGTAAGCATTCCTAGTGGATTACCTTCTTAATTTGATGGCTTTGCTACTTATGTACGAGTTAGAAATCCGTCCACCTGTTACTATTAATGAATTAAACAATCTGCCACTAAGTGAAGAAAACAATGAAGAATCTCTCTTCTTCAGATAGTAATGCTTTACTAGCAACTTCATATAACGATAATACTTTACGACAACACTTCCTGGTCCTTGATTTCATTCTCTCAAGTCCAAATTGAAGGTTTGTCCACAACCCACCTTCACTTTGAAGGGCTAATAGATGAGAGGATGTACTGGCCTACTGGGGCTTATAAAGTTCTGGTGTATTGTTTCATAAAGAGATATATTGATGTAGAACGCAGCGGAATTTAAGAATAAAATAAACTAATACGTAGAACGATAAAATAACGATTAAATAATTCTAAATAACTGTAAACTCGATTAAACTTGATTGGGTTTTCTCTTCAACATCGGAATAATGGACAAACTAGATATCCTTTTATAGGATTCTGGACTTTCCTAGATAGACTTGAATTAGACTTTCCTAGATAAATAAAATACTGCAACTTCCTAAATAACTAGACTCAAATCTGGACCTTTCCAATTATTGGAAATACTAAAATAACATAATTTCCTAAACCTAAATTCTCTAATAATCATACTAAAATTGGGACTTCCTAAAGCTACTCTCCATGGCCCATGGCCCGGTTTAGTCATGGAAAAAGCCTCCACGCCGGGTGCCCCTGCATCAGCATCCCCTTCTCCCAAGAGGTTCGTCCCGAACCGTTTGATGAAGAAAATAACGTAATGCACCAGCAAACGGTGAACTCTGTTATGGCGATCCGTAATTCCCACTTTGTTCGACATTTGCCGGAATTTCGAAGAAGACTAAGGACCAAAACCGCAACTTCATACTGAATCCAACGTTGCAAAGATCCTCGGAAAATCGATCTTAGAGGATATAGGTCCAATAATTTTCTACATCTCCCGTCATCCTGTAGGTCTGTGAAAAATATCATAAGCACCACATTCCCCTCTATGGGAAAATTAACCTTGAGTGTCGTCTTCCAAACCATCACGACGAAATCCCCAACCTTCTTCTTAACTTCAACTACTCTTAGTGAAGGTGTTAATTCAAATATCTCAGCTGCAATTGTTAATGGACCTTTCACACCTTCTCTTGATCCTTCTAAACTAACTCTGCAATCTTTTGTTCTAACACTATACTTCACAACTTTAGCAATCTCTTCCAGTTTCGATATGATATTCGAAACTGGAGCACCTGATACAATTCTTGCTTCTTCCCCTGTTTCATCAAACAATCCAGATAAATCAAAACCAGGTGAAAATGAAATTATATCAAAAGCATTCAAACTAGCTGGTCTTGGTAACCCAAGATTTCTTTTTCTTGGCTCTTGTTCTGATTCTGATTCAGACATTGATTTCTCGGATAACGAATCAATATCTTCTTCTTCTTGTTCTTGCAAATTACATAGTTGATTATCTGCAATGTAAAATTTAACAAGTTTGAAACCTTTCTTGAACCATTTATTCTCCATAACTTCTGGAATTGTAATTCGAGTTGAAGGATTTGTATCAAGAAGACGACTAAGAAGACGAACAAGTTCAGGCGAAAACCAACGAGGACATCGAAATTCACCTCTATAAATCTTCTTATACATAGCCATTATATTTTGATCATGAAAAGGTAGATAACCAGCCATTAAAACAAACAAAACAACACCACAAGACCAAATATCAACTTTAGCTGCATCATACCCTTTTCCAACAAGAACTTCAGGAGCAACATAAGCTGGAGTTCCACAAAAAATATGAAATAACCCATCTTTCATTTGATCTGAAACAGTACTTAATCCAAAATCAGATACTTTTAAATCACCATTTTCATCTAATAAAAGGTTCTCTGGTTTTATGTCTCTATGAAAAACACCTCTAGTATGACAAAAAGAAACAGCAGAAATCAATTATTGAAAATATTTTCTTGCTAAATCTTCTTTTAATCCACCCTTTGCTACTTTCTTGAATAATTCACCTCCTTTCTTGAAGACCCTAGAATTTGTGTCCACTTTGATACGGGTAGTGATGTTTTTGTTTTTCAACTTAGTGTTAAAATCAACCAAAAATAATTCACCTTTCGTAGTCTGTGATGAAGTAATTGCGTAAATACCTATAGCTTCAACTTCTTCGTACGCTTCTTTTTCTTCTTGTTCTTCTTCTTCGTCGACTTGAACATCGTTGTGAGCGTCTTCTTCAACTTCTTTGTGTTCTTCTCTTTCTTCTTCCTTATTGAAAGATAAAATAGACGATGAATATGGTTGACGTATTATTGTTTTGATGTCGTTCACCACATGTTGAACCTTAACTAAATCGGGTATTAGCGATGGAACTGTTTCGAAGAAAGACGGTTGTGGTTGTTGTGGTGGTGAATAGGAAAGAGAAGATGATTGTGTTGGTGGTGGAGGTGAATACGGTTGTATAAGAGGTGGTGAATACGGTGCCGGTGTAAAATAAGAGTACGAAGGTTGCGGTGGTGGTGGTGATTGTGGTAAATAATAAGTGTATGAAGGTAGAGGTGGTGAAAACGGTTGTGAATAATAAGAGTGCGGAGGTGGTGTAGAAGAAGAATATGGATGTGAAGCTGTATAAGACAATGGTGGGGGTGGTGACGGTGATGATGAATACGGTTGTGGAGGGGTTTCTCGTTCGATTTCTCCCGGATTCCAATGATAATTGTACGAGTCGTTATTCGCATATAAACATGATGAACATGAGCATTGATTCGGTATCTCTTGATGAGTATAATTTGATTGAATATAATCATCTTGACGAATATAATACGATTGATACTGATGTAACTGGTCTGGAAAAAAATTTCCAGAATCATTAGCCAAAAACTTTGGTGGCTCTGAATACCACATGATGTAGAACGCAACGGAATTTAAGAATAAAATAAACTAATACGAAGAACGATAAAATAACGATTAAATAACTCTAAATAACTGTAAACTCGATTAAACTTGATTGGGTTTTCTCTTCAACATCGGAATAATAGACAAACTAGATATCCTTTTATAGGATTCTGGACTTTCCTAGATAGACTTGAATTAGACTTTCCTAGATAAATAAAATACTGCAACTTCCTAAATAACTAGACTCAAATCTGGACCTTTCCAATTATTGGAAATACTAAAATAACATAATTTCCTAAACCTAAATTCTCTAATAATCATACTAAAATTGGGACTTCCTAAAGCTACTCTCCATGGCCCATGGCCCGGTTTAGTCATGGAAAAAGCCTCCACGCCGGGTGCCCCTGCATCATATATGGATCATAATCCAAAGTTTGTAAGGGGTTTTAAGGTTAATTAAGAGTTAGTTACCATTTTCTATATAAATAGAGTTGCAATCTCTTTTCAAATTAATGAAAATTCGGTCTGTAACTAGGTACAACCGCAACAAGCTCACACAAAAAAGACAATCTTGTATATTAGTAGCGACGGCTTAGTGAGAAGCAACGCTGCGAAAAATCTATTGACACTTCTACTTTTTTTTCATTTATTGACACTAATACTTCTTGACGTGTCCGCCACGCTTTAGTGTAGAGGTCGAGCATCCCTCTTAAGCCATGAGGCCGAATCTCAGTGGAAATAGTTTATTACCAAGATTTATCTCATGTAATTTAGGCACTAAATAAAGTAAATATTGACAGATCATAATAAAAAACGGTAGGGCTCTGGGTATCTTATCTAAGTAGAGAATCCAGATTATATTTTAGTGCTAAATTATCCCTTATTGGGTACCCCGTACGTGTTGATTTCAGTTAAGGTTTCTAAATTGTTTAACTCCCATACGGCCATTAGAACTTCCAAGACGTTTAGGGTTTTGGATAGTTTCCATAAAAACTGAAAAAGGTTACCAAGAAAATAAAAAACTGAAAGAGGAACCTATTTAATTCCGATATATACATAATACTCGAGGAAAACAAAAACATAGAAACTTCAAAGTAGAAGAGAAAACTATGATGTTGAGAAAGTTTCGATCGTGAAAGCGATGAAGGTGAAATCGAAGAAAGTGAATCCTTTTGATGTTCTTCCGGATGAACTTTTTCTGAATATAATATCTAGGGTTTCTCTAAGTAAGTTTGTGATTAGATTCAGTTGCGTTTGCAAATCATGGTTCAATTTAATCAACAGTAATCTTGAAGTCTTTCAACCCCTTTTGATATTCAAGTTCTATAAGGAAGGATATGGTAATGTCTATTTAGGCCAAGATAATGAAAACAATTTCTTTTATTTAGAAAAAGATAGTGGTGATGATCTTCGTCACATCGGACGAATTTGTAGTACTTACAGAAGAAATTTTTGTGCTTATTATAATGGTTTGGTTTGTTTAACCCTTGAACAAGGGAAGATTATAGAGATTTGCAATCCAACTAGACGAGAAATCCTCGCAATTGCCTCTCCTTATATCAATGATAAATATGCTCCTTTAAGTTGTTGCTATGGATTTGGGTATGCTTCTGAGACGAACGAATATAAGTTGGTCTGCATTAGTAGTAGGCTTAAGTGCATGGTTTTTACATTAGGAACAGATTCATGGCGACCAATTAGTGACATTGTTCCTCGCAAGTTAACAGGACTACACGATTATTATTGTTGGCGTGAGGATTTCCATGCGAAGGTACCCGTTTTTGGTAAAGGGTTTCTATATTGGAGGACAGTAGATCATGAAATCGTTTCTTTCGATATACACAAGGAGATTTTTCACGTAATTAAACTTCCACCAAATTGTGTTGGTCGACTTCGTCAGAGGTTTGTTACTCATATAGAGTTTAGAGGAAATCTTTGTCTTGTATTATTGGAAAAACAACCACTCGGAGATTATTCTAATTCTATACTTTTCTTGTATACATTGAAAGAAAAAGATAATGAGCAAATTTGGATCGAGGAGTTGTTTTTGATAAAATCAAAGGTGCCTCGGCATCAATATGTTCAAATTGTGAGTTGTGGTAAGGATATCTTCTTATGTTGGAGAAACGATCAGGGACCAAACGTATTTAAACTATACAGTCTACAAACGAGTCTTACAAAAATGGTGAAACGCCCTTGTGGTATTGGACGGACTGAGTTTTGGGTGGCTAGTCAAGAACAAAACTTGTTACTTTCTTTACAAAGTTTAATAAAGAAAGAAGTTCCAAAATATGTCAAATCTTATCCTGATTTAAGAAGTTCTTTGTATAAACTTGGTCTAGGATCACCAGAATTATTCTTGTTTGCATGTCGACCTAAAAATCATGAACCAAGGAAGGATTTCTACTTTTGATAGTTTTATATTGTTATGAAGTGCTTTATTGTTCTTTCTAAATGAACCATTAATTTATTGATTAATTAGTTGGTATTAATTATTATTTTGTTTTAGTTTTTAAGTTAGTAACTGAAATAAACCAAAAGACTGTTGTGGGATTTAGAGGTGGGAGTGTCTGAAAGCTTATAACAATTTTTCAGAAATAGAGGGACACATCCGACATGGAGGCGCCAATACCACAAGTAGTAGACACCTTTAAAACTTTCCTTATTTCTTTTAATTATCAAACCTCATCGCGATACTTAGCATCAACCTTAATCCTAATGATGAGGATAAAGCTATCTGGACACTGACAAAATCAGGTAACTTCTCTCTTAAATTTATGTACAATTTTTTACGCACCAGTACACTCTATAATACTCATGACCAGATGGATTGGTTTTTCATATGGAATATGAATACTATTCCTAGGATCAAACTATTTCTCTGGAAGTGCTATACGAATAGCTTACCAGTAAAATCAAGGATTGGCAAATTCATCGGTAATAATTACTTCTGTGTGAACTGTAATTATGAGGAGACCATAGATCATGTTATGCTGCATTGCCCGTTTGCGAAAGCAATTTGGCTTCATTACCAAGTTAGAACTGATCACATTAGTACCACTATTCAATGGATACACCAATGGAAATCTCTTGAGGAAGAAACTATTAATCTGTATGCTAAAATTCTTTGGTTTCTGTGGAAAGCCAGATGTGAAAACTGCTTTACGACGAATAAACAAAATCCAATGCAAATGATAGAAAGGATAAACAAAACCACTACTACTCCTCTCAGAACTGAGAATTGCACTACCACGAAGGGTCAAGAACAAACGGTTATACAAACATGGAGACCTCCATCGACACCTTATATTAAAATCAATGTAGATGCCTCTTTTGTTAATTTACATGAACAGGCAGGAATCGGTTACATTATGCGAGATGCAGAAGCCAACTTTATAATGGCGGTAGCAGATAGTGTACGAGGGCAAAATGCTGAAGAATGTGAAAGTTTAGCGGTATTATATGGTCTACTAAGCGCGATGCAAATGCAACTATCTTATGTGCATTTAGAAAGTGATAATAAAGCAATAATGTAAGCTCTCAATGGCGAGGAAGGATGTATCCAATGGCAATCTCTAAGTATCATCCGACAGATCAAAGACATCAAGGAAAACTTTTCAGGAATTATATTCTCTCATGTGTCTAGGAATAGTAATAATTATGCAGATGCGTTAGCCAAATGGGGGCGTGCTCACGGGTGTAAGAAACTTTGGAATGATGTTGTCTCTTTTTTTTCGGATTTCTAGTTGGTATGTAATATACGTTTGGTTTTAATGGTATTTTCCTTCATCAAAACAAAAAATTATCAAACCTCATCTTAATGAGAGAGGTAGATGTGGGAGTTCGGTGGAGTCGGGATGGGTTATTTCGTGTTACGAAAGGTCCAGACCAACTACTCCTAAAAATTAGTGTGGACTACTTGCCTCAAAGTGGGCGTGGATCTATTTCACTCCAATAACTAGTTCAAGAACTTGAGTCTTTCTCTCACACTATTGAAGTGACCACACCACAAGGTCCACAACTACCAATGTGGAAAATGACACCAATTTTTCCTTCACGCATTAGAGCTAGAAGATTATCTTTCATTGAGCAATGGACATGAAATACTTTTAGTAAATTTGGACTCTGATATCATGGGTTTGGTCCATAAACCGTACTTGTCCCCAAGTGACTGTGGACTATCTCACCCAAAAAAACTAGCTCAAGAAGTGAAGTTTTCTCTCACGCTTACAAAGTAATCACCGTCCTCCTCCACAACCAATGTGGACTAAAAGACCACAAAAACCTAACTGAGTGTTTACTATCTTCTTGTTATTTGAAACTAATGATTATATATGAAATATAATCTTCTTCCTAGGGAACCTTTTCTTGTGCTTTAGTTATTAGTGATGTAGAGGAAGGATATGAATTAAATAGTTCTTGTTGAATCTGGGTTTTGAGGTCAAGCTAGTAGCTCAACTTTTGGCAGATGAATAGAGTCAATAGGCCTTCAGGTCTATTCTAAAAATACAATGCCATGTCCAGGGGCGGATCCACGGGGGTGCGGCCGCACCCCGTGGATCCTCCCGATTTTTCTTTTGGTAATTCTGTTTCTATATATAAGTGTAAATAATATATGTTCTAATATAAAAATTTAACACAAATAAATCTCTAGCTTAGAGGTTAAACCGTAACCTGGAGTGCCTCTTTGAACGCGAGGATATGAGTTTGAGTCCCTCTATAAGCAATTAAAGTATTTTTATATATTTATGTGTCTATACCTATATATTTAATGGTGAGTTAAATGACATAAGTTGGTGCTTGGTTTAATGATTAAGGCATTGTGTGGCGGAAGCTTGGGTTCTAGGTTCGAGTCCTATTGTAAATAATTTAAAGTATTTTAACTTTTTATATATAGGAATTATCCAATCAATATATCTTAAATTCGTATAAAATCCAAGTGCAACCCTAAAAAAATCGATTATCTACCCTAAAGATCGCATCCCCCGCTTGTATTAATCTATTTTTATGTCAATCGACTAAAAAGGGAAGGGTACTAATGTCAACAATTAATTTCTATGTTCTTGAAATTACTACTGGACTTTTATACCCTCATTTGTATTAGATATTATCAGATTTTAAACTTCTTACAAATTAACTGCAAAACTATTGTCGGCATTTACTAGATACCCAATACTATTATTTTATCAAAAAAAAAGGTCGCGGCTTTGGGGAACAAAGAAAATTCTCCGGGGAATAAAGAATTTTCTTAAAACTAGTCAAATAAGATTGACTTTTTATGTTTCTTTTTATTGCTAAGGGGCTTCTAATTTTGGAAGATGCTATAAAAAAGGCTCCTCCATCTCATCACCTCTCTCTGCCACCTCATCTTCTCGACACCTCATCATCTTCTCCGGTGAAAGTCGCCGGCCGGCTATTTTTCCGGCCGGCGACCTTCAAACATAAAAAAATTTAAAATTTTCTCTCTCCTCTCTCTCTCTCTAAATTTTTTTCTTCTCTCTCTCTAGAACAGATCTAGAGAGAGAGAAGGTTTGTTCTCACGAACAGACCATTGTGGTCTATTGGTGAAAATCAAATTGATTGATTTCAGATTCTTCAACGGAAGGAACAAAAGATTTCACTTGTTCATTCATCATAATCATCTTTCCTTATCTCGACCGCCAAGGCACAGGTGAAGGAAGGACAAAATTACCCTTAAATTTCTCATCCAAATGAACAAAACCCAAATCCCCATTTTCTCCATTAACATTTCTATCAACATTACTACCAGAAATAGAACTACTAAAGAAACCAGAAGATCCAAATAATTTCTCTTCTTTATTAGCTTCAACAATATCTGGATCTGAAATTTGAGATCTTAAACTTCTAACAGGCAAAACTAAGGGTTTAAAACTAACATTATTTAAACTGAAATTTCTCTCTTCAGAAAAAGCAGAGTTTTGACCTGCAACTAAAACATTTGATTCACCTCTATAATATTCAGAACTCCATGTTTGAACAAGATTATTACCATCAAACCCAAAAAGGGTTTCAATCTGATTATCATCATCAAAAACTGAAGAAACTTGAAGAATTCTAGACATATAAGTTTGGGTATTATCATTTTTGAAATGAATTTCTTTCTCTGTTTCAACATTTCTATGACTAAATAGACCATAAGAAACAGCAATACCAACAAAAAGAAGATGAACAAGTTCCCAACTTCTATCATTTAATTATATTTTGGTTAACAAATTCAGGAGCAGTAGATGGGAAAAGTGGAAGGATTATTAAAATAATGGAAACAAAAACAGCTTTATAGATGAAACCTAAGCAAGACCTACGTGGGTTTGCTTGGTTTGTGTTATTAATGGAGGGGGAGATGATGGTACCTCTGAAATTAACCGTTTGGAGGAATTAGTCTCTATCTGCTGCCATTGAAGGAGAACGTGACCTTTTTTTGGGTTTTTGTTGCAGAGAGAAGAAGATGAAAATCTAGTAGAATAAAGAGACAAAGAGAGCAAAAGTAGAGAGAGAGAAAGAGAGCAGAGATCTCAAGCTTGCTCCATTGTGGTCTGTTCCTGAGAACAGACCTCTCTAGATCTGTTCTAGAGAGAGAAAAAAACAAAAAAAAATTTAGAGAGAGAGAGAGGACAGAGAAAATTAATTATTATTACTTTTTTTTATGTTTGAAGGTCGCCGGCCGAAAAATTGGCCGGCTGGCGACTTTCGTCGGAGAAGATGATGAGGTGTCGAGAAGATGAAGTGGCAGAGAGAACAGATGAGATGGATGAGAACTTTCAAAAAAATGTATTTTGTATTCCCCATAAAAATTTATTCCCCGGAGAATTTTTAAAAAAATCTGGATTCCCTCGAGAATTTATTCCCCGGAGAATTTTCTTTATTCCCCAAAGTCGCGGCAAAAAAAAAAGATACCCAACATTGACCGCAAGGCTATTGTCGCTATTTACTAGATACCCAAAAATTATGGGAGGAAATCATGGAAATAAGAGAAATTGTTAGGGAGGAAATCGGTTACAATATCTCTAAACTACATAAATCACTTCCCCTCACCCGCACATATATTTTTCTACAATAAATTATACCTTTAAAGAGGAAAGCTATTGTGGAAGAAGTTGTTGTAAAGAAGAAATGTAAAACTAAAGCATCATCAATTACTGAGGTAAATATTTGTGAAAAGTCTTATAAATTTCTGAAACTGTGAGTAAATTATACCTTTTATATATAAAGTTTAAATAATTTATCATAAATGATGCGTACTTTATGTCGCAGACTGTCTATTGTTCGTAAATTACGTGTACTTTATCAGAATTGATGAGTAATCTATAAGAAATGACAGTGGAATTATCTTTCATGTATACAAAAATTAACTACAAAAACATGTTTTCATGATTGCAGATCCTGATGTAAATGCACCATGCACAGCCATTGTGCTATTTGAGCATGTGGAAGAGAGGAATTATAGCGGCACTCTGAACTTTTCATTGGGAATAGATGAAACAAATCCCAACGACTTCTCCGATATTGTTCGAGTGGCCAAATCCTATTTAGATAGAGCTGAAAGTGAAGAAAAAGATGATGATTTTATGGAGCAAACTTCATAAACAGTTAAGAAGAAAAGAACAAAATCAAAAGTTATGAAGGGTGGATCAGAGAAATCAGATGTTGTTAGTCAAACACCAAAACAAAATTCTCTAATTAAGAGGATAAAGGAAGCTCCAAGAACCAGAAAACATACTTACATTATTTTCTGACATGAATTACTCGTTTTTTACGCCTACATGTAATTACCATAAATTATCGTAACATGTTGGAAAATGTAAATCTGAAATCCTGTATTTTATTATAAAGTATGTGATTTGAAATAAATTACGTATACTGTATAATAAATAACACAAACTTTGTACGATTGAAAAGAAATTTTATTCAACAATAATCTGTTTTTAATTGGAAATGAAAAGAACATAGTAGACACGGTAACTGAAAAATAAACTCAAATATTAACCCTACATGTGGTGCCGTTGTGGTAGGCAGGCTGCTTACACCTACCACAAGTCTTCAATCTCCTTAGAATGTCGTCCGAGTTCTTGATCATTATAGTCCTTGGCCTTCCAGGTCTACGACGAATCAAAGGTGGTATTGTTTTTGACTCTTCATCAAATGTATGTGGTTCATCAAAGTTAGGGACAAGGTTTATATGTTCCTTCTAAGTCTTCACATAAGACTCCGTTGTCCAAACAGGATCATAGAAGCAATCTTCTTCATCGTAATTTCAACTTTTTATGCACCGAATGACATGCTCACAAGGAACACCATCGACCTACCACCTTCTACATGTACAAGTAAGTTGTTGAAGATCGACCGAATGAGATGGGTCGAAGTAAACCTCGGATATTAATGGGGTTGCCTGTGCAAAATTCCAAGTTGCGGCAATAGCGTACATTGTTTCCTAGTCTTAACTTGATGTGATGATTCTGTAGGAAATTCCATCAGTGTTGGTTTACTACAAGAAAAAAAAACATATACATTTGTCAGAAAAATTTATAATTTGTCATAAACGACATAAAACAATGAATAAATTATCCATAATTTTTTATAAACTTCAACATGTGTTGGAGATGAATAGTATTTCAGTTTGAATCATAGTGACACTGTAATATAACACAAACATGTGTAATTTGCTATAAATTACGTGTACTGTTTTGGAAATTACGCAATATGTACACACTGTTACAGAATAATGGTATATTTTTACTTCAAATATGTAAATCGCAAAAAAATATCTATAATTGTTCGTAAACTACACGATGTTTACATTCTGTTACAAAAACATTTTAGGGAATCTTATCTGGTGAAAACGTGTGATGTTTAATACTTTCGTATAAAGTATGTATCGTTTATAATCAATTACCGCACATAAATTTATCTGGTTCAGTAGTGGTACGGTAACCGGATCTGATGTCAAGAAATATTCGAATAGTCAACATCTGTAACAAAATTCTATTGAAAACTAATTTAATACATGAAGATAAACATCACAAACTCGAAGTTAACGAATTACTAAACAAAGATTTGAGATTAATATGCTAAATCTGTTATGAATATGTTTAGAGAGAGAAAATCATGTATTATGATGAAAGTAGGGAAAAAATGATACAGAGATGAAACTGATGATGATGAAATCTGAAGATTAAAAACAGTGCAATGTTAAATCTGTTACTTTAACCTGAGAAGCAAATAGTAGATCTTGACAATGGTATAAACAAAGACTTTGAAACTGTAAATCCTGATAAACGATGGAAGTTTCAACTGTTCTAATGAAGATGAAGCAAATTTCCGAGATTCAAAAATGGAGGTTTATTAGATGATTTGATTTTAGAGAGAGAAAGATAAACAGGTTTCCGTTATAGAGAATAATGAAGACAATGGTTACTTTGAATAGAATCGTGATCGGAGAGAGAAGGTAGGAGATAAAATAGGAAACAGAAATTTGGAATTTTGAACAAAAATCGGTTTTATATATAAAGAAGGTTAGTTTGGGTATTAAGATTTAATATATATTCTAGGGATTAGTGTGTTCTCTCGAGATGGATACAAATGGACTAGATATCCATTTGCATTAATATTTTGATTTTGAAACCCTTTATAGGATTAGAGAGGTCTAAATGTCTCATTAGGACCCGTTTTATGGACTATAAACTCAAAAATTCTTTGCCAAATTTTGTAACTTTGTGTTAATTTCTCACAGCACTCTTTTGTGTTAATTTTAAGGGTTTATTTTGAACATTTTGTCAAATTTTATAACTTTAGAAAGACTATTTCATTAAGTGAGTGATTGTGTTAAGTTTGTGGTGACCTAGATCTTATATTCTTTTTTTTTTTTAATTGTTAAGCGTGTGTCTCGAACTTTTGACCTCTAAGGTGGAAAATCTTATATTCTTGGTTGCTAGATACCCATTCTTCCATGTGGGACTATTCTCACATGCCCCCTCTCGTGTGGCGTGCTTTTAAGTCTATTACGTGTGGGCCTAGTTTTGATACCATGTTAAGTTTGTGGTCATCCAACTCAAAATCAATTGATAATGAGTGAAGAGGACCTAGACCTTATATTTTTTGTTGCTAGATACTCATTCTTCCATGCGTCACTATTCTCACAGATTGAGTGATTGTATGCTCGTATAGATAGAAAATGATTTATCTATCTAGATTGATAAATGAGGTAATTAAGAAAAACTTGTAAACAACGGAAACTTTGTAAAGATCAATTATGAATTATAAAACTATAAATCTATCTAAAATATTAAGCTTTTTAATCACAAAGTATCAATCCAATAATTTGTTACTAATGTTTTTGTTATTTACTGAAGTTTGTAGGGTTGTAATTCTTGGAATCGACTTGAGACCCCCCAGAGGTAAATTCTGGATACGCCATTGTGTACGAGAACATGATAAAAATGGAGAGTTATGATTTAGTACTTGAATTTGAGATAGATTCGTAAAGAATTCTATTTTTTTTTTGAAAGATAAAGGATTCTAATTAGAATCAATTTATCCTTGCGATGTTCCCGTGTCTTTATTTGTTTTTCAGTAAGGGATTCTCTGTTTCTGTGTTCAATTGATCTATAAGGACAATTGAACCATCGGGCGTTTACCTATAATGCCACAATAAACATAAACAATTTTAGGGTCGTTAATCGTCCAACAACGTTACTTTGTTAGTAAAACATGAGTGCTAACTGGGACAAGCCTCCAGATAAATCCAGTTGTCCGTCCCACGTCAGAACTCTCATCCACTTCATTTGAGGAAAGGATTCAACCACGTAAGTTGAGGAAAGGATTCAGACACATCTGTCATATGTTTCCTGCCGGATACATCTATTAAAACAATGGCTTCTCCTGTTGGAGAATTTTTCATTCGTTTCACCTTCGATTCTCAGAATTTTCAGTGCAAAGGAAGCGAGATAAGTTTGTTTGTTCGTCTTTTTTCTCATGTTCATCTATTCATCTATTTTGTTGGAATCAAAAATATCTTTTGATCTGTTTTATTGAAATCGGAATTGGAATAAGTATGCTTCTGTTCGTCTTTTGATCTGTTTTGATTTGGAATCTTAGAAATAAGTATGTAGGTGCCTCTGTTCATCTATTAATCTATTTAATTTAAATCAAACATATTTGTTCATGGGGGAGAATTACTGAAACCCCCCAACTCTGATAATGCGTTTACTGAAACCCCCTACTTTAATTAGTAATTACTGAAACCCCCCAACTCCGTTTGATTTAACGGAATTGAACTGTTAGTGAGAGTGAAATGACTTAAAGCTCCCTTTACTAAATCCGGACCTACTAATGAGACCACAAAATGGGGCGCCTTCGACTAAAAGGAAGGGCGTTTATATCACCTTAATTATCTTCTCCATTCCAACCCAAATGGAAGTGAAGTCTCTTCCTTCAAGAAACCAGGCGAGTTCACTGAAACCCCAGGCGAGTTTTGGAACTTTTCCATGAGTGGGGGTTGAGTGATTGGCACACTGTAAGAAAAAAAAACTTTTTGTTTGTCTAGTCCTTTATATAATTGATGTTGTTGTTCTTTTGTTTAGAGAGAGAGAGAGAGAGAGAGAGAGAGAGTTAAGTGGGTGATGACTGATGAGTTTCTCAGTGTAGGCAGGCAAGCAAGAAGGCAGGGATTCATAAAATTATACCAAGAAAAGAAAGACATATAATGAATGATATTGCATCTTCTCACCGGCCATCTCAGGGTCCTAGCTAGTTTATATATATATATATATATATATATATATAGAACTATCATTATACTTATCAAATTAAAAATATATAGTATATCTTAGTGATGATGGTGGAGTAAGCACAATTAAGTTATAGCTCTTGGAATCCTATATATGAATGATAGTAATATTTCTCTTTGTTATAAATATATATATATATGGAGTCGGTCTTAAACTCTAGTTTCCTCTCTAATTTCTATATACTATCTATGATCATCACCTCACAGATGCTATCTAGCTTAGCTTGAGCCTTGAGTGAGAAACTCACAAAGAGAAAGGAAGTTAATTTCATGTTACTGAATGGAATTAAGGAGAACTAGCTAGCTGGTGCCGTAACAGCGAGCTAGGGTTTCATAATACTATGAATTACTAATTGTTTGGACTTATAATTAATTGATGAAGAGTTGTTGTTATTTCCATTTTTATAATCAATCAATTTAACAACAGGACGATAATGATCAATGGAAGGTTTGGCAGCAGTTGCATTTAAATCTGAATTCTTCTCACAGTTTGTTGATTTTATTTTCACCTTATGTAATTTGAATCTAATTTTGATTTTGGAATTATATAGATGGAAAATATTGACACTTTCACTTCCATTTCTTTAGGCTTATGCTTTTGTGACGGTAAAAGCAATATTGAAAATAAAGTGGGGGGTTTTAGTAAACGCATTATTAGAAGTGGGGGTAAAACGTAAGAGGGTAAGAAAGTAATATTGAAAATATCAAAGTTAAATCAAACGGAGTTGGGGGGTTTCAGTAATTACTAATTAAAGTGGGGGGTTTCAGTAAACGCATTATCAGAGTTGGGGGGTTTCAGTAATTCTCCCTTTGTTCATCTATTTGAGTGAGATGAGAAAAATATGTTTCTATGTGAGAAATTAGTATTTAGTTGCATAGGAATCATTATTTTTGGTTGCCTGGATTTCATATGTTACTTTTGTTTTAGATGATAAATATCTGTTTCGATTATTTTGAAATCATCTATGTGAGTTGCATAGACTTCATATGCTCACAAAGTGTTTAATAAAATGTCTCAAACAATTTATCTTACCTCTGTTTTCGATGATACAAATTAAATGTCTCAAACTTTGTTAAATCCAATTTATGTTTATGTTTACTGTTGTTTTAAATGATAAAAATTTGTTTCTATGTTGTTGTAACTTGGAACCATCTATGTGAGTTGATAGAAATTAGTATTTGGTCATATGCTCACAAAGTGTTTGATAAAATGTCTCTCACACTTGAAAGTTTAAGTTATATTACTGTTGTTGTTTTAAATTCTAGAGTTCACATGCTCCATTGCTGATAGATGTTTTAAGATTTCTGGAACCTTTGTGTACGTGCGCCAAGTAGGTCCTTGATGAAACCCAATTAGCACTTCGAGCCCAACAATATCTTACATTTAATGTTTGACAAAATTGTTATTTCTCGAAATTCCGATTTGAGCAACTCGTCTGAATTTTCTTCATTCATCTTCATCTCGCATTTGGCCAAGATTATTTATTATGAACCAATTTGTTATCTTTCGAAGAAATATACTAATATCATGTTGTTCTTTTTCAGTTCGACTCTTCAAGCTACGTCTGGCCTCAGTTTCGACTCTTCAAACTACGTTTGGGCTCTTGTGCAGTTCACTTCGTAAGTAATTTCAATTTCTTACTTCCATACTTTTTACTGTAAATTTCAAAATCTGAACACTCGGAACGGCATGATGATGCCTATAAGTTACCACTCTATGTTTTCCATTTTATCAATTAGGGTTTCAATTCTATCTTGGGTTTTTATTTGATCTTCGGAAATATCTGTTTGCTTCATGCAGGTTGCTGCAGCTTCACCGGTTTGTACCTAAAAATCAGCTAAGAAAGGTTTTATAATTTTGATTTTGTGTTTAGATTTTAGGTGATCATCTACACACTTGTTTGTACTTAAGATTTACTCTACCTCGATTAAGGTTTTAAATTTTCAGAACTTAATTTTCAACTTGCGATTAACCTTCTTTTGTTGGTTGCAGGTATATCATCATTCGGCTTATTTTTAATCTCACCAGTTAGGTTGCCATCTTGAAGGTACATTCATTTTTTCTTTTCTTTAATCATGGCAAAACTTCAGCAAAGAATCAAACTTCCCAAGGTACGTTCTTGAGAATGATGGTAAAATCACTATCTTCTCTGTGTCAATACTCACTTTTTTTTGCACTGCCACCATAAGAGGGCAAGCATGGTATGCAAATGTGTAAGTGCTTTAACAGTGATCCAATCAGGAGTTGCAGGTGTGTTGATTAGTAATCAGTGATAAGTTAGATCGCTTTATTTGCTCTTGTAACTTATGTGTATCTTCTTTTTTCTACACTAATGCAGGCATCAGCTCTACAAACTAAGGAATTGCTTGATAGGCTAAGCATCCGTTTGACGGGAGAAGAACTTGAAGTCGTGGAGAAGCTTTACCATCAAGCTTTTAAATATGAGATAAAAAAATTTGCTGCTCAGCATGTTCTTGAGAAAACCCTTGTTCCTTTACTAAGATGATTGATCCAGTGGCGGAGCGTCTGATACTATTTTCTGATTTTGACTTGACATGTACTGCTGTAACCTCTGCCATCTTAGCAGAAATTGCAATATTAACTGCGCCCAACGTTGATCTGGATGAGCAGGAAAAGTTACTTGCTCGGATGTCATCAGTCGATTTGAGAAACACTTGGGATTTTATTTCTGCACAATATACTGAAGAGTATGAACAATGCATCGAGAACATTTTGCCAAGTGACAAAGGTAATGTGTTAAGATTTTGCACTCCACATATGATAGTTAAATCGCAGTTATAGCCGCAACAACACAAATTTTACCCAGATTTCTTTTGACTCGGCCATACTCATGTTTTTATGTACTTCATTTGTGTTTGCAGTTGACAAATTTAACTATGAATACCTACTCAAAGCACTTGAGCAACTATCGCAGTTTGAGAGACGGGCGTATGTAAGAGTAATTGATTCAGGTGTACTAAAAGGTCTAAACTTCGAAGACATAAAGCGAGTGGGCGAACATATGATCCTCCAAAATGGTTGTAAAGACTTATTTAAGAGAGTTATCAAGAATGAAAAGCTAAATGCATCTATCCATGTACTCTCATATTGTTGGTGTGCTGATCTCATGAGATCAGCTTTTGCATCAGGTACGTTTCTGAAGTCCTGTCCGTGTTTCTGTATTATATGCCGCAACTAAGGTATATGAAAAATTGAAGATTATTTTGTTTCTCTTAACAAGAGGTCTGGAGGAATTAACCATTCACGCAAACGAGTTTGTATATGAAGATGGGATTTCGACATGCAAAATTCTTAGGAAAGTGGAGTCTCCGTCAGAGAAAGCTGAAGCTTTCAAGGACATATCAAAGACGAACGAAAACAGCAAGAGGCCCGTAACAGTTTATATAGGCAATTCTGTGATTGACTTGCTTTGCCTCCTAGAAGCAGATATAGGAATTGTAATCGGGTCAAGTGAAACTCTTAGAAGATTAGCCACACAATTTGGTGTTAGTCTTGTCTCCCTGTTCATGGGTAGTAACAGAAGGAATTCAGACAAAGTGGTGAGTCTGCTGGTTGGAAGGGGCTATCTGGTACTCTCTACACCGGATAGTTGGGATGAAATAGATGCCCTCATTCTGGATCATTATAGAATTTGATAATATATAAGCTCTACCAACAATTTCCAGGCCTTCATATATAGTAATAGTCGGGATAATGGTAGGCACCAATCAGGGGCAACAAAAGTTCTAAGACATATTTAATTTGGGATAAAAGGGTACGACGTTTGTCCCCTATTCGAGAAGTTGTAGAAATCGAGATTGCAAAGGTTTTCTATATTGTCGAATTAAACCAGTCCCTTAATTTGCGGGACTTTTACTTGTAAAGGTGGATACCAACTGATCTTTGACTTTTAGTCTTTTTTATAAATCACGTATCCAAATTTTATCTTTTTATCTTGTGTATATTGTAAAGGTGGGTTGGGTATTGCAATTTCGGTCGGAGCACATATGCTTCTCTGTCTCGGCTATCGACAACATGTTTGGTGAGTTTGCTTTAACATTTCCATCTTGGCTCCAATGTTCAAAAAATACGTTTAAAATTTCATTGTAAATATTCATCTTTATGTGGGTTACGTTGTCTTCTGTTTCATGTTTGACATAGTAAATGTTCTAAAAAAATTTGATGTGTGGGATTTGGTAACATTGAGTCTCTGATATAAGGCTTTGAAATTCTTAGCTTTGTTCTTCGAGATAGATACATGTCTAAATACCCAATATCTTAAGGTTTATACAATTTTCTTGTGGAGAAGAGAGGTTGATGTCATCTGAGTTCAATGTGAAGCTACATAGAATAATAGATAAAAACGGGCAGGGGTTATAATAATAAGAGTTAACCCATGATGTATGCAATTATGCTTTTGTTTTCTCATACTTGCATTGGGGTTGTTATTATTGTAGGAACTCTTCGTTTAGGGGGTTGGATTAAAGTTTGTTGTTGGAGTTTCGTCTGTCTTGGTAGATCTGTGTGCTTTTGTAAATCCTTACACTTTTGATGGGTTTGTGGCTAATGATTTTGTACGAATAATTATTCATGACCATCAAGGATATTTTCTCTTCCAATAAAAGAAAATAAGATCGTGGCCAATGAAAATTCGATAGTAGTTTATAGTTTTTGTGATTGATAATGGTTGGATGTGGTTGTATGAATATTGAATAACAAAATTAAGAAGTTTGGCTACTCCTTTTGAATAAATTTATACCTCATTTTTTCATGTGCACCCATTATATATATTCAAACTAGGTAAGTTTATCAAAATAGTTCTGTGCCGGAGGCACGGGCTATAACCTAGTATATCTATTTTATATCTATATAATAAAACAGGTGGATGGGTGCTGACTGGGACAAACCTCTGGATAAATCTGGTCGTCCGCCCCACATCAGCATCACTATCCACCGTTGGGTTCAGCCACGTCTCTAGAGTGACACATCTCTTTCCTACCGGACATATCTCTTTCCTACCGGACATATCTCTTTCCCACGGAACATATCTCTCCTCACTTTATTAAAACGATGGCTCTGGCTTCCCTGGTTGAGAAATTGTTGGCTTCGTTTGTTCAATGCACGTCGGAAGGTGAGTGTTTCTTTCTTCTCATGTTTGATTTGTCTTTGATTTTGATATCCATCTTCTCAAGTTGAGAAATTTTTTGCTTCGTTTGTTCAGAGCACACCTGTTTGATTTTGATATTCATCTTCTCATTTTTTGCTTCGATTGTTCAGTAAGTGCCGGCAAGGTCAGTGTTTCGTTCTTCTCATGTTTGATTCATCTTCGCATCAATTTTTTTGTAATCTTCCAAAATCAAATTTCAGCTTGGATTGATATTAATGTTTTTGGTCAGTTTAGACTGTGTTTAGGGTTAGTATTTTCTTTTTAAAATTGAAAAGATCTTTTTGATTCATGTTTTTCAATTTTGTTTTGTGGAGTTCCAAAATTCAATTTCAGTTTTGCTTGATCTTACTATTGTAGACAAAGTGTTTGATGAAATGTCTCATACACGAATATTGTATAAGCCATCCTCACATCCTGTTATATAAGTCATCTTCACATCATGTGGTATCATTTTTAAATCTTTTGAGTACTTAGTCTTCCATGTGAAATGAAAGCAGGGAACTGACATTGAGAATACAGGGAGTATATTGTTGTTTTATGCCTAAGAACGTCAATAGTTGGACATTGAAACTTTCTATAGAAATTAAACTCAATTGGAGGTGTATTATATTTTTGTTTTGTGAGCTCGTTATGATTTGAATAAGCTCTACGAATCAGAAAAGAAATAGGTCTATTTGATGCGATGGCGTTTAACTATGCTTAACAGTTAGAAAATCACTTAGGAGAGCAAAAATGAGCGAAAAATTTATGTTGCCAAACTAGGATGTTGATAGCTTTAGAGTCACATATTATTCTTGTATTTTTCTTTCATTTCCATGCTTCATATTCCTTTTCTTCTTTGCTTATGCATGCTTTTGGACAAGCAATACAACTCACCCTCGTGTTGGTAATTGCATGGCCGACTAAATCCAAGTCATTACCACTTGACGCGTTGGACAGGTTGGCAAAAAAGGGAGAGTGGCATCCTCACGAAATCCGCGCCTCCCACACAACATCTATGAAAGAAACTATTACAATAACTCTTGATGGGCCAAACATCGTTCCATGCCTCGTGGTGTCCCGTTAGTATAGCATTTTTCGCTGCATAATTTCCACCCTGTATTTAGTTGGATTAGAGTGCTTCAACATGTATTGCATCAATTCGTATACGAGCTCGTGTTGTTTTATGTCATGTTCTTCGACAAAGTGAACTAGAAACTCTTTTTCATTTATTTTTTCTTGCTTTCTTGGAAAATTTAGCAATTTGATAGTACACAATTCAAATTTTCTAAATGTTTGAATTATTTCTTTTACTTTCTGTTGAGTCTCACGAAGAAAAGAAGGCTGAAAATTGGTATTCCTAATGTAAGTATCCTGGGTGTATGTATATACTTGACACGAAAACTATAAACTGGATAGAGAAGCAACTTAAACTCAAAATCATCATCTTTTAAAGTGTTGCACTTATCTCTACCTACACTTTTTTGTTCAAAATTAACAATTGTTGGTTCATGATTTTGTTGATTGTATGTTTCTAATTGTTGGTTCAGGGTTGAAACTATGCCCGGCTGTAATCTCAGTCGGGATATCCGCTCACTAAATCTGCCCAGGTCACGTAACATGCCGGGGAATATGGCCCGGCATAGAGTCATATTTCTTTCTTATCTAAATTGACATTATTGGGTGTTTACTGTTTCAGACCAAACTTGCTGAAAGCTTACTTTGTCCAAGAGGACACTTAAAGTATAAGACATACTGGCTAAAACATAGTAGTACATAAATAGAGAGAGGATAGTGAGAGAGAGAGAAAGAGAGAGCCAATGAGTGAATTCATAGTGCAGTCCTTAGTTGTCTACCAAATGACTTTTAAGTTGCTTAAGATCACCAATGTGAGAACAAGGAACGAAGGAAGCACCAAAATTTGCGAAAATTAATGGCAGAAGCTGTCCTATCAACTGTTCTCTTAATGCAGTAAAACACATGCATACCATATTCAGGCCCATTGGGAAGAACATAGTGTTTGTCCCGTATAGATGAGCAGCCCCATAAAGTAACTATTGAATTTGAAGTGGTAAGTATATTCATACTTGGGCTGAATGAAATCTATTATAGCCAACTCCTCTTTGTTTCTTTCCCTCTTCAATATCCAGGCCAGTCCAGGAGACTCAACATCAGATGTTACTGGAACTCATGAATAATGTCTCGCTAGATTCTGATTCTTGAGTAATTTATGAATGTCTTCATTATTGTTAAGATAATAAAGTATTCTGAATTGCAAGGTGTGTCCGACTCTTGGCATTGCTTCCTATTTGAAAGTATAACTATTTATTTCTCTGTTATAGTTGTTGCCTCTAAGTGGAGGATGTTTCATTATTATGATTTTACACTCTGCTTTTTGTTCTTGATGTGATTGACTATAAGTTAACTCGATAACGTCAATCCTATTAAGCCTATAAATTTTGCGTTTGACTGTCGGATTTACAAGATGATTTGAACTCTTTCCGGTTCGTTCATATGATGAGTTTCTGGATCCATTTTCTTGTTTAATTAGCTCGGAATACGATTTTTTCCTATGAGAATGATTTTTCCTGATTTGGAGTTTGAGACTAATTTCTTATTAACAGACATCTTAGACTCCACGTAAATTACAAATAAACATATCCAAGCAGACTAATGGCACAATAACGGTTGTTCTCTTAAAGTTACCCATACAACCATAAGGAGATAAAATAGCCAAGTACTTTACTGTTTCCTTTACATATTTTGAATTTGTTTTGAGTTGTAAAATCATCTTTCATTACTTCTGCAGAACAAGTCCATGGATTTGCAAAGTTCTTTTGGATAATTTTTTATGGGGTTATTGTCAGTGTTTCTACTCTGAAGGAGAACAATGTGGAGTCTTACAGTTCCCTAATTTTGGGTTGCAAACTTGGAAACTATTGTCCATATTCATCTCAGTTCCATTAATTATGTTTATGGTTGATCTTTTCTTATAAAGAGTGCGTCCTGAGTCCTTCAATTTTGCAGATTTTTTTATTTTAGCTTGACTTACCTTGGACCAGGGTTGCTTTGTTTCCATCTTGGCATCTCCTGAACTTACCTTTGCTTTTTAGAGTGGTGCTCTCGTGGGTAATAATGTGGGACAAAAACGATAATGATACCGTGCAAAGTTATTAAACCACAATCTGAAGAGTGTGGGGAGTTACAAGGTTTGTGTTTGTTTTCTTTTTTTATTTTAATATCGAAATATATACACATTATCTGGTAGTTATTAACCATCGTATATGCATATGCAATTTTACCTTAAACTCGTAAGTCTGTAACCTCTTATCCATCTGATAAATTTTTCTAATACACGAAATTTTGTGCGCTACAAATGATGATACTAAATTACTCGCAGCGGCCCAAACCTTGAAATCTTGAAACCATCAGCTCCGAGGTAAAGTTGTAATGGCGATGGCAGAGAAAAACCAACCAAGTTGGAAACTACGAAGAGAGAGCATCTTAAAGCATAAGGTTAATCTTTCAGATGCCTTAATTCCCAATGTCATTGTTGGTTTCACATTTAGTGGTGTTTAATTTTAACATTATTGGTAGTGTTCCTCTGACATCTGCTGATCTGCCTAAACTTTTAACTTTGATATATTTTAATTGTTAACATATGTTTTAAATTTTGTAAATCACTGTTTTGTTAATTTTCTTCAAAGAGACTGTTGCAACTTATGTTTTAGTTGTGGTAGTATTTCTTCGAAATTCTTCACTGTAAAAATCCTCTAAATCTTGCACTCTCTAGGTAAGTGCTCCGCAAGAGGTTCCGTGCCGGAGGCACGGGCTATACCCTAGTAATAAAACATGTGGATGGGTGCTGACTGGGACAAAACCTGGATAAATCCGGTCGTCCGATCCACATCAGCATTGATATAAGCCCTTGGATTCTTATTACGGGACACATCTTCTCAAGCGGCACATCTTCTGGAAGGATTCAACCGGACGCCTATAGCGCCAGTCACTCCCTCCTCTCCTCTGAAGGGACGTACCTTCTCGGATCCCAGTCATAAAACGATTACTTCTTCATCCTTCCCCAATTCGTCATCCATCTCCAAATCTTCATGGCAGAAGAAAAATTTTCTCAACTCTCCAGCCTTCCCCAAATCTTCTGCAAGAAAGAATGATGCTGAAATTTCTTGAGGTTAGCATCAAAGCAATCTTCTTGGCATAAATCTTCACCGAAGAAATCACTTTTTCTGCAGTTCAACCCAAGGAGCGCCGACGGCGTATTCTCTGAGTTTTTTGGGTTCTCGAGTCCTTATGGTGGTGGGATGGGAGATATGGGTGGATCTCGTCGTGGTGGTGGTGCAAGACATTTTCGCCTCTTTTAGAGCGGGAGGTGGTAATGGTGGTGAGGGTTCAGGTCCTGTGCCGATGAGGAAGGATTCTCCAATTGAACAAACACTATCTTGTAGTTTGGAGGATGAAGATTTCAAGAGAAGTTACTGATTCTACTGGGTAAGGTTTTCTACTGATATAAATCTTTTGCTACTTGGATTGTTCGATTAATTTCGTATTTGATGTCTATTTAATAACTTCATTTGATTGGATTATGATTTAGCTTGGTATCTTATTGCTCTGTTTGGAAGTGAAATGTTGAAAGTTTGATAACTCAATATAGTGTTTAGTTGAGATTCTGTTGGATATGCTGCATTTTGATTCTGATAGGAAATGCCATCAAAGAAAATCCTTCATGAATGTGTCGTTATGTAGATTCGAGAAGGAAATCAAATGTTCCTTAGTTTGCACAGACATTGTATCACGTGTAATCTCAAAACTCTCACTTGATTTTACTATGTTATTGGTCCAAATAAACTTGAGTTTAGATGTTAGATTTAGTACATTTCCGAATGTTCTTGATCTTCGCTTGTATATAATATCACTTCATGTGTATATTTCCGAAGGTTAGTTTTTTCTCATTTGATCTCTGATTCACACCGACGGTTTAGGGAATTTTGTTACTGTTTACTCCTTTGATTCCGTTTGCTCCTACTGGTTGCTCCTTTGTTTCTCAACCTTCATAAATTCTATGGATCCTAATGGAATTTTTGCATATATATTTGGTTGTTATTATGATTGAGTAGAAATTTGTTTGATGCTATCATGTATGTGTTCGATGAAATGTCTAATAGAAAAAATGCACCCTGGAGCACTTCTTTGGCTCTTTCCGTCATGGAGCTAAATTACATAGTGTTTGCAGATCACGAAGGCATACAATTACATTCACAAATATGGGCATAAGTCGAAGTTAATGGCAGCAGCTGTTTTAAACAAGCAGGACTTGTTCAGCCTTCTGGGGTAAGATAAGACCTTCGATATCTCCTTGGGACCAGTTGGTTACTTGATTTAACATGGCTGAGATCCTTTTATTATGTTTACAGGGTTGATTACATTATTGCACCTTTGAAAGTACTACACTCACTCAAAGAATCTCCTGCTCATCCTGATGAAAAATACGGTTTCATAAGGAGGCTATCCCCAAATTCAGCAAATGACTACTCTTTCAAAGACGAATAGGTATATTTTTCTTGATCTTCTTACTTTTTTCTGTAAGATAAATCTGTAGTGTTTGTGGTTCTCTTCATTAGATTATTAGGTTGGTTTCAAAGGCGGCATACTTCATCGTCTTTTGTTAAATTCTATGAAATTTGCAAACTAAGTCTTAGTGGTGTTAGTCTTATGTCGAATTAAATCTTAGAACCTCTCTGCTCAAATCATATTTCAGACAAAGCGGCTATGGGACTAGCAGCCGAAGAAGTCCTGGCTTCTGATCTGGATGGGTATGTTAATCAAACAAAGCGGGTTGAGGAGTTGTTTGGAAAGATCTGGCCACCCCCTAACGTTTGAACTACTTGCTTTTTCTATTCTATGCTATTAGCTTAACAAATAGAGGTTAGTAGGTCTTCCTGAAAAAAAAATAAGGTGTTTGTGTTTGTTGATCCAAAGAACAAGTACTTCACTGCTTTAGCCTGATTTGATAAAATATTTTAGCAAATGAATTTTTTGTGAATGAATGAGATGATATAGAAACTACCCTAAAGGCTGCTATCTATTAACAGAATCATTTATATTGACACAATCAATAAATGATGGGTTTCTATGTCTATCGACTATCAATCTTGTTTGAATAGCCGTAACATTTCATTTTGTGTATCTTTTAATAAATACATTGGTTTCCGCTGCGTATGCGTATAACTTTTGTGTTTTCCATTAATCTTGGTGAAGGTTATTCTTTTAGATGAAAAGGAAACTGAGAAACTGTTGCAACTTCATTAAAAGTCTCTCTGGATAAACGCCCACAAAAGACTCTGTGCCGAAGGCACGGGTTATAACTTAATTAAAGTTCAGTAAGAGAACTTAATTAAAGTTCAGTTGTGGTTGAGATTCCGGTAGTATGAAAATATAAATAGTTTGTTCATTTCGTCTGTTATATTTTGGTGAAAACTCGATATGACTGTCTGATATCGAGAAACCCGGAAGATTTGATTGTTTTGGATGAGTTTTGGACATTAGAATTTTTAAAAACCCAAACGACCCAAGCCAAGGAATGATATGAAGGCGGCCGACTTGACACCAAATCCCACTCCTAGCCAGAAAATCGCGGGCGTGAATGCCAGAAACGGCAAGAGTATCACACAATGAAGTTAACCGTACAGTACACACGAAGTTTGGTTTTGGTTCCAAAATCCGTAACAAAAAAAAAGTTTAGTTCCAAAAAATAAAAAAACACGGGTAATTATTAAGATGTGATATGTAGTTTGGAGATTAAAATAGGCCGCGACTTTGAGGAATACAGTCTCGGGGGAATAAAGACCTAGTCAACTAAAATTGACATATCGGGGTATATTTATTTTTAGTCCAAAAGTTTTATAGATTAAGTTTCGCCCTCTAATCTTCATTCTCCTATCACTTCCATCACCGCAACTTTCACACATACCGCCAATCCTGATCGCCAAAATCTCAACACCAATTGATTTTTCTCTCTCTATCTTCTTTCTACTTCACTCTTTCTCTTCCTGCCCCTCTCTTCTTCTCCGTCTCTTTCTTTAAAAGTCGAGTAGATCTCAGATCTGTTGGGATCAACATACTTAAAGAAGACGAAGGGAAGCAGATGGTTTTTATTTTCAACATACTTAAAGAAGACGAAGGGAAGCAGATGGTTTTTATTTTCTTACTGTTATGTATTGAAAGTGGGGTGGTTATTCATAGAAGAGGAGAGGGGGTTACTCTAAACTCTTATTTGAAGAAGAGATATGAGTATACCCTTCATCCCCCTCCCCCGCCCCCCCATCAAATGCATTCATTTCACTTGTTATTTCTCTCTCTAGATCCTCTCAAGAGTTTATTATTTTCTTAATGTTATAGATTGAAAGTGGGGTAGTGTAGAAAGACAAAATCTTTACTATCTAACAAATAATGTCACTATTTATTTCACATGATTATTTGTGCGGGTTCTTCAACAAACAAAGGGGCTTCCTTTCTTTCTTCTGAGTTCTATTGGGTTCGGTTGGCTTTGTAGAGAGAGGGAGAGGAAGAGAACAAGCGAAGTTATGGTAGTGGCATGAAGTTATGGTGGTGATCGGAAATGGTGTGTCCGGAAGTTATGGTGATGGAGGCTAAAGGATGAAGATTAGGGAGCGAAAGTCAATCTACTGAATTTTTGGACTAAACATAAGTATACCCCATGAGTCAATTTTAGTTGACTAGGCCTTTATTTCCCGAAAAATTTTCTTTATTTCTCACCGTCGCGGTCTTAAAATACTAACAACCAGACTAAAATTTGAGTTAACAAAAGATAAGTAAAACAGGGGAGCGGTCATAAGCTTCAACAAAAAAAAAGATGGGCATAAGTTGAAGCCAATGTGAAATGACACAAAAAAAAAAGAGGGGCATAAGGGGGAGCCAATGTGAAAATTGGTTCACCCAAATACAAAAACATTCCGTTCAACAAAAAAAAAATATACAAAAACACTCTTTCAACAAAAACAAAAAGTAGTGGATTTGACCGGAGGAGGGATCCCTCCTCTGGATTTTCCCTGTTTTTAGTATGTTTATTGTTAGATCTACAATAAGATTACTCCCCAAATTAATCAAAACAGAGCCTACCCATTTCTCTTTTATTTTTCTATCTCGATTATGATTACCCTAACGAAACAATCTAAAAAGAACACAATCATATAAACAGATCCATATAGAGAGAGAGATAGAAAATTACCCTTCCTTCTTTAACACATTCTATTGCTAGGAATGTGTTATTTATCCACATTCTCTCTCTAAAAATTTATCAAAGTTGGTGATGAAGAATATGAAGCGACTGGATTCTGTGGTGCGGTAGTAGTGGTGGTTTGGTGTGTTGTGATGGTGGTGTGGTGGTGGCATGGATTCTCGCAGAGGCGGCTATTTTTCTGTGGTGGAGGCGGTTCTCTGGTAAGGGCGACGGTTTCCGACGATGAATGCAGTTTTCCAGCGACAGTTTTTCGACGACAATAGCGGTTTTTCCGGCGACATTGGTGGATCTCAGGCGAAAGCGACGGGGATGTAACTTTAGTTTTTTCTTTTGTTTGGTGATATTATTAGAATAATATTCTCGTTTTTGTCAGACCTTTAGGGTCTCCTTTCTCGGATCTTTAGGATCCTTTGGTCAGACCTTTAGGGTCTCTATTCTCGGATCTTTAGGATCTTTTGTGTCAGTGTCTAGTCCAATTTCTTTCCCTTCATGAGGCACTTTGCATTTAGAGGTATGTAACTCTCATGAAGTTTTCAGAGGAGAGGAACAGTGACGGACCCAGGAAATTTCCTATGTGGGGGCACATTTGATTATACAAAATAGTAAACACAACAAATACCATCACCAATGGCAAATTGTCGAGTATTACTAAGAAGTTTTATCAAAATTAGTTATAAGTAACTTATTAAAAAAAATAAGTGTCATTCAAACTAATGATTCCATGTATGTCATAACAACGCTCTTAACTAATTAGGTTACGAAATCTAAATATATATAATTAGTGTTCAATTATATAAAAATAAATATGTACGAATTATATGTTAATAAGAGGACTCTCTTCTTTAAAAATCCTCATAACCCATATTTTGTAAAGATTAAAGGAGGAGAAGAGAGATATTAATGAATTAAAATAGACTACTCCAAAAAAAAATATACATAAAAGTGAAAGATGAAGAGGACATATGGTAATATGGGGACTCAAATAATTTTGCTAGAGATTAGGTGAATTCTAGCAAAGGAAAATCCGATCAGTAAAGGGTAGGGGCAAAAGTAAATAGGTAATTTTGAAGGCGTTGCCGTTTGAAATCGCCCAAGATAAATTATCACGGAAAAATAAAGGGGAAGGGACTGGCATGGGATTCGATACCATGACCTCTCCCGCACATGATTAAGTAGGCTTCCAGCGAGCCAAACATTGGTTCTTGATAAAGTAGCACGATCAAATTGTTTTGAAAAGGAATATTTGAAACTACAATTATTTCCTGACTCGGGGCCGTGGGGGCACGTGACCCCATAGGCCCCAACATGGGTCCGCCCCTGGAGAGGAATACGCATTCATCCATGTAATCACTGTGATTTAATCACTTATTAATGGAATTTGTTCCCTTGGATTCAAAAAACAAAAAAAAAACAAAAACAAAAAGTACAAAACACTTTGCAACAAAAAAAAAATGAATTCTATTTTGGCCTCCTAAAGATGACCAATTCACCAAAATGACCCCCTAAAGATGACCAGCTTTGAAAATAACCCCCTAAATTTTTCCGTCTGTTTACCGTCAGAAATTAACATTTTTTCCTTTTCATTACCACTTTTACCCTTCTGACATTACTTCCAATATTTATGGTTTTCAAGATCATTAATCATAAAGGTCGCGGCTTTGGGGAATAAAGAAAATTCTCCGGGGAATAAATTCTCGAGGGAATCCGGATTTTTTTGAAAATTCTCCGGGGAATAAATTTTTATTGGGAATACAAAATACATTTTTATAAAAGTTCTCTTCCATCTCATCTATTCTCTCTGCCACTTCATCTTCTCGCCACCTCATCATCTTCTCCAACGAAGGTTGCCGGCCGGCCAATTTTCCGGCCGGCGACCTTCAAACATAAAAAAAAAATTAAAATTAAAATTTTTTTTCTCTCTCCTCTCTCAATTTTTTTTTTTTTTTTTTCCTTCCTCTCTCTCTCAATTTTTTTTTTTTTTTCATCTTAACAAATATCAGTAATGGGGTGTGTTCCATCAAAGCAAACAATATCAGTCAAGCCTCCTCCTCCTCCTCCATTTGATGAATTACACAAAGAAACATTTAGGTCAAATGCATCTCAAGTTTCAAATTCTTCTATTCCAACCATACTGCCAGAACCAGATAATAACAAGAGAATTAGTTTTGGAAATAAATTAGGGGAATCAATGAGAAAGAGTAGGTGTAAAATTGCAGAAGAAAAATTAAGGATGGGTAGTTTCAGATTAGGTAGTAATATGAATAAGTATTTAGAAGGGGAGCAAGTTGCTGCTGGATGGCCTACTTGGCTTAGTGCTGTTGCTGGTGAAGCTATTCATGGATGGATCCCTCTTCGAGCTGATTCTTATGAGAAATTGGACAAGGTATAATCAATCTTGTGCTTTTTCTTTTATATAGAAGATCATCTATTTTGTCCCCAAATGTTTGAAGAGAGAGAGATCTTCACGAACAGACCTAGGTCTGTTCGTGTTCATCACGAACAGACCTGGTCTGTTCGTGTTCTTCACGAACAGACCTAGGTCTGTTCGTGATCTTCACGAACAGACCTAGATCTGTTCGTGAAGATCTACTCTCTCTCTCTCTAGATCTGTTCTAGAGAGAGAGAGAGGAAGGAAAAAAAAAGTTTGAGAGAGAAAAAAAAATTTAATTTAATTATTTTTTTTTATGTTTGAAGGTCGCCGGCCGGAAAATTGGCCGGCCGGCGACCTTCACCGTAGAAGATGATGAGATGGCGTGGAGATGAGGTGGTAGAGAGAGGTGATGAGATGGAGGAGAGCTCCCAAAAATTAGAAGTCCCTTAGCAATAAAAAAAACATAAAAGTCAAACTTATTTGACTAGTTTTAAGAAAAAAAATTATTCCCCGGAGAATTTTCTTTATTCCCCAAAACCGCGGCCATCATAAATCATGTCATTAATTATTAAATTCCTATTTTCTTTCAACAATTTTTTTTTCTCACTAATTAATTTCCTCAATTATCTTCAACATATTCTCATCACCTTCATCGCCATCATCATCTTCAACATTTATTTTTATCATCACCATCATTATCTCTAGAGATAAACTCATTTGCTTCACTATACTTTCTCTAAATCAATTGAGTTTTTTTTCTTCTCTGACTTTCTCTCTTTACCTTCATCACCATCATCATCTTCAACATTTATTTTTATCTTCATCATCATCTCTAAAGATGAACATTTGTTTCTATGTACTTTCTCTATGGATTAGTTGTTGTTTTTTTGCTTCTTTGTAATTTCTCTCTCTACCTTCATCATCATCATCTTCATCTTCAATATTTACTTTTATCTTCATCATCATCATCTCTAGAGATGAACCCATTTGCTTCTCTATACACTCTAGATTAGTTGTTTTTTTTTTGCTTCTTTGTAATTTCTCTCTATACCTTCATCACCAATTCACCATCATCACTATTATCATCTTCATCTTCAACATTTATTTTTATCTCTATCAACATCATCTCTAAAGATGATCCCATTTGCTTCTCTATACTTTCTCTCTCTAGATTAGTTTTTTTGCTTATGTGTACTTTCCCTTTAAATTTGATGTTTTTTTTTCTTCGTTGTACTTTCTCTCTTCAGATTGGAGTTTTGAAGCAAGAAATCTATACCTTTTCTTCACTCAAATCTGATCCATCTTCAAGTAGTGGTGATTTAAGAAAAACAAAATGAATTTAGAAAAAGTGATTTGGAGAAAAAATTTAAAAGAAAATGTTGAATATGGTGTTGATAAAGATGAGGTAAATGTTGAAGATGAAGATGTAGTAGAAATGTTGAAGACTTGTGATAGTTTAAGATTTGGAGAAACAAGAAATAAAGACTTGATAATTGAAAATTTGGACACAACTAATTAGAAATAAAGAATATTAATTGTTAAGAGAAACTAAAAAGTTAGTGATGAATTGATAAGATTTATAATTATTGTTTCTGGGATAATAAATGTAGGATAAATAATGTCAGAAGGGTAGAATTGGAAACGGAAAAAAAGAAACATTAATAATTGGCGGTTAAATAGAAGGAAAAATGATTTAGGAGGCTGTTTTGGAAACTGGTCATCTTTAGGAGGCTATTTTGGTGAGTTGGTCATCTTTAGGGGGTCAAAATGGAATTAACCCAAAAAAAAATGTACAAAACACGTAAGACCGTCAAAGTCTTACCATAACCCGAACAAATCCCCATCTATCTTTCTCAGATAAAAAATCATATGGACAGTAGATTTAACCTAATAATCATATTCAACTCACTAATTACCGTTAGGTTATTTTGTCTGTACAATTTGGAGATGTTATCTTGATCGTTCGTAAACTTTGAATAGTGTGACTAAATCCATCCTAATCGACTCAATCCGAATTCATTCAGTTATCCAATTTCTAAATTGATAGACTTTATTATATTATGTAATGGGTGAATGGTTAATTTAGATTGATTGAGTTACATTTAATTGAGACAAAATCACGTACACCAACTAAAAAGAACGAATAGTGAACGTTTGATAGTCTAAGTTGTGGATAATGTTGACATAAACTTTAAAGTCCTAGAGATATCTGGTTCGATTCCAAAAAGAGGTGAACTCCGTAATTTATTGGACTTGTATTATTAAAGCGTAAATAATGTAGTTAAACTTTAGGCTAGTCAGTTTCCGAGAAAAAAGAAAGTTACAAGCCGGATAAAGGACCATGACAGGAAAATAGTGCGGGCCTGGTGGGCAAACGGCAAACCACGCATGGCCGACTCAAAAGTAAATGGGAAATGCTACGTTCACGGACGGTTTTAACGGATAAGAATTCCGGAATGACGTGGCGTGTCTTTTTGAAAATTCCATCAAATCTGAGCCGTCAAGAATGAACGTCCCAGATTCCATTCTCTTTCTCAAGCCATCTCATTCTTATTATCCTTACGTTTGAGAGAGAGAGAGAGAGAGAGAGAAACACCATTTTAAGATCAGAAAAACAGCAAGAGAGGATCAAAAGATGGGATTTCTTACAAAATCTTGTTTAATTGAAAAATAGAGGGAAGAAATAGTAATTGAAAAAGTTTTTGTTGGAAGAAATTATGTTCCTGATTTCAATCAAAAACACTTATCGAAGAATCAATATTTTGGATCTGATGGTTCCATGATTTTCAATTCAAATTCAGATTCTTGTCGTGGTGGTGGGATTTCAGTATCTGAAGCAAAATCGACTTGTAGTTCCAGTCTTCCGGATCAAATCCGCAAGCAAGTATCCAGTACTTTCTACTCATCATAATGTCTTTGGCTTTGTCATAAATAATACTGAGTAGTAATTATTTTACCAAAATCGACACTTTTCACATCAATCCGCCATGAAGAACTCAAATCGACCCTATAATTACTCATATTCAAACTTTGATGTTTACCTGAACGAGATGTTCTTCTTTCGGGTTTCTACTGCTTGAATTTTTATTCTTCTGGACCAAATTATCATGTTTTGGGAGTTGATTTTGTAGCTGGTTTCCTTTCCTTTATCTATTGCTCTCATGGCCTCTAATCTTTACCAGGTATCTCTCCCTCCCTCTCTCTAGCTATCTCTATCTATACTCTAACCCTAGAAATATAGTAAGTATATATATATATATATATATATATATATATATATATATATATATATATTGATCTAGTTTATTGGGTTTTCTACATTGTTTGATTGATTGGTTTTAAGGTTAATGTTTCTCTATTTGATTCTCTGAAATCAATTTTATGAGTTGGGTTTGCAAATCTTTTTTTTTGGGGATAGTCATTTGTGGTGCAATTAAGTTTGGGGGTATCATGTGATTAGCATGTCATTATGACTCTGTATGCTCTAAGAACTTGGAGTGGATGAGAAATTTAAGGGAACTCAAATATAATGTGGGTGAGTTGAGTTCATTGTGTCCAATTTGTCGAGATACAACTCAAAATCAATTGACAATGAGTGGAGATAACCTACACATCACGTTATTGCTTTCAGGAGCACCCTTTGCCCATGTAAGACAATTATCTAACGCGGACACACTACTCATATGTAGTGTTCTTTTCAGACTAACTCAAGTCTTTTTATTGGATGATCTGGAGTATGTCTGGTCGTCGGACCCATCACGTGTGGATCTAGCTTTGACATCATGTTAAATTTGTAGTCTCTCGGCTCAAAACCAATTGGCAATGAGTAGAGAAGTCCTACTTATAGCATATTATTGATTAGAAGAGTACCCTTTTTCTATGTAGGACTATTCACTCAAATTGAAAGTTTTAACTGTATGAAAATTGAGATCCAGATGTTTTATGCATGAAACAGTAGTTTAAACTTTTTGTGCATACCTTAAACGTTGTATGTAGGCGAAATGGACTCCACTATATAGAAATAAGTTGGAGAAGTAATGCTTCTTTCATCTTACTGTTCAGTGCATAGACTGAGAGACTCTTGACTACCACGTCAGCTGCGAACTTGGCATCCTTTCTGGATATAAAACTCATTCCGTTATTAGGATACTTATAGGCCTTAATACTGGTTACTAGTATTAGGTTAGCCAGTTAGTAGACTGGAAGGACGATGCAGAAACAATCTGGCGACTGTGATATAACACTGATAGAGGTTAGGATGGGCTGGGGGTTCCTACATCTGAGATCCGACTTATACCAAGTTGGTTTTCGTTGTTCGTCGAGATACTAGAGACACTGGAGAAAAAACGTCGAGAGGGTGGACAGATGAAGTAGAACATTAATCTTCAACAAAAAAACAACTCGGAGAAGAACTTGCATGGATTTTAGGAGGCCAAAGAATAATGTTACCTACAGAAGTATATGAAGCCACAACATTCTAGATATACGTTAGTAATTTAATATGTTTTTTTGTTATCTACTTATGATTCTGTGTTCTTCCCTTGGTCTACTACTATATTTCGTTATGTAATTTTTGGCTTTACATTGAATAACTTCAGAGGAGAATTTCTGATTTGCGTTTCTGTCATTCATGTCTAGTTCATATTACTGTCCTCTGCTTGGCTGGAGTTTTTTGAAAATTATGTCCTTATGTTGCAGCTTATTTGCTTATCAGACTTGGAGTTTGACTACATCAACCCATATGATTCATCATCACGTATTAATAACATTGTCGTGAAAGAGTTTTGGCTCAAGGAACACTATGTGCTCTTTTCCTCTTGACATGGCACTGGCTCGTGTTCCTAATAATGGCTCCACTTACATACTATCATCTGAAGTTGTACGTATTAACTATCTAATATCTATGCAGAAAATGCACTTACTCACATAGTCACATTCTACTTTCTATTAAATATTAACTCTTGAAGTATGTATACTATATGATTGAAAACATTTGTACTTCCATTTATTGAGTATTACATTCAACTATTCAAGGTTCCTGTATTCCCTTCCTAGTAGATGGTGTGCCAACTCTCAGCTTCTTGTTTATGTCATTCATCTGTTGCACATTCGGAACATGACACTCAGCATATTAGACTATTAATATGTTTTATGTGAAGTAAAACCCTCCTCCTGTACTTTGCTTCACTTCTTACTTTTTGCCGATACCATTGATAAGGTGTTCAGAAGTTGCGCTCAAAATAGAGATATTTACCATTGTATGCAGAGGTATATTTATATAAAGTTGTCAAACTTGAGTTTTCTGAGTTATACTCTATATTACAGTATGCTTGTTTGTGAGGAAGTCCATCGTCACTTTTCCTGTAGCTAGTAAATCGATCATGCTGCTCTCTTAGCTTCATTTCTCTATCACCTTTTCCTTTTGAGGGAAATGCATTAGGTCACTAGGCAAAGAATTTTGTACTTTATTATAAATTTCTATTAATTGATTGGAAAGACATTCTAAATAGAGGAAACCAATTTCATTGTTATGTTTTAATAGAATTATATGAAGAAAAAACTTACCCAAACAAGTATGCCAAAGATATTCTGTAGTTATGTTTAGAATTTGCAAAAAAATTTAATTGTGAATATAACGACACCTTGGCTCTCATAGCACCTTGCCAAAGAAATTAGTCACTTGTCCCGCCAATTCTAATAATAGGATGGAACCAACAAAAGCTTGTTCTTTCTCAAAGCCCATATGCACTTGGTTCCAAGAATTGGACTATGACCAAGCCAAAGATGAATGCCGCGTTGGGTTCATAATGGCAAATATGCTACTACATGAGATAAGAGTTAGTTAAGTGAACTAAAGTCTATGGTTAGTTATTTGTCTCGGCTTTACAACAGAATATACGCTGGGTAATATAATCATTGTGCATTCTATATCCTTACAGCTGTAAGATTCTACAAAAACTGGCTCACGGTTGACTTGCACTGCCTTTGAATCCACAGAATCACAAATGCAGTGAAGTCATCAGGGGGTCTAATGGAGAGGCTCTTTAGTGCTGCCTTCAATGCCAAGAAACAAGCAATAATGAGCGGTAAGAAACTTAACAACCAAATCAATTTACATTTTAATAAATACTCCTAGTGGCTCCTCCTGCTACCTTAACTGTAAAAAATTAATTATAAGACCTAAATTTTAAGATCCTGAGACCCCTATGTCAATCAGCTTCACTTTATGACTATACGAGGTCCCCGACTTGCCATAAGTTTTCTCCTCATCAACAATGGCAAAGTCAAGTACAAAGACGTGAGCAGATGGCAGACAACTAAAGCTAGAACCACGAAGTGTTATTTGTCTGAGTGTACTACTACTGGTATTAGTTAGTTGATAAGTTGAAGCATCGCCTTCAATTGAGTGCAGTGCCAGATTTCTTTATGTCACTGAGTGTATACATCATTTACAACTAGTTTTCATAACTTCTGTCTGTTTATGTCAGAAAGGAAAACCTAGTTCTGTATTTGAGGTTCGGCTAGTTTTTATACATAAATATTTTTTTTTGACATTTCTTTAGCTTTTAGATATTTCTACCTGAACCAAAGTGCTTCAATGGTTGGTGTATTGCCACTGCATTTGTTTCCTCATAAATAGATGCTTTTATGCTTCTCCGTCCATCTTAATATCTACACTAAAACTATTTGAGTTCTGACATCAATTCTCCATTTCAATCAGTTACATTTCCTCATAAACATCACAAAGACGATCCTTCGAGAAAACAAAATAACCTCTTACAAACAAGTTCTAAAAATTAATAGTTGTGACGCTGTTGTGCTCCCAAAATTCAATGCTTCTTAAAATTTTAAAGCTCAATGAAGAAAAAGACCATTTGTAGTTCAAGTGACAATTAGCAGCAGAGATTATAAAGAAATTTAGTTCTCCTCACCACCGATGTGTTCCTCTCTCTGTCGTTTAGATTGTAAAGAAATTTATTCATGTACCTATTGAGATGGGTGTAACGTCACGTCTCATAGTTTATTTCGTCTTTTTATTCTTACTTCAACGCTTGTTCACTTGTTTGTGCATTACTTTATAGATATGAATCCATCCCCCATGTGGGATAGGTTGGTATTTAACAAAATAAAAGCAAAGCTTGGAGGACGGGTTCGGCTTATGGCTTCAGGTGCCTCACCATTGTCACCAGATGTCATGGACTTTCTAAGGGTGTAAGGTAACTTTTTTTTTTCGTTAACCTGAAACTCGGTCTACAAAACTCATATATGTTGTGTATTTCAAGTTTTTTGTCCCATAACAATACATTCATGGATTACTCTACAAAAATTTCAATTGACCTACATCTTTTTCTTATCTCCTCTTTATGGTAGGAAACAGATCATTAACTTTGTCTCGGTATGCCTGCTTCCTCCTAAGGCCAAGGATCTCCGTTTGATTATCCACAGCAGCTCCGATCGTGGTATGCTCATTTAAAACTTGATCTCTGTAGACTAGGTGATATAAATCACCATGCAGGTTAAACCCCCCGCAAATTCTGTGCTTAGCATTAAGTACTGTGTCCTGAAATGAAGGTGGAATTTTGTGTCATCAGTATGGATGTCAACTTGTCAAGTAACATGATACTGCTAGTTCATTAATGAAAATGGTGACTTACATTCCGAGCGAATAGAAATGAATACAGATCGTCGCCATGCTTGACGTGTATCGCTATGGAAAGACTTCTGGGGCCTTGCAGGCCGCGGTACCTTGTAGAATCATTAATCAGGATCTTAAGACGAATATCCCGCATTTGTTCAACATTAAGAGGTTCTGAGAAGTACTGAACTCCCAGGTTATTGCATTCGTTGTAGTGACCCAAGTTATAAGCAGTATCAAGTACCACTATGTTGATGTATGTTGAGTATTCACGTCTCTGAAACATCAAACAATGTAGAATTAGAGAGTAAAGTTATGATGCTGATTGTGTTTTAATGGTAGTGATCATGGGTTTGTGATCATGTGTTTAACAGAATTGAATTCAGGAATTCTGGGTCATGGGTTTAACAGGTGATCATGGATCATGCAACAAAGTAGAATTACAGGAATTCTTGGTTTAACAGGTTGATCACATTCTTCAAAAAAAAAAAAAAAAACAGGTTGATCATGCAACCAAGTAAAATTACCTTGAGTCTTTCTATGAAGTCTAGGATCCCCATATCTGGCATCTCCCAAGTAGTAATTAATATTATATTTTCATGGACCTGTATTGAATCAAAGTCACAGTAGTTAAGAGATATTCAGATCTTTTACTCAACATAAAAGATCATGCTGTAAATCACCTCGCTGGCCCAAGATTGGGGGGCCCAAGATTGCACATTTGCCACGGCTTCTGTTGCCCTTGTAAATGGTCGGGGAAGCACCAGAGCTGTTCCAGAAGGTGGGTTAATAATAAAGAAAGAAAGAAAGAAAGAAAGAAATAAAGAAAGAAAGAAATAAAGAAAGAAAGAAATAAAGAAAGACAAGACCCTGAAGTGACATTAAGTAATAAAGAGCCTGACATTTACTTAAGAAAGAAGATGGAAGATACAGATAGATAGAGAGAGAGAGAGAGAGAGAGAGACACACCTCCTACGCTTTGAAAACTGTTCTTGACGACTGACACAATATCATCGTCCAAGTCATTGTTTCTTGCCCTATATATCAGTTTAATTCGTCGGAGAGGACGAATTGACGGTAGAGAAGCCATTAACGTTATAGGATTAGTGGAGGAAGCAGCCATTGTTGAAGAATTAAAAAGAATTGTCAATCAGAAACACTAATTAGAAAGCCTTTGATTCACTTTTTGAATTCTCACACCAACAGCTAGAACTGAATTCTATCACCAACTGGTAGCCTGATGGGCTACTTATACTTTTTTATAAAGGCTGCCCAATAGTGAAGGAGGATAATTTAGGTCAATTCTGTTTTCTTCCCTAATTCTAGTTTTCTTTTTTACAAACTAGCTACCACTACTTCGTGTAGTTTGATTGTCATCTGCACCAATATCAACTACAAAATCGTAAGAAGGGGGTTCAAACATTAAACAAATCCATTAAATTTGTTCTTTTATGGACCTCGCGGTAAATTTGGTCATACATGATCAAATAAGAACCTTTTTTCTGTTTGTTTCTTGTGCGTACAAAGTTCTCGCACTTGCTAGCTACAAGGTTGAAAAGAAGTCAATTTAAATGTATTAAGTATATTTTTTTCGTTTTTTTTTTTGTATAGATATATATGTATATTACAGTGTCCAGCTCATTGGTGCCACTCTGATTTCGATTTTGTCGGGCACATCCTCGAAATTTTGAAACACAGTAGTCAAACGCCAACAACACTCTAGAGACCTATCTGTTCTACATATCTCACCACTTTTTTGCATTTCTTCATCATATTTATTTTGTACGAATACGAGTCCATAATTGATCTTTGCTTTGATTTGTACTCAGTATTGGATCTTGAGATATCCTAGGATATGACATGAGACTATATCATCACTAACTGAGAAAGCTTGTTTGCAAGATATGTTGTTGTTTTTTACCATATCTTCTGAGAATAGATAGAAGTTTTGTAATACATTATAAAGAGTTTGTATATATTTATAGTCCTTGTGAAGACTGTTATTTTATGGGTTGAAATGAGATAAAGTGTGTAAGTGGTCAAGAATCTGTCAGACTGAGAAAAAATGGGGGACGTTTTTCTTGTTCAAACTATAATATCATGGGAAAAGAATATGATACAGGATATTATCTGGTTGATAGTATATATCCGAAATAGTCGACTCTTGTTCAAACTATCTCCCAACCTCAAGGTTTAGAGAAATTTATTCATCTTTGGGATTAAATGAATCAACCGAAAGAATTCATGAGATTCCTCGTGTATTACCACTTCTTACTTCATTTCTCGATAAATCCATCCGAAAGAACGTCGAAGCAGAAAGACACGATCACACTCTTTCATGGTCTAAGAGCACCAAGCTTGAGCATCGGGCTGTACATTGACCGCGTTTGTTAGTACTCGAACTGCAGCGCTTCATGTTTCGTTGTTGCCCACATTTACGTGGAGAGATTCGTTAAGGATGTGAATATACGTCTTACTTCTCTTAATGTTCATCGGATTCCAATAACAAGCGTGATGGTAGCAGCCTGGGTCGTGACTGACAATTTAGAGGCCAGTGCGAAATTGTTATAAGGGCCCTCTTGAACGAACTGAAAGGTTTTTGTATACGAAAAGTAATAAACAAAAAGCTGATGTGGTTTAACTATAGAAAAAAATAGTTTATTGTGGTTAATATATGAAATTACTATATAATAAACTTTGCATTTTTTAAGTAAAGCTTATCCGAATTGCAGAAATTTTTACTTTTTTAAAGTATTATTTCAAATTTCGAAAAATAGACATCTCGGATAAATAATCAACATTTAGTTTTTTTTTATCGTGTCACAAGTTTTGTAGAGGAGATTAATATTTTCCCGACAACCATCACCAGCATATTCAAGTTCTCCATTGTTCCTCCTATTCACCTTCATCAACACATTACATATTATCCTTTCTAACTTTCTCTCTCCCTCTTTCCTTCAAAAGAGATTTAGGGTTTCTCCCTCCCAATCTGATTTGGGAATTCTCTCATTGAAATCATCGTTAATTTGTTATTCCTCTACATTTCTAGTTATTTCAAGTTATACTGATAAGATCTCAGTAGATATAATTTTCAGTAGCTCTAGCTTCCTCACCATCAATCTGTTTTCAAACGATCCTTTAAATTTCCTTCATCGTAGGCTAAATCTGTTGTTGTTATCATCGTCTGTTGTTATCAATGCCGGAAAATCTGTTCACATTTGTGGCAGCCGGAAGAGAAAAAAAAAAAAAAGTACTTCTATTTAATTTTAGACTCTTCAATTTGGCTCTCTTATTTACGCCCATTTTTTCTGTTGTCCACGTAACAAAGTTGGTTATCCATATATTGCGGCCAAAAACAACCAAATGCCCCATATATGGGAAAAATGTAACTTTCAATCATTCATTAGCAAATGTGCAATACTATACTGGTAGGAATCCAAGCAAGAAGCTTTTCTTTTTCAGAGTAAACAACACAAGTGATGAAAATTTCAAACCTATTACAAATTGATTATAGCTGGAGAGGTTATATCTCATTCATAAACTACCTCCAATTCTCTGATAATCTGGACGGCTGTAACGACCTTCTATCGCTCTTGATTCCCTTCTGTCTGAGTGGACTCCACACGAGCTGTCTTCTCTGTAATGCAATAACCGTTGGATGCTTTGGCTTCCACGAGCCAACTTGGGTTGGAGGGCTGCCTAAGAACTTGCTCCTGGACATTGGAGTTGATTCTACAGTTGTAGATCTTGATTCTCTTATTGGTGAAAATGTCCGTGATATCCTCCTTGGATCCCTCGCAAATGACCGCCTTGCAGTTAAGCCATTGTTGGAACGAGCAGTAGAAGAGTTAAGTGGTGTCATTGCAGAGAGATATTGCTCTGGACGGATTGTGGCTATAGAAACTCGTCTTTTGGGCTGATGCACCTGGTTCGTAGCTGAAGGAGGCTTGACTGCAATTGAGACCCGTCTTGGTTTCATCAGATTTTTTGTGTTGGTTGCTGAAACTGTTCTGGAAGTATTCTCTTTTTCCTCTCGTGAAACTGACGTTGGATAACCACTACCGAGTATGGAAGGTTGCGCAGGTGATGGAGGTGGCATGAAGTTGGTGATTCCTCTCAGTGGTGGCCTCAACTTTGAGGGACCCAAGGGTGGTTTTTTATCTGTTAGGCCTTTCTGCTGTAGAGTGGGCAATGCTGATGGTTTAGCTGAAAAGGCGGCAGCAGCTCTAGTTTCTTGCTGGAGTCTAGTTTTTCTTTCATCGGCTAGTCGATTCTCAAGGTCTCTTACCTGTCAAGGAATTTCAGAAAACTTTACTACTTATACCAGGTTACAAATCTTTGAATACATAGGATGTATGAAAAATGGGCAACCTTTTTCTTATTACGAATATTCTAGTTTTACCTTCTCTTGAAGGCCTCTGCAAAGTTGTTCACGAGCTGCAAACCTTAATTGCAGTGACTGTAAACTGTCCTGTAATTTTTTCATTTCTTTCTCATCCTGCCTTAACTTTTCCGCCTGTTAAAAATAGGAAAATTAAGTTACGCTAGATCAAAGTTCTATTAGGGAGACTAGATTTTCACAAGTATGATCACAAGAACACTGACACTATTATTATTACCATCTGTTTAGAATTGAAGAGTTCAGTGGGGTCAGATTGTTTACGAGCTGGGCCATGCTCGATTCCACGAACTCGACTCGCGAAGTTCAGGGAGCAAAGGGTCTCTCCTAAATCTGCAGAGTTTGGGCTGATCTGAACAAACATCAGAGTCTTGCAATCTCCTCCTACATTTTGTTTTCCACAGTTCCATATATCAATTTTAGACAAGATACATCTAAAGACAAGTTTGAATAGTAATTAGAAGCAACACAAGAAAAGCTTACCTAATGAGCTCTGTAACAAATGTGTGAGCTTAGAGTTCCTGCAATTTAGGAAAGATGAAACAATCACATTATTACATATTAATACAAATGAAAGGGAGAGATGGGGAACAAGGGAGAGACAGGTACCTGTAGGGTATGTGTGATGTCTTGGAAGCAAGAGCAGATACAACATCACCAAGGGCAGAAAGGGACTTATTGATGAATTGCGATTCCTTTAGCCTCTCTCCCTCGACCTCGGTTTTTGAAACACGCTCGCTTCCTGCCAAGTCTACGAGCCAAAGGTGACTCCTCGTCCTCTGCCCGTTCACCAAATTCTCACCCTTCACAGTAACGCGGAATAAGCTGCACTATGTTTTTCCCATTAGTGACTGAAAGAGATTCTAGTTCATCTTGAATTACATCTCAAACAGATTTATTCCCTAGAAAATATCGGCGAGAGTGATAAGGATTATAATTACCAATGTGAGCGGCTACTGAACTCATTAGAATTTGTTGATCCAACAGATCTGGTTCCACTGCCGATCTTAAGCTGTTCCCAAACCTCATCTGTGTCGTAAACACGAGCTTCAACCAGACCTGGAACTTCCTGAGTTCCTTCCGCCGATTGCTTTATTTCCAACCTTAACAGATAAACATAAAATTCCATAAGACCTTTATAATTCTCTATATCTTTCATCAAATCAATTTGAAAGACTACTAATTCTACAAAATAACAAAGTTGAAGAACTAGTCTGTACTTTTTCGCAATATTGGGATCATCTACCAGAAGATCCCTTATTTTCTCGTTGTAGACTTCTAGCATGCTAACAAACAACTCGTATCTTATAGTATCACTTCGCTCCTTCGAAATCCGAAACAACTCCTCCAGAGTTCTATAGTTAACGCCTCTGTTTTCTGGGGTCCCTTCCATAGTAAACGTTTTCCCTGTTCCTGTCTGACCATAGGCAAAGATACAAACGTTGAAGCCGTCCAATACTGAAGTCACCAGAGGTGCAGTTTGAGCAAAAACAGCATCTGCAAGGTTACATGAAATTCATTACCAAACCACTACAAAATGGTAATAGAAGGAAAGGGATTGAACTATGGACAATTAGGGTTTCCTTGAATTAATATGTTTTTTTCGAATCGAGGTTACCTTGATTATCCTGAGGCCCAAACACATGATCAAACATGAATGGCTTTTTAGAAGAGTCAGAGCATGTGATTTCAAGCTCGGTATCGTGGGTTGAAAAAAATTTAACTACAGAAGAAGACCCATGAGTAACTTCATCCCGGTTCAAGGGCCTACATCTGCAAAATACTCTTATATTTCCTTTAAGCTCAATTACTTCATTGTAAAGCCTCTTCCTTTCAGAACTCTCTTTCAAGTATTTCATCTTCAGATTCTTATGTTCAGTACCTAATTCAAGAACCAAATCAGTTCCACACAAAATTTCAGACTAAAAAGAAAGACACTAACTTGAGATTTAACTCAAGTATTGAGTGAAAGAAATTACTCAGAAGCTGAAGAGAGGCAGAAACATCTGGACCAGGAAAAGATCCAACACCAGCAACGCACTTTACTTCTTCAGATAAAACCCTATGTTCTTTCTTTAGAATCTGAAGCGAAATCAATCAGATATCAGATAAAAGGGGGAATTTCAATAGACCATATTTAAGGATTTAGGGTTTAAGACAAAATTACCAGGATTTGGGTGCTTAAAGCGTCAATTTTCTTCAAAATAGGGTTGAATTTCTGTTCCTGATAAGGCAATTGGGTTTCTTGAATTTGATTTTCAACGCAATCGGTGGTCATGGAAGTTGTACTTTCTTGTGTTTGATCTAAAACAACATCCGAACATTTCAAAATCGATCAGTTCGTCAAAGATCCGACGAATCTTGAAGAGAGAAATAGAAACCCTAGATCGTAGAACTAATTATCTCAAACTACAAGACTGAAATACAAATATCAGAAAGTGGCTAAAACAATTTACCTTGATCCTGTAGAGAATTGTCTTTGTCTGAAAGTAATTCTAGGGTTTGTTCTGTAACGACGATCAATCATAAAGATAATCAATCGCACAACTCAGAAAAGGGGTGAATCACAGAAGAAGAAGAAATTGGGGAAAGATTTCGTACCTTCCATGTTGTCCTGTTCCTTTCGTGCACAAAATCGAAGCTCTTGTCTGGAACAGTCTAGGGTTTGTTCTAGATCGCCAATCGAGAGATACAACGGAGAAAGAGAGAGAGGTTTAGAGAGAGAGGGTTTTCAGAGAATAAGAATCTTGGCTCCTCAAACGGTCATATAGGAATTCTTTCTTTTGGTTTCAAATTTTGAATTGTAAATGAATAAGAACCGTTGGATCAATATAACGGCTATTCTATATTAAAACTTGTCTTATATATCAGTAAGGGTTTGTTCTTGACCTCCCAAAGAAAAATGTCTCAAGTATCTTGCCACCATCTCAACAAAAAAAAAAAAAAAAGTATCTTGCCACCAATGATTTTTCTTCTCTTATAACAACTTTAAGGGAAGGGAAATATAGTACGCCATGGTGAATTCTAGCAAGATGCTTCTAACCTAGTCCGTCAACCATCTCTCTTGTGAGGGGTGTACATGATTAGACAAGCGATCATAAGTCCTCGAGACATTCATACATCTTAGTTTGAATCGACCCACAATAGTCTAGCAAAAAAAAGTTGGACAAAATCCAAGCTAAATAGTCAGGTTTTGCCCTATGTTTCTTCACTCTCTTCATTGGTTTCCCAAAAGTCAATCATCTTCTTCTGATTTCGACTAAATTCCATATTATTATTTTTGCACTTGACAAAATGTTATTTGGCTCGAAAATGATGGTAAACCACATGCCAAAAGTTGATGTGGCCAATCCCCACTAGTCAGGACATTTCTCTCTCCACATGCCTTGACCAATGGGAGCCGGCCACATCAAAATTTTGACTTGTGGTCGGCCCCCATTTTCGGTCCAACTTGCATTTGTTTTTGCACTTTGACATAAGAAATTGTTCTCAAAAAAAAGAAGTTGAAGAAAAAAACATTCTTAGGTCATTAAATCAACTTTGTAAGAGATTAGATGTTACAATTTGGGCAAAAATGATAGGGTTAATTCCGTTTTGGCCCCCGATTTGTGACCAACTGGCCGTTTTGGCCCCCAATTGTGTCCGGCAGTTCGTTTTGGCCCCAAAAATTTCCTAATTGGCCCCAAATTCTTTTCAATCTACCAATTCTAACCCCATGGCATTTATGTAATTTATTTATTTATTTTTTCCTTGTCCACCTCATCAAACAATTACACCCTCACCTCTGTCCACCTCACCTCTGTCCACCTCACCCATCTTCTCCGGCGAAAACTTGCCGGCCGGAATAAAAAAAATTCCGGCCGGCCAACTTTACCAAAAAAAAAACTCCCTTTCTCTCTCTTCTTCTTTCTCTCTCCTCTTCTTCTTCTTTCTCTCTCTTCTTCTTCTTTCTCTCTCTTCTTCTTTCTCTTTCTCCTCTTCTTCTTCTTTCTCTCTCTTCCTCTTCTTCTCTCTCTCTCTTCCTTTCTCTCTACTACTGTCCGGCGAAGGGGAGGATCCCCTTTGCCGGACGTCTGGTTTCCAGACCTTCGTCTGGATCTGGAGTATTCCTCCCCTTCGCCGGACAGTAGGTAGAGAGAGAGGAAGAGGGAGAGAGAGAAGAAGAAGAGGAAGAGAGAGAGAAAGAAGAAGAAGAGGAGAAAAAGAAAGAAGAAGAGAGGGAAAGAAGAAGAAGAAGAAATAGAAAGAAGAAGGAAGAGGAGAGAGAAAGAAGAAGGAAATTTTTTTTTTTATGTTGAAGGTGACCGGCCGGAATTTTTATTCCGGCCGGTCACCATCCGCCGGAGAAGAAAGGTGAGGTGGAGAGGAGGTGGTGTGATGGAGGAGAGATAAGGTGAAGTGGAGGAAAAAGAGATAGGTGATGTGGCTTTTGTATGTTTATTATTTTTTTCAGAAATATTTCCGTTTTGGCCCCCGAGGATAATTTGGTAAAAAATTTGGTCCTTGGGGCCAAAACGAACTGCCGGACACAATTGGGGGCCAAAACGGCCAGTTGGTCACAAATCGGGGGCCAAAACGGAATTAACCCAAAATGATACTTCATTTCTAAATGATGTGACAAAAGACTTTAAATTGGGAATGTCATACAACAAAATGGAAAAATCACATCAAGCTTCTATCTTCAGTTTTATTGTTTCTAAAAGGTAAAAATATCCCCTATTCCCCTACTGTACATTGTGTTTACTCTGTGTATAGAGAGTTAAGCTCAACATCAATAAGCATTTATTGTTGATTCGGCGATGCAAGTGTTCTGAAAAAGTAGGCATGGATATCTGGTATTATGCGTTCAACAAGTTCAGATTGCCTGCATATTACACAAAAGGTAAAAGAATTTTGAAGTAGGCATCGATTTGGTAAAGACGGCAAGAGAGAGGGAGAGAAAGAGAGGGTACCCTGGTCTCAATTTCTCAAAATGCTCCAGGATGAATAGGATGCATGAATTTCTTAATGACATAGCGCTGTATTTCTCCGAAAGTTCATACATGATTGAAACATTGTCGATTGATATAGCCTGAGCAATTGCGTACTCGCAGAGTCGTTTAAGCCCTTCTAACATATACTGATCTGCAGCACTGAGGAGTTCTTGTGCTATATCTAATGTGACTTCTACCGAGCCTGTGTAGATGTATCTGTTTGCAAAAGCACAAATAAAGTGAATCATAATAGTTCATCAAGATTCGTATTTTGTGAAAGTTGGGTAAAAGAGAATTCACTTACCTCATCATTAATTCAAAAATCTCCCATCTAATGTTAGGAATCACTACATCATTTGCATCCTTCTCCTATAATGCATTTTCGACATGAAAAAATGAGTAAGAAGAAATACCATATTTTCACGTAAATGAGGCAGGGGTTTTAGGTGGAAAATGTGCACTAAGCTATTCGACATATTTTATAGGTTCAGTGTGATACGAGTAACAACAAGAGAAGAAAGTCGTGGACAAAGGAATCTTCAAAAGGGAGCTAAAATGTTATAGTTATGACTCACCCTGTAACCACCATCAAACATCGCACGGAATATGTCTGATGAAGCAAGTAATGTGATTCTGTGTGCATAGAATCGTTTTCCTGAACAGAACAAGAAATAATGAGAATTAACTATTTTTGTGGCCTTAAAGCTGAATTTTCTACTGAGACGCCTAAAGTAAAATATGAACAAAGATGAATCCATTGATGAAGGATTGTTACTAACCTTCAACTAAAAAGGTAATATCAGATAGCGTAGGGTTGTTGACGAATTGCATACCCAAATATACCTGCAGGCACACATGTTTGATGTCATATATACATTGTTAAGCGAAATGCGACGAATAAATTACTGTTAGATTCCAAAGTAATTTCTTATTAGAAGCATTCATGCTATGCATTCATGCTATAATTTGAAGTGCAGCAAACCTGAGGAGTTGGAGATAGTGGGGCTGTGTAGATGGGCGAGAGTGATGCGGCTTTGTTCGCGAGTCTGTACAAGGCTATAGAAGCTTCTTGCTGGTACTTTTCACATGTAGACACAAGATGTTCCAAAAGCACCTCTAATCCTGCATCGAGATAATTGGATTAGAAAAACAAGGCCAATTCCTCGTGATCAAGCAAAAGACTTGGGAAGAAAATTGAATAGAAAGAAAGGAACGATATCATGATAGAACAAAGAGCACAATGACTTTAAAGTCGTACCATTGTTATCAATGAATATCAATCTCTGATCGTCGGGGGAACAGAGATGAGCAAGAGCAAAAGCAACTCTTCTTTGAATTATTTTGCATTCTACACGCATTAGGTATAACAAATAGTTCAATACCTGTCGATGAAAAAATTCAAATGAGTCACTTTCCATATCAAAATCTGTCGGATGTATTGGGTGCAATATCCATAGACTAAGGTCTAGGTATAGCTGCAACAACTTAAAACAAGTGATGGTAAGAATTAAAACTCACCCGACCACCAATCTTTTCCTCTAATCTTCTCAATGTCTTGATTATACAATCTTTTGTTGCCTGCAAATGTATTTGGCTTTGAGATCATTGAAATACTTTAATATGAATGCTAGCAATCGACTATTGAGATATGGATAGATATTACTGTTAAAAATGACGGTCATCCCAACCAATGTATAGCAATGCAATACCAGGGAATTTTAAACAAAATTAAGGCAAATTTGCAAGGAAGGAAGGCCATACTTGAACACTAAACTCCCCTTCTTGTAGCTTCTGTACACCTCCAACTTTGATAAAATCAGCGACGTTATCCTGTATTAAGAAAATGGACAAGCTTTACTATCCTTGTAACCAAAATTTTCAGATGGATACTGCACGTGACCTATGGGTATTTAAGAAAATAGATTTTTCAAGCTACAATCGAATTTAACTTTACCTCATTATCGGCGAGACCATAAAGAGCAAATGCAGCATTATGTTGTAAAGGGCCATTTTTGTAGCTGAGAAGTTTAAGCAACGGTACTAAGCCGCCGTTATAGACAATACCAGCTTGGTTGTGTGTCTCCTGAAAATTAAATTTATTGTGAAGTCAGTCCACGTGAAAACATCTCACAGGTACTACTTGCTGCTCGTATCAACAAAAGCTGACAAGTATTTCGTCACATTTGACATAGAAGAATTATGGAAATAGTAACCTGTGCCAGTCTCCCCAGGGCAAAAGCTGCCATTTCCATTAGTTGTAGGTCTGAGGATTCAAGCATCTCAATCAAAGGGCCAAGAGCACCTCTTTGTACAATGTGAATCTGCCAAAAACACCAATGACAAAAATACACATTAAAGGACCTGGATAACGCGTTATAACAGAGTCTTTAAACGTTTAAATATAGATAACAGATAGGGCTCATCAAGGTATGCTACACTGAAAAGTTCAAGATCACACCTTGCAGTCAGAATCTGTAGTGGCAAACTGCCCAAGCAGCAGAGCTGCTTCCCTTTGGCTCTCTGAACAGGAGGAACTGCGATCATAGAGTGCACGATTAGTTTGTAACGTGCAACAAGAAAATGTGTAATGCATAGAGCATTACACTATTCAGAAACACATGTGAGAAGGTACGCGTTGTATACAAGCATCATAAATCACCTGAGTAAGGCAATAACAGGTTGTAGAGCTCCAGCGAGGAGCACTTCTTTCTTTATGTTTGGGGATGAATGGACCAAATTTCCGATCACCCCAATCTGTCACAAACATAAAAAACATGGCTAAATATTATAAGCAACGGAAAGGATACTACCATATTTCAAATAGGTATAAGAAATAATAAGAAAACAAAGTTTTCTAAGCCTACCGCCTCAGAATGTATAGAGGAGTCATCCGATCGGAGCATTAAAACGAGAGTTGGAAGAGCATTACATTCAACAATCTGCAAAATTATGGAATCAGTCAAGTTGAGAGGAAATCAATCATAGTGGAACTTGCTTTCGTATAAACTTCACATGTTAAAAAGAACATCAACCTGTGTCTTATTTTCATCATTTTTAAAAGCAATGGTTTTCAGTGCCCCGGCAGCTGCTTTCTGAACTTCTTTATCAGCAAATTCGAGCAACTCCACGAGAGGCGGAATTGCACCTTCAATCCTGAAATCCATCCACAATCTCACATAGTTAAAATATGTAACTTCCATGTAATAAGTCAAAAAGGGTACTATAAAAGAAGCAAACCTGACAAAGGATTTTATAGTACAATTCTCATGAGCAAGGTTAGTGATAGTATCAGCCGCTCGTCGAATAACCTCCACCACTTGGGAATTAGAACCACATTTGTACCTCTTTAATAGGTCCACCAAATGAGGCAAAGCACCAGCGTCGACTATGAGTTGTTGATGCTCGGGCTGCTTAACAAACGAACATAGAAAACAGAAACAACCAAATTAGAACTACATAATGTGAGAATAGTCCCACATTGGAGAATGGGTAACTAGCAACCAAGAATATAAAGTATAGGTCCTCTCCACTCATTGCCAATTGGTTTTGAGTTGGATGGCCACAAATTTAACATGGTATCAGAGCTAGGCCCACACGTGATAGGCTTAAAAGCCACACGTGCTCCACGTCACCCGTAAAGAAAAAAAAAAAAAAACAAAGAACGCCACACGTGAGGGGGCGTGTGAGAATAGTCCCACATTGGAGAATGGGTAACTAGCAACCAAGAATATAAAGTATAGGTCCTCTCCACTCATTGCCAATTGGTTTTGAGTTGGATGGCCACAAATTTAACACATAATACATATCCCACAAACAAGCTCATCGTGGCAAATTGCATGCAGTTTCTACATAATACTTACCTCGAACTCTATTAGGTCTAATTTGGTAAAAATTATGGATCAAGTAGTTTTACCAAGCGATCCGATTGTATATCAAAACTCCTTCCCTTAACCTAACCTAGGATCTCACTCAATGACTTACCTAAATATATAGAATGAAATGTTTGATTTGTAACCTTTGATTCATCATTAATTGGTTCTGAACTCACATTATTCGTTATAACAGGATGAAAATAACCTAGATTTTGAAGATCAATAACGAAATGAGCTTGTTTACCTGAATAGCAAGAAGCCCTAGGGCAATAGCACTCTCTTCCTCGACTTCATGTTCTAAGGGCTTATGTTTGTTGGCTTCCCCTACTAAAGCTGGTGGAGCCTGAAGATGCCTTACCAGAGCCGGAATAGCACCACTGTCTATTATTAGATCCACCAATTCTTCTGCGTAAAACAAAAAATATAGATCAAGATCACAAATTTCAACCAGTAATCTCAAGAACTCTAACTAATCAATCAAAATCAGTACATTTTATACGATATAATTTGGGGAAACAGATTACCATTTTTGGCAAACTCGGCAATTAGATGAACGGCTTGTTTAGTAGAAATTCGATCTGATTCTTCCCAAGAAAATGTAGAGTTGAGGGCATCAACTTGTACACTCACCACCATTGATATAGCTCGAATAGTTTCTTCGGATGTAAAATGAACCTCTTGTTCTTCTTCTTCTTCTTCTTCTGTTTCTTCTTCTTCAACTAATTCTTCTAGCTTTCGTTTTTGACCTTTCTTCTCTGATTGGATCTCATAATATTGAGATCTTGGCTTCTCCATTATAAATCGAAAATGTAAGGGTGATGAAGAATGAATAAGAGATTTCCCCTCTTTCTCTCTCTACTTTTTCAGACTTTTGAGATGAAATGACAGTGGGTTTTTTTTATATAGATAAAATTTCAAATTTTTGGTGGCAAAAATTGGTGCCAAAAAGTTGGCGCCAAATTTGGCAGGGCGGGAAAAGAATTTCGCGCATGATGACGGGGACTCTGTAGGCGCCCGTCTTTTTGTTATTGGCACTATGCTAGAGTCATTCACTCTAATTAATCCAGTTTGTCTCAAAACACCCAGCCCCCCTCATTTTGTACACATACCGAGAAGTAACCATATTCCAAGATGAGTGCCGCTAAAAGACCCCGGCCAAATTGTTGTAACCCCCGGATTAAGCACAGATAGTGTAGTGAGAGGTTTCGTGTCTAATCCGGGGGACTACAGTATTTTAGTGGGGGCCTTTAGCCCCTCCCTTCCAAGACTCAAACTAGTTGGACAGCCAGGACAGGTATTCAAATTTTTCGAATTTGAGGGAACCTATAATATTTCGAAATCACCTAAGACTGATGATAAACGTTTTCAAGAATATAACCACTTTAAACACGAGAGAAAAAAGATAAAATCATGAAAAAGATATTAAAAAATACAAATTAAAGCTTATTTTTAGTCTTTTTTTCGATGAACTAACTATAGGTGATATCCACTCAAATAACGTGAAAAGCTTAAGGGTTTTGATAAAAAAAAAAAATCGATCAAATTCGAAATGAAAATGGAATAAGAATAGGAAATAAAAGGTCAAAGAGTTTGGGGTGCCAATAGACAAAATGGAAGAGAGTACGGGTCACTAAGAGAGCAAGGTCTATAATAAAAAAAACAATCATTGCTTGGAAAGGTTTGAAAGGAAGTAAGCACGAGAAGATCATCCCAGACATGATTCTGTTTGCTATCATCTGGCCAGTTTGAGAGGATATAAACGACACCATCTTCAACAACAAAAATCTATCCAAAGAGTACATCTTCTTCTCGGTTAAAGCTCTCATTTATCTGTGGAGTAGAAAGTTTTCTCGAGCTAGTGTTTTTTCTTTTGTTAGTATGGTGGAATCTTGGGATTCTTTCATTGTCTTTTTTTTTGTTGAAATAAGATTCTTTCATTGCTCTTATGTAATTTGTGCTTTGCTTTTGTTTTGTTTTCTTGCCTTTTGGGCCCCCTCTCCTGGATCCTCTTTTTGCTATCAATTAAATCATATAAAAAAATTAAGAAAGAAAACGGGTGCGTAAAGACGCATCCATGTGCTAAACGTCCATTTACGTCCATTTTGCTACGAGGGCCTCTAGTCCAACACAAAAAATTGTGGAGGTCCAGGCACGTATGGCATATGTGATTTTACCATTAAATTCTTTCGAAAATAATTAACTTCCACCTTCCACAACTCCATTACTGTTAGTACGATACCTATTCTTAAGCCCAAGAGGTCTTAGGATCGAAGCTCAGTCGAAGCAGGGTACCATCAAAATTTATCCCATACAATTAAGATAGTAAATGAAGTAGAATTAGGAATAGATGGGTTTTCAAAACCCTAAAATGGCCGTAAGGTCATGTCTTTTTTTTTTTCTCCACAGTCTATCACCACCACCATCTCCGTTTTATCTTTCTTTTACCATCTCTTCTCCTTCCCTCTACCCTAATTTTGTTTTTGTGATTCCCTTTATCTCTCTCTCTCCCTCTCTCTCGCTGATCAAATATTATGTACACAAGTTTTATACTTATGTTTTCGTGTAAAAAGTAATAGACGCACAGGTTGTGGATCATAAGGCATGTAACTTTGATTAATGATTCTTTTACCATCTTCTGTCTCTAGTACAATGTTTAGAAAATGTTAATGTAAAAGTATTGTGTCTAGTTGATGTCTTTTAGATGCATTAATTTAGAAGATACTACTTCCCCCCTTACAAGTTGATGTGATATTAGAAGTAACTAGGCATAACCCGTGCCTTCGGCACGGAGCATGTTATTATGAATTGAAGTTTGAAACCGATATAAAAAGGAAGGAATTTTGGATGAGAATAAGATCAATTTATCTATCATTGAAAAAGGATGTATGTGGCACAAATCTTTGCTTTTTTCTTTTTGTGTAGATACATACGGAGATAGTCGACATAGAGATACTCCTTACCACTTACCACTCCTTGTGTCAAATTCATTGAAGTGTCAAGAAATAACAACCAAAATCCAACAACAATATTAAAAGATCAGTGCTACGAAACTCACAAATTAGTTTTTTTTATGGTTTTGGACAACAAACAATAAAATTATTACAATATAGACTCAAGACTATTTAAGAGTAATGATTGAATCATCACTAAACCTTTTTACCCGTCATAATAACTTAACCCCAACAGTTATCCCCTTTCAATTAAAGAAGACTCATATGGTAGAGATCAAAGAACTCTTGTGTTTGTTGTTGTCGTTGTTGATCTTCTTCTTCTTCTTCTTCCTTTTATTCGTTCGCTTTTGAGATAGTAAACGTATAAGTAGAAGAAAATAAGGTGAAAAGCAAAGAGATAGTAAACAATGAAGTTAGAATCAAATTGTCGACTTATTACAAAAGGGGGTCCAAGACAATTTTTAAATTTAAAATCATCAAATACGTTTAGTTTATATTTAAGATATGGGCTCACGATAAATTTCTGTAAGCTACGACTCTTAGCATTCCACTTAAGGGTAAGCCTTCATTTGAGGGTTACATTACAAATAGAATTATATACACTGACACCTAAAATAACCATATCTAACATCATACCTCCACCCTAACGTTGCAAAAAACCAACCTTAATGGTCTTGTTGTCACCACAGGTCACAACACATAGTTGTTTGTTGGGGTGAGAGAATGCAAGATCATTTACCAGCATGTGCGACAATCTAGAAAGAAAAAGTGAAGTTGGAATTAGGACCATATAACAGCAAACATGTACATAAAAGAAAATAGTACATTCAATTCATACAAAACTCTACCATATAATCAATATGAGGTAATTAGTAAATGTACCTCCAAGTGTTGTCGGGCATCGTCCCCATTCCCCTCCATGATAAGAGTATATCTGCACAATGTGTCTAGAATAGCCACTCCTGCTCAATTGTAAGATATCAAATTAATGAATAATCAGGTGCATTAGAAATAAAATACTGGCGGTCGCAGTTGCTTACCAAATAAAGGGGCTTCAAATATTACGGTTCACAGATACAGTGGGATGCTTAGCAAGAGTTGCCTGAATTTCATCGAATTATATTTTAATTTTGCCTTAACTAATCGCATGATTAAATTGTCGTTCATTTCTTCTTGAAGAGGAATGAACGACAAAGAGAATTCCAAGTACTTTTTCCGAAGTATAACCCTGGGTGAGGAAGGGAATATACCTGCAGTGTCATTGACCAAGGTCCAAGATCCAAAACCTTGAAGTTTTTCACAAACAATCTCTCGAGAACCAACTTCCCACAATGCAATGTCCCCAACATTGGTACCAATTGGAGCATTAATAGCAGATATTAGTCAACTAAAAATTAGAGAGTAATAGCATATTTAAGTTTATCACATCGAATCACTGAAAGCTGCAGAAAGTAACATAGAGGGTAAGAGAAACTAACCCAAAAGTAGAGTTTGCTGAGTAGGATGAAAACCCATGCTCAAGGGTGATGAGCCCTGACTAATTGTCATTGCAATAGTCTTGGGTTAATCATACATTACAAGTATTGTAATATACTTCAAATTCAGTTCCAAATCTAAGCAATGAACATATAGAAAAATACTTCACATCAGCCAAAAATACTTCAATTTTGAGTTGAAAGAACTCCATCTTGGTTTTTTCTTCCCTTCAAATCTTCCATAAGAACTTAAACTGCGAGCTCTAATGGAGGTTGAGTTATAAGGTAATCCCTAAGTAAGGAAACTTGAGATCTTTGTGTTGCTAGAAGAGACAACCCATGGTAGAGAAGATGACCTCTCTCTCTTCAAATCTTCTATTTTACTGAATTCTAAATAGAGATAGATTAAATTATAACTCAACTTAAGAACAGAGTTCAAGAACTTAACAAATCAACATTCAAGTTATCAACACAATATTAAACCCAAAAAAACCCTTCAATGAAATCTGAACCTAATCACAACCCAATTTCCAAAAAGATCTCAAGTAAATGTCTTGTATCCTTGTAACTCTCCCTTGAAAAGAAAATGAAGTGATTATAGCAATTAATATAAACTATAAGGTAATATTACAACTTCAGATTACATCCAAAATCCTAACTTGAGCGTTGAGGAACTTTCTACTTAACAATCGTATCTGCTTAACCATCACTAAGTTTAGTTTCAGTTAAGGCAAGAAAGTGAAACTAAAGTTACCAACAATTCTAACCCTAATTTATTGCAATAATCAGAAGACTGAAGTGGAACTCAATATTACCTGGTGTGCAGATTATTAATAAACATCACGAGTTGAATGTCTTTTATCCTTATTTTCAGAGTAGACCTTCACAAAGAAGTTACAAGCTACCAAAAGCAGTTCGAGTTTCTTTCTCTCATTCCTTCTTCTTTTTCTCTCTCAGGCTTTATATCAAATACATCATATACGAATTACTAAAAACCAAATAATTTTCTTGAAAATTGAATTAGAGTCTCACAAGTTATTCAATCATTCAAAGATTGCCTGAACTGTTGGCATAAATATTTCAATTTGTTCTTTCAATGTTATTGGTAATTTCTAAACCAAATTCTTTAACCTAACTTAGAATATTATAATGATAGATAACTTTAAGAAGTGATTACCTCTAGTGGAAGATTCAATTTTCCAACCTCGATTCCAAAGATCTGAAAAAACAGATAAACCAAAAGAAACTAGATTAGCATCAATAACTAATGAAATTGAGACTTCAAATTTACTTACTCATGTGGAAAAATCTTCAATCTCTCGGTCACTTACCAAAAAACTCATCACCAAGAAGCTAGATGCATAAAATTGGTTGTTGAATTCAAGTTACCAGATCTTAAGAGAAATTCTAACAGTCGCCATGAAGATTTCTTTTTTTTCTCAAGTTACCAGATCTTTGATTTATGAAGACCTTATCTGGTTTCCTGACTTCTGCTTTGCCCTGGAAGATGAACCAGTTTCTGTGGAGTATTCAGGATTGAAGTAATCCACTTTTCCATTTAAAAAGTAATTCACTCTTTCTTTTTCATCCTCTGTCGTTTTAAGTTTTGAAGAAGATTAAAGAGAGAGAGAGAAAAAAAGAGACACGGGTTTGGAGACGAAGGGTTTGGAGACGAAGGGCTTGTTCATCTCACTCAGTGGTGCCCATAGTCTTATTCAATGGTTCAGATTAAGTTTTGGGTCATTTATTTTGTCCTAATCAGCTTGTCCTAGTCATAACTTTTGTGTAGGCCTGTAAACGGTAGCTTATCGGATCGGATATAGGCATATCCGTATCCGAATCCGATAAGCTATCCGAATATCCGAATCCGATAATTATCCGACGGATATTAGAAATCAATATCCGAATCCGAATCCGATAATATTAACGGATATCGGATAATATCCGATATCCGAAAGTTTAACAAAATGTCAAAATTTTTCTTTAAATTTTTTAACCATTAGATCTAAATAATAAATCTCAACCATACATTTTATATATTATTATGAATAAATTCAAATTTTTATTAATTTTTTATATTTTTATCGAATACGGATATTTATCGGATCGAATACGAGTGTATCCGTATCCGATATCCGATAAGCAGATGTCCGATAAGAAATATCCGAATCCGTATCCGAATCCGAAATTTCGGATAATTTTTTTAAATTCGAATACGGATGCGGATCGGATGTCGAATATTCGGATATCCATTGACAGGCTTACTTTTGTGTTTTTATATATTAGACTAGGTATATAACCCGTGCCTCCGGCACGGGCGCTCATGTTGAACATTTTTAATGTAGGCCAAGGCGCTGATGTTGAACATTTTTAGTATTATAACATGTTGAATCTCCTCTAATCAAAACTAATTCGCTTAGTGCAAATATAACTTATTTATGTTTTTCTTTTCTATTGTTTGATGGTCTTATATCGATTGATGAAAATCTGAGAACAAAGAAGACAATAATCAAGATTTAGAAAACAAACTAACCTGATATCTGATGTCTACTTTCCCGTCTTAGGTTGCTTCCTGTCACGATGTTTCTACTTTAACTTTTCAATGTTCTCTTTTTCAATATATGCTACATAAATAACATTCCATATCAGTAACTTAGTATTGTCAAAAGGAACTGGAAGTCAAATACAAAAGCAAATATTTCCACAATCAAATGCACACGAGTTGCAAAGAAACATCTTCAGTTTGCGTGGTGGCAGGAAAAAAACTGATTGGGCATGCAAAGTATGACCACAAACTAAGGCACCTGGTGTTTGGTCGTGATTAGGACACCAGATATAAGCCACATAATCCCAATCAACCCCTAAGTAAACAACAAAGGTAACAACTCAAGGATCTCCGCTACTCCTGGCTCCTTGACAATTGCAACCCCTACAAAAACCACACATATGCATGAGAGGAGTGAAACCTTATCGATTTTATATTCTCTCACCCTCTGGCATATACCACTATTATATGCCCAACAAGCATTCAATTATTTGTATTGTATATGCTTTTTAAAAAGGTACATCATCATTACTATATAACTGGCCAGAAAGACACCAAAGCCAAAATAAAAAGTTATAATGCCTGCACCATAGTTTCCCCATTTATAAAACAATATCAAGGTAAGAGAATTATGTGCTAGAATTTCTTCTATACTAATATAAATGGAACAATACATGAATCCAAAAAAATCATCATAATCGAATAAAAGAGCCGATGCAATGTAATTTCCAACTTTACAGTTTGACAATAAATTCTCATCTTACTGCTTCGACAATAAGAAAAAGACGAAAGAAAAGAGTAAGGCCACTTAACCCGTCGACAGTTGCAAAAAAGAGAAAGATGAAGGAAGTTAGCCAAATATGGCCAAAGCGAAGGCCAGTGAAAGAAAATGAAGGGAAGTGATTGACTAATGTTTCATGATACTAAGAGTAAGTAATTGAATTCTTCTCTTCCATTCCAAGACCTTTAAAGGAGAGCCTAAACAATAACTTTAAAAAAAAAAAAAAATTGAGACTCAAGCAAATATGAATTTTAGGCCTCTTATTAGAGAAATATTCCCAAAATAAAAACATTAATTCTAATTTAAATCTAGAAGTAGTAAACTATGAAAGGAGAAAATAACGAAGATGATGATGGGTTTCATTAGAACAAAAATTCAGATATGCACTAAAATGAACGACTTGTGAACTAAAAAAAACTTATGAAAAAAAAACAATTAAGGAACTATTTAAAACTTATATAGATTATTCAATCATTTACTCTAACATACGCATCAAAGCGAAAATTAGTAAAAAGGATATTGATCCCATACCTAAACACTTTTGAATAGAGATATGTAGTGAAACAATTGTTCCAATTACCATCATCAACCTCACATCTTCTATCCTACAACTTTAGTCCACTACAAAAGCAGAAACACTTAAGGCATAAATAAGTAACATAAATAGTTGGTTGATACTACATCTATATTATTAGCTGAAGCAAGATTTGCATGCTTCAACTGTAGTTGGTCGAATAGTATTAGCTCATATGTAAATCATGAGTAACATCAAGTATCTGTATGGAACCACTAACAAAGATAAATTATTGTCGCACTTGCCTCCAGAAAACCATATTAACGTTCATGGTTTTGTATGTCACAATGTCCTTTTTCTGTGTTAAGTCTAAACTAAGAGGTCTTACACATTAGTTCATTACATCGGAGACGTATTTTTCTCATACTGAGTTATACTATTGATCTCATGGTCCAACTACTCTACTACTACTACTACTGCTTTTTTTTTCCTGTGTGGGGTCTAAACTAAGAGGTTTTTTACATCATTTCGGTACATAGGAGACGTATTTTTCTCGGAGTGAGTAGTACTGTTTATCACACCGTCCAACTACTCTACTACTACCACTCCTTTTTTGTGTTGGGTCTAAACTAAGAGGGCTGCTACATTGTTTCGGTAGGTCGCAGACGTATTGTTGTCAATAATGAGTACTATTGATCACACTGGTCTTTTTTAGACATCATGTATAAAGTTTTTTTCTTTTTGAAGCGATAATGTTAAATATGAATCCAGCGCTAACAAAATCATGAAAGGAAAGAGAAACATCCACCCAATTCTAAGGAGAAATGTATATAGGAAAGAGAATCATCCACCAAATTCTAAGGAAAACTGCATATAAGCAGCTATATTCTCCCAAGAGTTCAGAAAAAAAAAAGACAAAGAAATACTCTTAAAAACGATTATTTTTGTCTAAGGAAACACTCCACCAAACTGCACATGAAGTGTGAAATCTAATGATAAGAAAAAAAAAACTAATTTTCACAATTGTGTTACTTAGATTTTCATGTTTAACACTGACCAAAATGTGAAGCAAGTAATGAAGATTACTGTTTATAGTGATTGGTCGGGACCGCTAAGTAGTACAACCCGTGGAGTACGACCAAGAAGGAAACTACAATCTGTTCTTTCATCTAAGACTCATCCCGATTGCTGAACTACTAACTAATAGAGTTTGTGATCTTCTGCATGGTTATGTGAAAGAACTAATTCCTGAATTCTTCTACATGCTCGAGTTTCTAGAAATTTGTTTAATGTCGTCTTGCGAGATAACCAATCTCTAAAAAAGGTTTGTGATCTAAACTATCTTTGATTGGTCTCTATATATTATAGTTCTTTCATCTAAGACTCATCCCCATTGTTGAACTACTAACTAATAGAATTTGTGATCTTCTACATGGTTATGTGAAAGAACTAATTCCTGAATTCTTCTACATGCTCGAGTTTCTCGAAATTTGTTTAATGTCGTCTTGCGAGATAACCAATCTCTAAAAAAGGTTTGTGATCTAAACTATCTTTGATTGGTCTCTATATATTATAGTTGTTCCTCAGCAAACATGAAAAACTATGTAGTATTGTTTGGTCTGTTAACACAATAGCAAATTCTTAACTAAAGACATGCAAGTATTGTAACCACATGACTATGAGTACACCTACCAAATTCTTGTCAATCTGAATTAATAGAATTGTGAAATCTCAAATGTAAAATCAATGTACTAACAAAACCCAATATAGGATTACCCGTAATTAATCTACTTGTAAGAAGACACCTATTGTAATGCCTAAGGGAAATAGCTTGAATGTTTCGGAATGTGTCAAAGAAATGGAAGCGAAAAGTAATGGGATGTTTGTAACTACTTATGCTGTTGCCCGATGAAAAAAAATAATTCAGGGAGTTATTAAGGCATCATCTGCATTATATAGAACGAAACCGTTCGTGTAGGGATAAATCATTATACGATATAAATCATTATATCAGTAAAGCACTTTCAAGTACATGAAAGTAAGCATAAAGGGTCATAATATATCACTGGAAGTTTTGGGATCAATAATCAAATTCTTAACTGAAGACATGCAAGTAATTTAACCACATGACTATGAGTACACCTACCAAATTCTATAATACAATCTATAATCTGAAAAAATCACACAGACATTTCACCAAACATGTAGTGTGCAGAAACATTGCATCATTTAATTAATCAATTGAAACTCAAGATCAGAAGAATGAATGATTCAGACAATCAAAAATCTAAAAACTAACCTTGTCGGCGACGACTCAATCCCAAACGTAGTAGCACAAACAGATTCGGTGAAGTGATCGATTGAACACCAAAAATCTAAAAATTCAGAAAACCAAAAATCAAATCCAAAGAATATAACAAAGAACTAAAAATTCAAATCACAAACACTGACCTTGCCTGCGGCTACTATCAATTTCTGGTCCAATCGTTTTTATGGAGAAATTCTCTCTCACGATGGTTTTTATGGAGAGAAATGAGAGGCATGTAGAGAGTTGTGTCTGTCCAAAGGTGGAGAGGCTAAAAAGATGCATTCCTACAGGCGCCCGGGTGTAATGAGTCACTCAATCCAAAGGTGGAGAGGAATGCTGATGTGGGACGGACGACCGGATTTATCCCAGGGTTTGTCGTAGTCAACACTTTTCAACCTATTTTATTGTATATATATATATATATATACGTACTACTACTTTGTTGTCGCCAGCATGTGTTTTAAACCTAAAGTGTCATTTCAAACACAATAAACATTTAAAATCCTGGGTCTGAAACGTTATAGTTAGATAGAGAAACACCGAATAATGCCATTTCAGATAAGATAACAATTTGACTCTGTGCGAACACAGTAAAGGTTCAGATAGTTAGTTTCGAAACAATACAGTTACATACAAGAACACGTAAGTATGCCAATTCAGACAAATAAGCAATACGACTCTATGCCGGACCATAATCCCAGGCATAGTTATAGGACTAAAACAACAATTAGAAAGAGGCAATCAGCAAAAGCTTGAACCAACAACCGATAATTTTTAACAACAAAGTGTAGACAGGGATAAGTGCGACACTTTAGAAGAAGAAGAGGATTTTGTGTTGTATATAAATAAGACGCATTCTACTATAGTATCGTTATAATCATGAAAATATCACAGCAGAAAAATGGAATCACACTTGAGGACGATAATACATCACTTATCATTTGGAAGGAAAAGTTGAATACATAAGAATAGACCAACAATTGGTAATTTTGAACTTCAAAGTGCAGGCAGAGATAAGTTGAAGGCTTTTAAAATTATGGCTTAAGGGGAACGAACTCGAAGACCTACATATCGTAGCATTTTTTCAGCTAACTGCTAAATTTTTTATACGTTTCGACATCCAAATATCGAGGTTCACAGGCACAAAACAACAATATTGAGGTTCTAGTATGTTCTAAACATGTTTATTTCTGTAGTTCATCGGAAAAATCTGGGAAATCTAGGCAAAACGTAACCATACGCGATCATTAGAGATTTACAGCAATAAGTATGGAAGTAAGAAACTGAAATTACTTACGAAGTGATTTGCAAAAGAGGCTAAGCGTAGTTTGAAGAGCCGAAACTGAGTTCAAGCGTAGTTTGAAGAGTCAAAACTGAAAAACAACAACATGATATTAGTATATTTCTTAAAAAGATAACAAATTGGTTCATAATAAATAATACCGGCCAAATGCGAGACGAAGATGAATGAAGAAAATATTGTCATGACTCGAAGTGCTAACTGGGTTTCATGAAGGACATGCTTGGCACATGTACACAAAAGTTCCAGAAAACTTAAAACCATGAGGTGGGTTTGTGTTAAGCAGGGCTTCTGTTTTATTTTTTCTGCTTGGTGAGTTTTATTCCGTGTATGGCCAGTGATAAGTGCCAGAGAGAAAAAGGAAGGCAATTAATGGTGATGATCTTTTATGGGCAATGGCTACTCTATGGTTTGAGGATTATATTGATCCTCTTAAGGTGTACCTTATAGGCACAGAGACGTAAAAAAGGAAGACAATTAATGGTGAGGGTCAATTCATTTCATCTCCAATCACCAATCTAAGCGTCGACAATTGAGCATTTGAACTCCAGAATTTAAAAGAACAACAATAATATAACTCACATAGATGGTTCCAAGTTACAACACTTTGTGGGCATACGATCTCTATACAACCAAATACTAATTTCTATCAACTCACATAGATGGTTGCAAGTTACAACAACACAGAAAGAGATTTTTATCATTTAAAACATAAGTAAACAGAAATTGGATGTAACAAAGTTTGAGAGCTACCAAGTTACAACAACATACAAATAACTTTTTATCATTTAAAACAAAAGAATACATAAATTGTATTTAACAAAGTTTGAGAGGTTCCTAGTTTGAGAGGTACCAAGTTACAACATACAAACAACTTTTTATCATGTGAAACAGCAGTAAACATAAACATAAATTGGATATAACAAAGTTTGAAGCATTCAATTTGAGACATTTTGTTTGAGACATTTTATCAAACAGGTTGTGAGCGTATGAAGTCTATGCAGATTTTTATCACAAAAGTACCATATCAACTCCAGACAACAAAATAAAAATTCCCAGACAACTAAATAGATTACAAGACTACTCTCAATTTTGATTCCAATAGATGAACAAATTAAATAGATTACAAGACTTATTTCTCACATAGATGAAGCAATTACATACTTATTTCTAAGATTCCAAATCAAAACAGACCAAAAGAACTCATTTCTGATTTCAACAAAACTACTCTCAATTTTGATTCCAATAAAATAGATTAGATGAATAGACGAACATGAGAAAAAAGACGAACAGAAGCAAACTTACCTCGCTTCCTCTGCACTGATAATGGAAGGTGAAACGAATGAAAAATTCTCGAACTGGAGCAGCCACTGTTTTAATAGAAAAAAGATTGAATAGATGTATCCGGCGGGAAATAGATGCGTTGGTCCTGGGAAACAGATGTGTCTGAATCCTTTCCCCAACTTACGTGGCTGAATCCTTTCCTCAAATGAAGTGGTCAAATCCAATGGTGGATGCTAGTGCTGACGTGGGACGGACGACCGGATTTATCTCTAGGTTTGTCCCAGTCAGCACCCATCCACCTATTTTATTATATAGATTGTCCTAGTCACAACCTTCCTTTTTTGTTATATAGATAGGCATTGCTAAGGTTGCTCTAGTGGCAGTTTGATTTGATCTTGCCAGCTCATTTATCTTAAGACTGATAGAGAGGCCGCGAAAAAAAAAACGACAGAGAGACACGCACACAACACACACACAATGATAAAGAGACAAATGATGGTGGCGACTAGAGTTGGTGATATAATTAAAAAATCGATTTGTGAGCCACCAACAACTTGGCCTTTAAGACCTTTAGATGAACGAAGTCAGAAAATTAGAAAGATAAAGATATATGGCATGTCGATGGTATCATTTTGTTGAATCGTCGGAGGGTAGCTCGACTCAAAGAGTGGTTGGAGCTTTGACTCTACGGGGCTCCGATGACCAAGTCAACAAACTATAAAGATAGAGAGTAAATGGCATGTCGAGGGTATCATTGTGTTGAATCGTCGGAGGGTGGCTTGGCTCAAAGAGTGGTTGGAGCTTCGACTCCACGGGGTAGTTTGTCAGGTTAGTCTCTTGATGCAGGTCGAGAGGTCGACTCAAGTCGGAGATTTCAGCAGGTCGATGAGTCGAATTGGCCAGAGACTTTAATAGAACTTCAAGGGTTTTGCAGCTTGAAGGTAGATTATCGTCATCTATATTGATTAACTAAAATGTTATAAGTGTGAGAGAAGATTTGATCAGTAGAGCATTCCAAAAGGATGTTCCAGTTGTAAAGTTATAGTTGATATTCAATGTATATTATCGTCTTAGTTCCTATATGGGCAAACATTCGCCTAACGAGGTGCCCTTAAAGGTGAGGTCCAATCGCTTCATAAGGATAAGATCTGTGAGTCTCGACAGTAGGTTGGGTGGCCATTGAGCTATATTATATTCATAGTGTATCAATGTCAATGTCATAATGTATCAATGTCAATGTCTTTGCATCCCGAAAAATATTCTTGTTTTTTTAGAATGCTGACCTATATTATATTCATAACGTATGAATGTAATGATTCCTGGAGCCTAATAATAATAAAAAAACACCAAATTTTTCTTTTTCCTGATATTATACTTCAAGAGTCATTGTAGTATATGACATAGATACATCGTGAATGCACGTTGATACATCGTGAATGCATGTTAATACATCGTTAATGCATACTGATACATCGTGAATGCATGTTGATACATCGTAAATGTACACTCACCACCATTGATGGAGATTAAATAACTTCTTCACAAGTAAAATAAATCTCATGTTCTTCTTCTTTCGTTTTTTCTTCCAAAGTTCGCTATAGTCATGTCGGGCAAGTTCCACTTCGTAAATAAAATCACGATTTCGTGAACCTGCAATTTTGGATTAGATTAAAACGAATCTTTATCAGCAAATTCAAGCACTTCCACAAGAGGCAGAATAGCACCTTCAATCCTGAAATCCATCCACAATCTCACATAGTTAAATAATGCAACTTCCATGTAATAAGTCAAAAAGGGTACTATAAAAGAAGCAAACCTGACAAAGGATTTTATAGTACAATTCTCATGAGCAGGGTTAGTGATAGTATCAACTGCTCGTCGACTAACATCCACCACTTGTGAATTGGAACCACATTTGTACCTCTTTAATATCAAGAACCCTAACTAATCAATCAAAATCAGTACATTTTTAAGACATTAGGATATAATTTGGGAAAAAAAGTGGAATCAGATTACCATTTTTGGCGAACTAAGAAAATGTGGAGTTAGATAATATCAACTTGTACTCCTCACCACCATTGATATAGCTTGAAATAGTTTCTTCGGATGTAAAATGGATCTCTTGTTCTTCTTCTTCTACTACTTCTTCTTCCAGCTTTCTTTTTTGACATTTCTTCTCTAATTGGATCTCAAAATATTGAGATCTTAGGATCTCCATTATAGATTGAAAATGTAGGGTGATGAATAAGAGATTGAGTTGATCTTGTATAAGATCTAGATTAGACTGTTTTTTGAGGAGTTCTCCTCTTTCGCTCTCTAGTTTTCACTTGTGAGTACAAAATGCGACGCTTTTTCAGTTTTATAGGGGAGTGCTAATTCTAATTTTGGCGCCAAAAATTCCGCTTTAGAATGGTGAATGGGAAGTAACTTGCAGACTAGATGGTCTACAATGTTAAGGCAGTGGCAGATTGGCGCAGGCAAGAAAGCGGAAAAAAATCATCTATATTACAAATCACATCAATGTGACTAGGATATAATAATTACATAAAATCTGAATACGACAAAAATCGTAATCTGACTAGGATATAATAGTCTGATTAGGACATTAATCTCCATTATGAAATTGATAATCTAATTACTCCTCCGTTATGAAATTGATTCAAAACCCGTAATCTATAGTGGATCCCAACCATTGATGTAATTGTTAATCTAACGCTCCCCCTACTGTCGTTTCTTTCTCTTGTATGAGCTGAAACGCCAAAATCCCTCGTCTCTCTTCCTGCACCCTTCATTTAATGTTTTTGTGATTGAATCTGCCAATTCATTCAACCTTCATTCGGATGGCGTTCCTCCATGAACTCGCTGCTTCGTCATTTATTCACTCTTTTATATTGTGAAACTCCCACTTGAACCGCATGTGAGAGAAACTCTTGTTTCTCTCTCCTCTCACACGTCCAGTGGAGAGAGAAACCCTTATTTCTCTCACATGCGGTTCAAGTGGGAGTCCCAAGAGACGGGTTGTGTAGCCTTGTTGTAAATGATGTTGGGTAAAGGTTTGATTTTCTTTATTTCGTTTGGTTCTGAACTCTTCTTATTTCGATGTTCAATTATGATTACATATAATACTAATAATAATGAAATTAAAGATGAAACATTGTTTCCTGATACAAAGAACTATTCTCTAACATGTGACTCTTCACCTCTTCGCAATGACCCGCGCGACCGTAGTTATTTACTTCATTAGCATCTTGTTCATCCAATATTTTTCCATTTCCACAAATTTATATATTTCCTCTATATGGAAGGAAATAGATATTTGTTTTTCTGTTTTAATTGGTGAGATTTTAGTACTAACATTTTTTTCTCCACATAGGTTACCTTCCCACAAGGCCACAACTTAATAGAAATCTTCATAGTAGACCAAATCTCATGAGATCTTTCTCGAAATTTTTTCGCCTATGTATTTTTTGAAATACCTTCTCAAACTCTTGAATGTGTCTTCGTAATTACCCAAGCGTTGGTAATTTCTTGGTAATGTTAGTAAATATACTCATGAAGTAGAAAACTATCTTTAAGTTATCTTCATACTTAAAGATTCATGTGTAATTCGACAGAAAAAAGAACATCTTTAAATTAGCTCAGGGGGAATACATAGCTCCCGAGAAAATTGAGAATGTATATGCGAAGTGCAAGTATGTCGCCCAATGCTTTGTATATGGTTCTTCTTGTATGATTTTATTACGTGTATCAACCTCTGCAAGAGTCTCCTTTATGCTGACCAACAATGGTTTTCTGATTAAAGGTGATAGCTTGAATTCCTGCTTAGTAGCAGTCATCTCTGTAGACCAAGATCTGTTGAAGGCTTGGGCAGATTCCGAAGGCATCAAGGTGGGTTTCCGAAAAAAATAAAGTTAATGTCAACAAACAAGAATTGAAGAATTCTTCTAAAAATAACATTTTGTTCGTTGAACTTAATTTATAATTCTCGAGTTATGTTTTTTTGCAGTACGAATCATTAGAACATTTATGCGAAGATCCAAGAGCAAGGGCAGCAGTCATGGCAGAAATGGATGCTGCTGGAAGGGAAGTTCAAACAAATCTCCTCTTTAAAATTTGCAACTTGACCTTCATCTCTTCTCTTATTGCGTTTATAGCCCTGTTCTGAAAATAATTTTCTCTAACTTACTTAGGTTATAGCCATATTCTGAAAACAGTTTTCTCCAACTTCTCAATTGCCCCTGCTTTAAAGTAACGATGAAATTAAAGCTAGAGAACACAAGCGACCAAAGTAACTTTATACACGCGTCAAGGTGTATCGTGGTTAAGGGTAATATTATTCGTGTAAAAAATCTAGGTTTACCCTTTACCAAAATATTCCATAACCTTCTTATTTGCCTAACACATGGAAAGGTTGGTAGGTTACCCATGCATTTCACATGTCTTGCTCCGAGTTGCATTTTATCGTCAATAATAGAAGTTCCTATGACACTCTATAATCTAATAGAACAAGTTCCATGACCATGATATACAATTCTACAATGCACTAGAATGCACTCTATAGTTTAATAGAACAAGTTCCATGACCATTATATACAATTCTATAATGCACTAGAATGCTGCCATTACTGTTATACAATTGCAACCACTGGCCCTACGACTCCTGGTACAATGTAACATCTTACACCAAATAAATGCTTACTAATAGTAAGAGAAAAATGGAGGTGCCTGTAATATTTGTAATACAAAGGTTAAAGGTGCTTTAAGATCTAACAAACTATTAATTTGTATCTCATCGAAAAAAACTATTAATTTGTTGAGAAATATTGTTTGGCCCGAGTTAGCCGACCGACTTGGACCTTAAAGCCCGTATAAGGACCGTGAAGGTCACATGAGGTTCCTACTTTTACTTCATACTAGGGTATATCCCGTGCCCTAGGGCACGACAACTCTATAAATCAAATTTGACGACTTTTCAATTTTCATAACAAATTTGATATATTGTGGATACCTTAATTTTTTGGTGTTCTAGAAAACCTAACCTAATTTTCTTTTGTTTCCTTTTTTCTTAAATCAGTTCTTTTATTGAGAAAGGGAGAGACAAAGATTTTTATTTTTTTTTAACCCTTACAGTATCTTTTATTTTATTTTTTTTAAAATTAGTTATTTTATTTCTAAAAGGACTATAAATTAATTTTGGAGAAGGACTTCTAGACAATATCTTATATTAAAAAAGGATGTTTGCCCCAGTCAGCGTTTTCCCTTCTGTTTTATTATATAGATATTTACATATTAATAAATCATAGGACAACCTTCTATTTGAACTAGGTTCCCTCCCCTCCTACGGACGGGGAAGATCCCTCTTGGCTAACGCCTTCGAGGAGAAGAAAATAAATTTAAATCACAACATAAATAAGATAAAATTACAGGGAGAGTGATAACCATGTGTTTGAAGAGTAGAGAGGGAGAACCATATTTATACAATTTTGAACTGACTTAGAAGTCTAACCGAATCACTAAAATTAAGGGGAAAGTGGATGTGCAATCGTGAGTGAGAAGATGCCTGAGATATAGTTATTTTAGGGAGATTGTAACCGAATATTCAAAATAATTAATTGTTTACACTAATACACTTATTTTTTAAGTCAAATTACACTAAAAAGGATTTTATATCAGTCGTTCGATCTAATCAAAGGTAAATCTTTAAAATAAAATGGATAACCGACTTATCCCCTGGATAACCGACTGATCTGTTTTAATATAATAGATTTGATCTCATAACTTCATCTGGTTAAGAGGAGGCATCAAACTACTATAACAAAGAATGGTGGAAACCTCAACCAAACTTAGAAACCGTAAAATTCAACTAAATCCTAGTACTTTTCTCAAGAACTTTTGATTTTTCAAAATCTTTTATGACATACATAGTATAATACGAGATTGGCTAAACCAGGAAGGATAAGAGAACATACGAGAGAGTGAGACAAAGATGAAGTTTTAGGACAATGATTTATTCGATGCAGTTAGTCCGAGTCATTAAAAGCAACAAGTAGAAACTCATCCGACTATTATTCTTCCCCGAGCGACGATTTCTCTATCTCTTCCCCCCATAATTGTTCTTAAATGGCCATCTGTGTCTCTCTCCATTAGCCTCTCTAACACTAGTTTCGACATTTATGGTAAATCTTTCCAACAACAACTACTTTATCTCTCTGATAACCCCACATTGCTTTGAGAGATTATGAAGCTTAAGATACGGTGTACGCTCAAGCTTAGCAAGTGGAGAAGACTTTTGGGTAGGCTCGTAGATTTACTAGAAATAATAACTTGTACTTGTACGGGTTGGGTGTAAAAACAAAGACAATATTAATAACTACTAAGGTTTGGTGCGTCACAACTGATAATAGAACTGAAGACGACTCTTCGCAAAGATAATCTTACATCGCTTTAGAAAAAGTCTTAACCCTTGAGAACAAGCGTACACTAAAGTTTAGAAAGTGTCGATGTCTTTTATGTAAGTTCGCGGAATTCGTTAGAAACAAAACTGCATACCTGTTAGACCTGGGGTTGGACGTCAAAACGCGGGGACAATATCAATAGCTGGTAAAACTTGGATCGATACACTATCTCTTGCTACAATGTTAACTACACTTAAGCACTCAAAATGGCATTGTACTACAATGTTTGTTGTTTGTATCATTATATCATAGCACAAGATATCTATTGTTTGCAAGAAGTTCATAATGTCATGGCACAAATATTTCATAGTATATTTTTGTAATTCTTCTTGTAAGAAGCAACTATAACATATATGGGAAATGAAAGAGTGCCTTAAAAATTGATACTTAGAGGATGACATATTTTCTCATTTGGAAATAAAAGCGGTTCCCACCGTAGTCAAACTTTGAAAAAACCCTGTCTCTTAGTGAACTCCACTTCATCATTATGCCATCCTCTAAGTCACTCAAGCATCTCCCAACATATATTTGATCGAACTTAACACAAACACTAAAACTTTTTTTTTTGTTGAACACACAAACACTAAAACTTGAATTAGTAAAAATAAACAAAAAAAAAATCAGGTTCATAGGGGGCATGGCAAGGGGTTCAACCGAGTCAGATTCAACCCAGTCAGATTCAACAAAACACGTAAGACCACCGAAGTCTTACCATATCCCGAATAAATCCTTGTCAACGTTTCCCGGATAACAAACCAAATGGACGGCAGATTGAACCTCCTGATCATATTCAACTCACTCACTACCGTTAGATTATTTTGTCTGTACAAATTGAAGATGTTATCTTAGTCGTCCGTCAACCTTGAAAAGTGTGCCTAAATCCATCCTAATCGTCCCCAATCCGAATTCCTAAAAATTATCCAATTTCTACTATTTTTCCTTCTCCCCCCTCTCTCTCTAAAATAAAAATTATCCAATTTCTAATTAGAGAGTGACAAAAATAGATATATAGAGAGAGAAAGAGAAATAGAGAGGAGACAGAAAATGACATGCTGATACATTGTGAATGCATACTAGTACATCGTGAGTGCATACTGATACATCGTGAATGCATGTTGATACGTCGTGAATACATACTGATACATCGTGAATGCATACTGATACATCGTGAATGCATACTGATACATCGTAAATGTAACACTCACCACCATTGATGTAGCTTAAATAGTTTCTTCATAAGTGAAACGAATCTCGTGTTCTTCTTCTTTTGTTTTTTCTTCGAAAGTTCGCTATGGTCATGCCGGGCAAGTTCCACTTCGTAAATATAATCATAATCTCCTGAACCTGCAATTTTGGATTAGATTAAACCATATCATTAACAAAGAAAAACTATGTTTGAATGAATTACTGTAAATTCGGATTTAAATATATCTTTAACTAAGAAAATATTTTTTTTCTTGACTAATCCAATAAAAGACTGCGTTTTTCAAAGAATTAATATACCAATATACCTCTTTTCGTAACTCTGTGGAGCCCATGATTGGACATTTGACAAAGCTTCACTAGTTGATGTACTAATGCTACAGAAATAGAGACAGAAAGAGATAGATAAATTGACACAGATGAGACATACCTTTACGTTCAAAGCCCTTTTAACTTGATGATTTTGAATTGATTCAATTGCTCACCGTCCGTTGAAATTTGTGAGCTTTAATGGTAAAGTTTAGATTTTGAGATAAAAATTTGAATTTGTGAGCTTTAATGGTAAATTGGTTGATTTGGAATTTAAGTGTTTTTTTTCGTCTGAGCCCTATTGAAAGTGAGTTGATTCTCTTTATCCAAAAAACCACAATTGGTGGTTCATTCTTTTCTCACTAAAACTTATTGAACATAAAAATCACCTTTTTTTTTTTTGGCTTAGAAATTTCAATTTCCAACTCGTGTTCTATGCGGGGGAATGTGTACTTGAAGTTTTAGGAACTAAGGAATAAAATAACTACACCTCAGACTTTTCTTACCCGTACTCAAACTCAAGTTAATTCAACTAGTGCTTCCTACTATGGACCAAACATATACTAGTTTTTTTTTTTTCCAATTTATGTATTTTTTTCCATTTCATATCATGACTTCTTAAACGATTGATGATACCAACCTTCTCGTACTAAGTGTCCTTTAGGAGTACTATATAATGATTTTCATGAAACAAAAGAAACTTCGACAAAATAAACTGGTTAGAGATGATAAGGCATCATTTCAGCTGAATGCATGCTGATACATCGTGAAAGCATACTGATACACCGTGAATGCATGTTGATACACCGTGAATGCATGTTGATATATCGTGAATGCATATTGATACATCATGAATGATATAAATATATCGAGAGATTACGAAGCTTAAGATACGGTGCACGCTCAAGCTTAGCAAGTGGAGAGGACTTTTGAGTAGGCTCGTAGATTTACTAGAAATAATAACTCGTACTTGTAATGTTTGGGTGTAAAAAACGAAGATACTATCTATAACTACTAAGGTTTGGTGTGTCACAACTGGTAATAGAACCGAAGATGACTCGTCGCAAAGGGGTATGAAATTGTGATAGTCTTACATCGCTTTAGAAAAAGTCTTAACCCTTGAGAACAAGCGTACACTAAAGTTTAGTTAGTGTCGATGTCTTTTACGTAGGCTCGCGGAATTCTTTAGAAACAAAACTGCATACCTGTTAGATTTGGTTTGGACGTCAAATGCGAGGACAATAACAATAGTTGGTAAAACTTGGATCGTTACATTATCTCTTGCTACAATGTTAACTACACTTAAGCACTCAAAATCGCATTGTATTACAATAATTGTTGTTTGTATCGTTATATATCAAGATATCTATTGTTTGCAACTAGTTCATATTGTTTGTGAATTTTCATAAGGTAATGTACTTTGTTTCATATTGATATTTTTTTTATAATGTCGTGGCACAAATATTTTCATAGTATATTTTTGTAATTCTTCTTGTAAGAAGCAACTATAACATATATTCTATTGAACGAATTACAATCACTAAAACTTGAATTAGTAAAAAATAAACAAAAAAAAATCAGGTTCATAGTGGGCATAGCAAGGGGTCCTGACTCCATCCTTGAGTAGTATCGAGCCAGATTCAACAAAACAGGTAAGACCGTAAGACCACCGAAGTCTTACCATATCCCGAATAAATCCTTGTCAACGTTTCCCGGATAACAAACCAAATGGACGGCGGATTGAACCTCCTGATCATATTCAACTCACTCACTACCACCGTTAGATTATTTTGTCTGTACAAATTGAAGATGTTATCTTAGTCGTCCGTCAACCTTGAAAAGTGTGCCTAAATCCATCCTAATCGTCCCCAATCCGAATTCCTAAAAATTATCCAATTTCTACTATTTTTCCTTCTCCCCCTCTCTTTCTCTCTCTCTCTCTCTAAAATCAAAATCAAAATTCAGGATCTGAAAAGTCAATCAATCAGAATCCCAAGTAGTTGAAGCCATCCTCACAAGAAATTCAATGGATTCAATTACTCAACGTCGGTTAAAATCAATTCAAAATCATCTTCTATCATCACCATCATCATCAATTAATGATTCAAACTCTAAACTTCACACAAACGAGACCTCAGCTGAATTCGTTTATGGTATTACTTTCGCTCTCAATTTGACTATCTCTGTATTGGATTCTATGGTTAATTTGGTGATTTCAATTTATGTGATGTTTATTGTGTTTGTTAAGTTAAGGGCTAGAGATAAAAATTTGAAATTTGTGATCTTTAATGATAAATTGGTTGATTTGGAATTTATGATGTGTTTTTTTTTTTTTTCCTTTTTGGTTTGGGGCCATATTGGAAGTGAGTTGATTCTCTTTATCCAAAAAACCACAATTAGTGGTTCCTCCATTCTTTTGGAATCTATATGAACATAGGAATCACTTTTTTTTTTTTAGATTAGTAATTTCAATTTTCACTATTGATTAGTTGTTTATGATTAAAATAATTGGTGCTCTTGTTGTTCTATTTCACAACCTAAATTATGGGTAGGTGTTGTTTATTAAGATGGAACTGTATATAATGATATGTTGTCTACATGAATGAAACAAAAGGTAAGAAATTGTGAATATTCTTTTTGTAATTGGTGGTATCTTACTAAAGCAGGAAATTTGATTGTTATCTAAGTAGTTGATACTTAACATAGATACTTTTTTCTTGACATTTATTACCCACCAATTTCATCATTTAGATATCAAACTCAGTGGACTTTCTCAACATTATAGTATTATACACATCACATTGCCTTGAATTCAGAAATTGACGCGGGTTCGCTCGAGTTCTATATGGGGGAAAGCATAGTCATAGTCTTAGAAACTTAGCTATAAAATAACTACACCTTAAACTTTTCTTACTCGTGCTACAACTCGAGTTATTTCATTAGTGCTTCTATTATCGTTCAAATATACACTAATTTTTTTTTTCTGCAGACTCTCCATTTAATCATGTATAAGCGGAATTCTAGTTTAATCTCTTTGTCGGTTGGCTTGCGTAAGGGAATCACCAATTTATGTAGTTTGGTCCATTTAATATCATTACTTGTTTGGGACTGAGGATACCAACCTTCTCGTACCGATTGTCCTTTAGGAGTACTAATAATAATTTTCGAATTTTAAAGAAATATCACCCTTTCTCCAAGTATTTTGAAAACAAAAGAAACTTTGTACATGGTACCACTACTTTGACAAAATAAACGGGATGGAGCCGATAAGGCATCATTTCAGCTGACATATGATATGTCTGAAGGAAGAAAATAACATATATGTATATGAAAGTTGGACGGGGAAAAAACATATAGCTCGAGTAGGAAAACTATTTTGTACTCTGGAGAACAAAATCTCTTGAAGTGCTCATTTTTAAAATGTTATTGTGGCGCCTAAATTGGCTAAGTAGTTCAATTTTGTGTATGGTTAAGTTAGTTTGTATTGCTTTCTGATATCTCTGTCGGGAAGGAACCCTAGGAAACAATTAGAGGAGCATTCAATCAAAATGAATAATTGGTTTAGTTCATGTTTGATTTTGAGATGCATTACGTCTTGATATGTCCATTAAAACTTGATTAGGGCAAGGCTACAGTGTTGTTCTTCCAGAAAAGTTGCAAACCGGGAAGTGGAACGTATACAGGTATGTGCCAGTTTATCCTCTTTCATAGTTGGTTACATGCATTGAACTTTGTGTTAATTTATAATTTTGAGTGCAGATCTGCAAAGTCTCCTTTGAAGCTTGTAAGTAGATTCCCTGATCATCCTGAAATTGGAACTTTGCATGACAACTTTGTGTGAGTAAATTTTATTTCACTTTGCTAATTTACTTTGTCCGTTTTGTTATCGCTTCCCATGTTTAAGAGGTCGCTATTCACTGCTAATGTTGTGAAATTAGGCATGCAACGGAGACTTTTCAAGATTACAAGTATTTGGGCACACGAATACGGGTGGACGGAACAGTTGGCGAGTAAGTTGGTTGTCCAAATTCGATTTGCAAAAATTCCACTTAACGTACCTTAATTATTCTGTATAAATTAAAGGTACAAATGGATGACTTATGGGGAAGCAGGTACGGCCCGGACAGCAATTGGTTCTGGCTTAATGTATTATGGTATACCGAAGGTGAGTTTTTCATTACATTTTGTTACTTTGAATAATCTTTGGTTGCCTTGTCTTACTTTAAAAACATGGAAATTTCATGATCTTATGTTGTTGTGTTTGCTTCTAGTCTAAGATTCGTGTTGTTTTTGTGTCAGGGAGCTTGCGTTGGTCTATACTTTATCAACAGGCCGGAGTGGCTTATTGTTGATCATGCTTGTTCAGCATACTCTTACATCTCAGTTCCTTTATACGACACTCTTGGTATGTCTTTTAAATCTTGATTGAACTAAATTTAGATTGTTTTCGATTAGCCTAGAATTTACCCTTCACTCAATCTTCTGGTTCATGTAGGTCCAGACGCTGTTAAATATATTGTAAACCATGCCCTTGTACAAGCTATTTTTTGTGTCCCAGAGACGCTGAACTCTGTAAGTTTTGGTTGAGACTTCCTTAAAGCTGTTTCTGTTTTTGTAAAGTGGGTTTACATTGAGTTCTGCATTATTTCTCATGGTCCTTTCCTATAATTTGCAGATGCTGAGTTTCTTGTCTGAAATTTCGTCTGTACGTCTAATTGTGGTATGATGCTATAATATATCCTTCGAGATTGAATTCATGAGATGCTAATCACCAATTCTGATTCCTTATTAAGTTTTCTCACTTGTTCTATTTCTGTATTATAATGCAGGTGGTTGGAGGAGTAGATGAACATTTACCTTCACTTCCAAGATCTGCTGGAGTTGAGGTTATATCATATTCAAAACTACTTGCACAGGTATGTTCTTGAAATTTGACAGTTAAATATACTGAAATGGCTTAATTCTGTATCCAAATGTCTATAAGTCAATTGAACATTTTACACTTTTGTAAAATTAACTAAATATGGAATATGACCATGTAGAAACCTATTATAGTACCATCTCAATCTGCCAAGGTCAAGGTTTTGAAGCTTGGTTTTCACAACGCTGTGTTCCACTATTCATTCTAAAATTATCCTGGATAACTCTGTTATACTGTAGGTTCTGTCTGGTAATACAGTAAAACAATATCTAGGGTGGTGAGTAGATTTTCTTTGGTAGATGGACTACAATGTTAATGCCGTGGCAGATTGGCGCAGGCAAGAAAGCAGAAAAAAAATCGTATCAAGTTCAAAAATGAATGTCTTAAGGGTAGAATCTAGTTAAAGTGAAAGAGAGTCGCCTCAAACATAGTATTTTAATTTCATTTCATCCGGTCCAGGGTTTAGTTAATGAGCTATGTCATCTACGATTTGAATGTTACCTCAAAATTATAATGATACAATCCATCCAGGTGTTTTATAGTGATACATCTACGTGTTTATGTTTCTTACCTACATTAAAATGTAAGTTTTTAAGCAACTTGATGTTTACATCTTAGAGCTCTATTAAGCTGCTCTTGTTAACATGCTTAAATATTCCCTAGTTGTCGTGTTATGTATTTCTTTATGTTGATTACTGTTCCCTCTTGCATATTTGGATGCCCTATATGAGAAATGCATCACCATTTCCTATTCGTGTATGCCTTAATTGGAAGATAGTCAAGATACTAGCCAACAAATAATTTTCAGTAATGTTTGCCTCTAGTATGTGGTCAGGGGAACTTGGTGGACTCTAAATTTCATATTTCTAGTGATATGATGCTATTGTCTCACTATGCTCTATACTTTGTCCTACAGGGTCGTGGTAATCTTCAACCATTTTGTCCTCCGAAGCCAGATGATGTTGCAACCATCTGCTATACAAGTGGTACCACTGGGACACCAAAGGTAGTTTAAATAGGTGGTGCTTCACTTTTCTTATCGCACTCATGGTTTCTCCTCTCTATTTCTTCTCACCCTGCTATTGACTACATAAAGTACTCTTTTTGAAGGGAGCAACTCTGACCCATGGAAATTTGATTGCAAATGTTGCTGGTTCTACTATCTCCATCAAATTCTACTCTTCTGATGTGTGAGTTTTGCGATTCTTCAGTAGATTTTATTCGATTATCATAAGTTACCGTAGTTTGGTCAATTTATTAATTATAACCAACTAAAAGTACATCTATATGCTTGACAGATACATTTCCTATCTTCCTCTAGCGCACATATACGAGCGGGCCAACCAAGTTATGACAGTATATTTTGGAGTTGCAGTTGGTTTCTATCAAGGGGTATGGTATTCAATATACTAACTATATTAATAAGTAATATAGGTACGTTTGCAATTACATATGTTCATTCACCAAACAGATGTTGGTTTAAAATGTTGACGTGAGTGGGATAGCAGAATTTGTGAGGAGCTAGTTAGAGGATACATCAGTATAAATAGAAATATTGAAAAATCACTAAGGTGAGAATGTAACATAAGAAAACCACAAAAATCAGGAGCACTTTCTTGCCAACCAAGGTTGGCGACAAGAGTCTTTGGACTTGCAGTAAATTTGCTTACTGTAAGCGACCACTCGCTCTAAAAGCTTGAATTGATAGACACCGGTTTTCACCTAATCTGTAGACGTTTTTGCAACTTCTTGAGTGACTGTAGTTTGAAGGACTTGCTCTAATTTGATCTGCGCAGGTTAACTACTATCTGCCAGTAGGTTTTATTGTTACCTATTTATGCTTCATAGGCATTTTGAAATATAAAAGTTGTGTCATTTCGAGCTTGAATAATGAGTGCTCTTTATGTTCAGGACAACTTGAAATTGATGGATGATTTGGCAGCTCTAAGACCAACTATCTTTTGTAGTGTTCCTCGGCTTTACAACAGAATATACGCTGGGTAATATGATCATTGAGTATTCTATATCCTTAGTGCTGTAATATTCTACAAGAATTGACTCATGGTTAACTTGCACCGCCCTTGATTCCACAGAATCACAAATGCAGTGAAGTCATCAGGGGGTCTAAGGGAGAGGCTCTTTAATGCTGCCTTCAATGCTAAGAAACAAGCAATAATGAGCGGTAAGAAACTCAACAACCAAATCAATATAAATTTGAATAAATACTCCTAGTGGCTCCTCCTGCTACCTTAACTGTTAAAAGTTAGTTATAAGACCTAAATTTAAAATCCTGAGACCCCTATGTCAATCAGCTTCACTTTATGACTATACGAGGTCCCTGACTTGCCATAAGTTTTCTCCTCATCAACAATGGTGAAGTCAAGTACAAAAAAGTGAGCTGATGGCAAACAACTAAAGCTAAAACCACCAAGTGTTATTTGTCTGAATGTACTACTACTGGTATTAGTTAGTTGATAAGTTGAAGCATCACCTTCAATTGAGTGCAGTGCCAGATTTGTTTGTCACTGAGTGTATACATCATTTACAACTAATTTTCATAACTTCCATCTGTTTATGTCAGATTTGTTCTGTATTTCAGGTTCGGCTAGTTTTTATACATAAATATTTTTTTTGACATTTCTTTAGCTTTTAGATATTTCTACCTGAACCAAAGTGCTTCAGTGTTGGTGTATTGCCACTGCATTTGTTTCCTCATGAATAGATGCTTTTTATGCTTCTCCATCCATCTTAATATCTATAATAAAACTATTTGAGTTCTGACATTAAATGTCCAGTTCAATCAATTACATTCCTTACTTTCGCTTGCTGTCTTTAACTAGTTGAATAAACATCACAAAGACGATCCTTCAAGAAAACAAAATAACCTCTTACAAACAAGTTCTAAAAATCAGTAGTTGTGACACTGTCGTGCTCCTAAAACTCAATGCTTCTTAAAATTTTAAAGCTCGATGAAAAAAAAGACCATTTGTAATTCAAGTGACAATTACCAGCAGAGATTATAAAGAAATTTAGTTCTCTTCACCCGCAATGTGTTGCTCTCTCTGTCGTTTAGAGTTATTTATGCATTTTATTCATGTATCTATTGAGATGGACGTAACATCGCGTCTCGTAGTTTCTTTCGCCTTTTAATTCTTACTTTGACGCTTGTTCATTTGTTTATGCATTACTTTATAGGTAGGAATCCATCCCCCATGTGGGATAGGTTGGTATTTAACAAAATAAAAGCAAAACTTGGAGGACGGGTTCGGTTTATGGCTTCAGGTGCCTCACCATTGTCACCAGATGTCATGGACTTTCTAAGGGTGTAAGTTAACTATTTTTTTTTGTTAACCTGAAACTCGGTCTAGAAAACTCATATATGTTGAGTATTACAAGTTTTTCCTCCCATAACAATAAATTCATGGATTTCTCCACAGTTGCTTTGGTTGTCGAGTAGCTGAGGGATATGGTATGACCGAGACTTCCTGTGTAATCAGCTCAATGGATGAGGGTGATATCGTATCGGGCCATGTCGGCTCTCCTAATACTGCTTGTGGTAAGTTTATGATAACACTCTGTGTTCAGTATTTGTCTGTAACTGGCACCACTCATTGGTTAGAATATTTTCATCCATATTACTTCATATGGACGGATAAACTTGCTTCTTCTAGATTCAAGTTGAGCTTCATGACCAGCTGAAGTAAAAGTGCTTTTGGAAATCCTTGTAATTGCTTAAGTTATCCCCCCCTCCCCCCCCCCCTCTTCCTTTAGGAAATATATGGTAGCTTTTGTGTGAACCGTGGGCTTAGGTTTATCCTAACAATAAAAAGTAGAGTTTTCACGCCGGTGGCCTACACGGAACGGCAAAGATGCTTTTCCTGAAGAACTGGAGGGGTAAATGGGGAACGTTCTGATACGTGTCTTTCGGAGTCAAAAGTGTTGACGACTTATTTTAATTGTATAACCATGAATATGCGAATCTGATGAATGTGTGTTTATCTCCTTTTTCAGAGATTAAACTTGTGGATGTCCCCGAGATGAATTACACTTCAGATGACCAGCCATATCCTCGTGGAGAAATCTGTGTTAGGGGTCCTATTATTTTCCAAGGCTACCATAAAGATGAAGTCCAAACGTATGCACTTCCCGTTTATCCTTTCAATTTTTATCTCAAAGCTTATTAGTATAATGTAACTAATAGTTCTATAAAATTGAATAGGCGCGAGGTAATTGACGAAGACGGTTGGCTGCATACGGGAGACATAGGGTTGTGGTTGCCTGAAGGTCGCTTAAAAATCATTGATAGGTAATATTTATTGGTAATTTTATTAATTATACTCATGAAGTAGAAAGACCATCTTTAAGTTATCTTCATACTTAAAGATTCATGTGTAATTCGACAGAAAAAAGAACATCTTCAAATTAGCTCAGGGGGAATACATAGCTCCCGAGAAAGTTGAGAATGTATATGCGAAGTGCAAGTATGTCGCCCAATGCTTTGTATATGGTAAGAGATCATGATTTTATTCGTGTGTCAACCTCGGCAAGAGTCTCCTTTATGCTGACCAACAATGGTTTTCTGATGAAAGGTGATAGCTTGAATTCCTGCTTAGTAGCAGTCATCTCTGTAGACCAAGATCTGTTGAAGGCTTGGGCAGATTCCGAAGGCATCAAGGTGGGTGTTCCGAAAAAAATAAAGTTAATGTCAACAAACATCGAACAAACAAGAATTGAAGAATTCTTCTAAAAATAACATTTTGATCGTTGAACTTAATTTATAATTCTCGGGTTATGTTTTTTTGCAGTACGAATCATTAGAACATTTATGCAAAGATCCAAGAGCAAGGGCAGCAGTCATGGCAGAAATGGATGCTGCTGGAAGGGAAGCTCAGGTACGTGTTTAAAACAAATCTCCTCTTTAAAGTTTGCAACTTGACCTTCATCTCTTCTCTTATTCGTGTTCCCTTTTATTTTTCTGCTCCGTAGTTGAGAGGTTTCGAGTTTGTGAAAGCTGTAACATTAGTCCTTGAGCCATTCACTTTAGAGAATGGCCTTCTTACTCCGACGTTTAAGGCAAGTATTTCTTCTCAAATAGACTTCAAACGAAAAACAGAAGCTTAATTAGTTTACGTTCATCTGATTTCGGGTGATATATCTTTCTCTTTTTGTTAGATCAAGAGACCACAAGCGAAGGAGTACTTTGCGAAAGAAATATCAGAAATGTACGCGGAGTTGGCGACATCCGATCCAACACCACGGTTGTGAAGTGGAACTCTTAGGAACTAGGTAAGCAATAATCACCATTATCGCGTAAATTAATAGAGGGAGTCGAATCAAATGCCTCCCTGTTAGTAATAAAACTTCGATGAAAAAAATGGAAGAATTGTTAGCTGTCTTCTTTTTTTCATTTATTGTTCAGCGTGCCTCGAACCCTTGACCTCTATGGTGGAAAACTATACCTCTTACCACTCCAACCAAGGGTTGTTGGCTTGTTAGTTGTCTTCCTTCAATGTTGTTCAAGTATTCAAACTAGTAGAAAGTTTTAAGTCATAAGTCAGAGCCTCCAACAAAGTGTACTAAGTTATAATGTTCTTTTAAAAACACAAAATCATGAATTTTTATTTGTCTTTTAAATTTGCTCTACGATCCATTTTAGTTTTTGATATGTGAACGAAGTCGGGCAACTATTCTGGTGGTGTTTGTTTGTTTTTTCTCATTGTCTGAATTTGTCGGTCAGTCAGATGAGTAGACGAAAACGTTTTGAAGTCTTACTGGACTCAATTTAGACTTACCCGTCACACTTCAAATGTGATTTTAGGTCTTAAATTCCTAGTAGAAAAAAGTGAAAAATTGAAGAGACCTATGATGGTTGAGAAGTGGGGTTGGTACATTAATGGTAGTATGATGTTACTAATCATATTATGGGTCCTTTTATTGTGGGCTTCCCCGGCTAAACAGGATCTCTGTCTGTCTCTCTCTCTATCTTCCTCTCTCTTCATTCTGAGAGGAATTCCTTCCATTTTCTCATGGCAGCCATGGACTCTCTCTACCTAGAGTATTACATGTCACGTGGCTATATTATGATATGATATTTTTGATTGGGTGGACTTCCTCAAGTTATTAGTTGAGGTGGGTGTTCTTATTAATTGATTAAATATCATTTCAAGACAAAAAGATACAACTACATGCCTACACTCATCTTGCTCATGGTACACCTATAGATAGAGTAAGAGAGAGAGAGAGGGACTAAACAACTAACAAGAACCCATCTTTCTTTATCCCAAGAGAGTGAGAGAGGAGCAAAACAAGAACCCATTCTTGGTTATTCTAGAGATAGAGTGAGAATAGCAGAACAAGAACCCTTTTTTTTTTGTTATTTTAGAGAGAGGAGGGGATGGTTATTTTAGAGAGAAGAGGGGAATCCATGAACAAATGGAATGACAAATGTTATAGGAGGATGCCGACTAATTTTTTTGACAGCTGGTGATACTATTTGCGTTGGCACACTTTAGTCTCATGGTTTTAAAAGACTCCCTGAGGAAGGGTGTTTAATCTTTTACGTGGGGCACCATACTGTCATCACCGATATGGGATTGTTTTGTAACACATTCTCCCAAAATCACATCATGGTAGAGTGAACTGTGTTAATAATGTGTTGTGTTATGATGTGGAATGATTTTATGGATTGCTAGTGATATTGCACGCATTGATACACTTGTGCTTTACAGTTTTAAAAGCCCTCTCCGGAGAGGAGTGTTTAGCCTCTTAAGAGCAGCCCCACGTTCTACCGAAACGGGGCGGTTCACAATTAACAAAAAACATTTTAATAGTTTTTCAATCGTGCAAATGCAACACACGAGGAGAGTTGTGTTTGATCTTAAAGAAGATCGATCTCCTAGTACGGGATCTTTAACTAGTTAGTGGATTTATGTGGTGATTATAACCTAATCAAATGTAGATTATTAATTTAATCAATGAGATCTTACCGACACTTGTTGACCTGCAAATTACAATTTCCACATGTATGCCAAGTGTTAATCTCTTTTTAATAAAACCTAAGTAAAGAGGATCCAAAGTCCCAAACATTGGATTTTACAATCTTTATTTTTTAATCCAGTAGGGAATCAGAAATCTATATATATATATATATATATATATATATATATATATATATATATATATATATATATCCAACCCAATTTTATATAATGAAGAGTGAAGTTTCTATAATCAAATTATATACTAAAATAAGGGACATTTTTGTAAGGAACATTGGCTTTTATTAAGACTCCAAAGACTTCACAATTGTGACTTCTTATGTTGCACAAAATTTGAAGGAATTGTTTTCTGTTGCAAAAATTACATCTTGCTATTTCCCTTCAAAAGTTACATACAATCACAATTGTAAAACTCTCTTATTGGTGGTAATATTTGTATTTCTTTAGATGGTCGTATGATTGAAATTTTATCGTATCTAGAAGAATGTGTAAAATTATGCAGATAAAGTCGCACCACTCAAAAGTTCTACTTTAAAATTTTTAGTATCGTATCACATCTATAGTCACTACCATTCATCAAGCAGAAATGTTTGGGCAATTACTTTTAAGCAATCTAATTTTTAACTTTTAAGGATAGTTAAACGTAATAAACTCTAATATCAGTATAATAGTTTGAGTATGAAAGACGAGTGAATGGTTGGAAAAAAAAGACTTCAAACTTTTCATTGACGGGAGCTAGTTACATATTTTTTTGATATTTGTTCTTTGAAGGCAGATTGATTTTTGAAGAAGATTACTGCCCAATAAACTTCTGTAAAAAAAAAAAGAATAATTACCATGAGAATTGTAGAGAAAACTTTAAAAACTTAAAATTTTGTTAGTAAACATTCCTATTGTGAATTAAGAGATTTTAGCAAATATCTCCCATATTTAAATTAGAAAATGATAGGGAAGAAAGAAAATAATATTGATGTTACTCACAAGTTTAGTAGTTTTTAGTACATAGATTCCATAAGGACATATTGTATGATGAGTTATACAGCTGCCAAATTTATTTTCTTTCCCAAGTTGGGTGGAAACAAACAAACAAAACTATCAGTTTCAAAAGCTGGAAATGACTTGTTTTGTTTTTCTTTCTTTTTGTACTTTTATTGCCTGTCCCAAAAAAACTACTATATTCATTTAGAACATGACGGATGTCATATATAATACTCCATAGATAGTACTAGATATTCCTGCTAAATTGGATTCATATTTTCTCACTCAGATTTTCTATATCTCGTGTCTTTTGTCATGTCTTTCACCAACCAAAAATAAATATATTAATAAGAGAAGAAGTTATTAAACATAAACATACCTTATGGGATGTTAGGCAAAGCGTCGCCAAAAGTTGCGTGTAAAGCGTAGCCATAAGCGATAAGTAGGGCCAGTTAAAGTGTTGTGGGTAGTGTCATGTAGAGAATGTTGTAAGAAAGTAAACTAAATGTGGCCATTTAAATAGTATCGTAACAAGTGGCTCGCAAAACGTAGGCGAAAGTGGCCATTAAGATTGGGCTAGAAGAATGGCAAAATAATTAAAAGAACGTCGCTAAAATTAGCGTTGGAAAATTTTGTAAAGAGACTTGTAAAATGTTACTCGTAAAATATTGAAAAGACTTGTAAAACATCACTAAAAAATATCCGAAAATGTCGTAAAAAAATTGCCAAAAAACCACACCAAAAGAGACTAAATAGTGTAAGAAAAACTGGGCACAAAATCTTTCCATATGTTGCAAAAAGTTCTCTTGCAGAAACTAACCCAAAAAGCATCAGGAGGAATGACTCGTAAAGCGTGACCAATAATTTGTGCAAAGACTATGGTGAAACCGTGATTTCTTTATGTATTAATCTTAATTTGACTCTCATTGTGACCGGATCCATGGGGGTGCGAGGGGGTGCGGCCGCACCCCATGATCCTCCCGAAAAAGAAAATAGTTGTAATAACTTTTCTTGTATAGGTATAAATAAATATGTACCCATTGATATATTTAGATGACACAACAAAGGTGTTGGCGTACTGGTGGAGGAGTGGGTTGTGGTGAGGCTCTGACCGTGAGGACATGAGTTTGAGTCTGACTACAACATTTTTAGTGTTTTTCTTGATATATATGAGTGGTTTTAGGTTGTGATAGAGAGGGAGTTTGAGGTTTTGGGTTTTGAGTCTCTTATTATATAACTTTTACATGTATTGAAATTATTTAATTACAACATTAAACTGTTTGTTGTTCGTTTTGTTATTTTTAGGTTTTATGTTTTGTCCTTTCATCTTTTTGTGATCCTATTTGTAGTACTCTATTTGTTTTGATATTCTGGGTTTTATTAAAAAAACTATCCTAAATCTCTATAAAATTCGACTCAACTATCTTAAATCCTATAGAATTCAATTCATCTACCAGAAATCTTATGAACTTCAATTCATCTAACATAAACCCTATAATATTCAATATATCCACCCTAAACCCTATAAACTTCAACTCATATACCATAAATCCCTACAAACATCAATCGATCTAATATAAGTCCTATAAAATTCAATTTGTCTACCTTAGATCTTATACACTTCAATTCATCTATCAGAATTCCTTAGTTCTCAGCTTGAAAACTACATTTACGATATGAGGCAAAATGACGATTTCTCAAGTTTAGATGAGATTAGAGTTCTTGCTAGAACATTGAGGAGAAACTAAGAGATATAAAACATATCATTTAGTTTATTTTTTTATCACTTTTGCACCAACTTTGCTGGTTGCAACTGCTTCCGTTAAAAGAATTTTTTCAGCTATGAAGCCAGTTATAACATGCTTAAGAAACAAGAGAGTGATCCGTGGCTAAATGATAGTTAAGTAGTCTTTATTGAAAAATAAGTTTTTTGTGAAATTAACCATAAGTCGATTTTGCGAACATTTCAAAAGATGAACTCTCATGAGGTCAATTGCGTTTCTGATCGTTGATGTATTAATATAAATATTTTGTTAATTACTGTGTTTGCAAAAAAAATATTTAGGTATATAAATCCGCACCCCTAAATAAAAATCCTGTATCCGTCCCTGATTGTGACCAACCAAAAATATCAGACACCTGTGATTGTTGAACACTCTAATTTATAGTCAAATTAAGATTATGATTCTGTTTATCGGACTTGTCAATTAATTCTTCTAACTTTTGCTCTTATTTTGAAAAGTATTATCTTGGAATCCCTTTTTGTTTTTTTTTTTTTTTGAAACTGTTGATTCCATTAATCACAAAGTTCATTACAAAAGTAACGAGAAATTAACAACAAAATAAAATAATATTAAGGACCCGGGACCAAGAGTCCATATGCCAATTCATGAGGGGCATTATTGGCATTCCGCGGGCAATAAGTGAAGCTTATCCTGTACTCTCTTGCTTTAGCCCTAATTAGCTCGACCTCATACTTCAATCTCCATGGGATAGCTGGTGAAGCTTCAGTTAGTAGGGAAATCATAACCCTAGAATCGCCTTCAATCTCTGCCTCATATATCGACAACTCCTCCACCATTTGTAACCCCAAGCCAAAAGCTTTCATCTCGCTATGTAACGCCGAAATGGGGGGAAATGTCACTGCTCTTGTTCTCCATGTTACTCCATTCGAATCCCTAACTACAGCTGCCGCCGAGGCTCCTTGAGATCTGAAAGCTCCATCTACATTCACTTTATATCTCCCATGCAATGGTGGAATCCAAGTTTGATCCTGTTGTGAAGGTTCGGGTTGCATCTGAATCAAAGTATTAGGGTTTCGATTTAACTCTAATTTTGTCAAAAGCCAAACCCTATTCAACTCGATTGGTTTGTTCCTGAAATGCAACTCGTTACGATGCTTCCACCATATCCAAATCAGATAAGTGAATTTATACCAAACTTTGTTTCCTTCATTGCCTTTGTTTAGAATATTCTGTAGATTCAAAATAGGATCTAACCCTAGCTGTAACAGATCCACATCATTAGTAATACCAATAAGGTTAATGAAAATAGGGCAATTACCAAATAAATGAGATATGTTTTCTACTTCCTGCATATTACATAGCTTACAATAAGGATTGATATGATGCATTCTTTTGTTGATATTCTCCAATGTGGCCACTCCATTATGAATTAGTTTCCAGATAAATTCTTGGATTTTAGGATCCATGTTCTTTTTATTCCAGAGTTTTTGCCAAGGAAAATTCCTTATAGTATCTGGTAATACAGGAGGAGAAATTATTAATGAGTAATAAGATTTAGAAGAGAAATTACCTTGTTTTGTTGGGCACCACACTAGTCTATCAACTTCATCTGTTATGGGAATGTATATACTGTTAATAGCATTTATGCTGGTTTGATCAAAGTATTCACTGAGTATTGCTTGATTCCACTGATTTGATCCCACTATTAGTAAATCAGATACTGTGCTAATATTATTTGGAAGAGGTTTGATTAATTGAGGTCTTTTTTGTGGTAAATCCATTAACCAGGGGTCTTTAGCAACTTTCACCTCCTTTCCATTGCCTATTTGCCAACAGCAATTAGCTTTTAACACCTCCCTGATTTGTAACATAGATTTCCAGAAGTGGGAGTTGGAGTTTTTGATTGATACATCCCAAAAGTCCTCATTTGTAAGGTATTTTGCTTTTAGTATTTGAACCCACATTGCATCTTTATTTGTTAGAATTCTCCATGCCATCTTAGCTAACATTGAGTCATTGACCTCATCTAACTTTCTTATACCAAGTCCACCAAGTTTTTTTGGAGAAGTTATTATATCCCACCTTATGAAATGCAATTTATGGTTTTCCACATCATGTCCCCACCAAAAGCATCTCTCTTCCTTCTCTAGATTCTTGATAGTTGTTTTAGGAATGTTTTGATAGCTAAATGCATAAGTACAATATGAACTTAGAACAGATTTGATAAGAACTGTCCTCCCTGCTTGTGAAATTAGACCTTGCTTCCATCCTGCCAATGTTTTCTTGAATTTGTCTGTTAACCAAGTGTAGTTCTCAACTCTATTTGCAGTTTTCATGATCAATGATCCTAAATACTTAGCTCTATCTGTCATTCTAGGAGCTTGTAATCTGACAATGTATTCATTTTGTATTTCAGGAGGAACACCTGCACCAAAGAAAATAGAAGACTTATCAAAGTTTACTGCCTGTCCTGAAAAACCAGCATACTCTTCCATCATCATAAGAATTGCCTGAAGATTTGGTAAGTTTGCCTCACCAAAGAGAATCAGATCATCTGCGAAAAGTAGGTGGGAAATTGGGGGGCTATTTTTATTCAATTTATATCCATTGTACAGACAACAAGTCTCATAGTGAAAAATAAGTAGGGATAGAGATTGAGTAGTTAAAATAAAAAGGTAGGGTGACAAAGGACACCCTTGCCTAAGACCACGAGAGGCCTTGAATGCCCCATGAATACCTCCATTGATCTGCACATTAAAATTAGCTGTAGTAACACAACACATAATTAGATCTAATATAGTACCAGAAAGACCCATCGATTTAAGAACAGTAGACAAGAAGGACCAATTTACTCGGTCATAGGCTTTCGCCATGTCCATCTTAAGTGAAAATCCACCCTTTTTAGCTTTAGATTTTTTCATCGAATGGAGTAATTCACTAGTAACCACTATATTATCAAGGATTTGGCGATTTGGGACAAAAGCATTTTGTGTCCACATGATATTCTGTTCCAAAATAGGTCGGATTCTGTTGGCAATCAGTTTTGTGATGAACTTGTAAATAGAGTTGCATAAGGAAATTGGTCTGAATTCCGAGGCCATACTCGGATTCCTTACTTTGGGGATTAAGGCAATAGTAGTAAAGTTCAGAGAGGGAAGGATAGAACCTGATTTGAATGCATCCTGAATGAAGTGAACAAGATCCAATCCAATTGTCTCCCAATTGTGCTGATAGAAAATACAGGGGAGACCATCTGGGCCCGGACTTTTGAGGGAGCCCATTTCCATTACTACGTCCTTAATCTCTTCAGTCGAGGGAATTCTTGAGATGTTGACCAGGTCTTCAGACGAAATAACCTTGTAAGCATTTAAAATATCTATCGGGGGGGGAACAACTGGCTCCTCCCTAAACAAATTCTGAAAATATAGGGTAATATCTGATGCAATCTCGATAGGATTGTCGGACATTACCCCTGATTGCAACCTCAGTTGACTAATTTGGTTCTTCTGTCTCCTTTGTGAAACCGAGGCGTGAAAAGCCTTAGTATTTCTATCTCCATTCTGAACCCATTTAGTTTTCGCTCTTTGTTCAATTAGGCTTCTTTCTAACTCTTCTAGATAAAGAATTTGTTCCTGATAGTTACTTTCAATTTCAAGGGTTTCATCCGTGGGATCCAATGTTTGAATGTGAAGAAGTCTATGTTTAAGTGACTTGAGCTGATCTTTTATAATCCCGAAACTTCGTCTACTCCATGTTTTTGTGAGCTTTTTAACTTGTAAAATTTTATCATAAAAAAGGCCAGTAGTTGAATCCCAGTTTTGTTGAAAATTCTCCTTATAATTGGGGTGTTTTGTCCAAAAAGCTTCGAATCTCTCAATTTTTGAGAATACATTTGAATTCACCACCATTTTCAATAAGATGGGTGCATGATCACTTGAGTACCTTGGTAAATGAAACAAACCCGAATCCGGATATTGAATTAACCAGTCAACATTGCAAAGTGCTCGGTCCAACCTTTCTCTCGTAATATGAAATCGAGATTTATTATTAGTCCAGGTATAGGCCGGTCCATGGAACCCGAGGTCCACTAGCCCTCCACTTTGAATAAAATTTTGAAATTGATCCAAAAAAGGTATATTTGATGAACCTCCCAATTTTTCTGATCTATTTCCCAAAGCATTCATATCCCCTATACAACAAAGAGGACCATTAGTATTCAAAATTCTCGATAATAATTCCTCCCAAAAAGCAGATCTATCTTGCACCCTCGGCGGTCCATATACGCAAAATAAGTTCCACGATTGGTTCATTGATGGTCCTACAACAGAAATGTGGATAAGATTTTTAGAGGAGAAGACTACATTTATATCTAAACAATTATTCCATAATAAAATAAGTCCCCCACCACGACCTTGTGAAGGAACATGAAATTTATTGGATAAACCTATGCAATCATAATTAGGGAAATTATTCATATTACTAAGTTTAGTTTCCGAAATAAATACAATAAGAGGCCTAGTGGCCGATAGGAACTGAAATAAAGTATTTTTTGTCGTAGCGTTCCCTAGACCACGACAATTCCATGAAAGAATACTCATTCTTCCATCGGCTTTGCGGTAGCCGTAACCGATATAGTATTCACTTCATCCACCATTTGCCTCAACGATCTTTTCTGTTTTCCTCTCGTACGGATCTCTCCTTGAATTGAACTCTCTGGAGTTATAGCTTGGAGTTGTTCTCGGTCAGCAATGGATGGAATTGCACCCGATGTTTGAGTAATATGACCACCGACTGATCGACCGTGATCGGTCGATATCTTTGACCGTTTAACCTGTACCAAATCATCCAAAACATCTCCAAAATTAGCATTAAGATCTAAACCAACAGGCAATTCAATATTATCTCCTATTTCCGAGGGATTTCCCAAAATCCCGGGAAATTCCGAGTAGGTAATGCCTGAGAATGAGTTTAATTCTCTGACCGATCGGTTAGAGAAAGGGATTTTATACTCAATTGGGTACTTAGGCTCCATAGCCTTGAGCACACGGGCTCTGTCCTCAGCCGTTAGGTCCTGCTTAAGGAAGTCCCCATACAAAACCATTTTAGGGCAGAAGTTTATAGAGTGTCCTATTCTCCCACACGAGAAACAGAATCTTGGTAGTCTCTCAACTCTGATCTCAACCGAAATTAATTGATAATTCGACGTTTTCAGGTTAACCCTCTTAGGGAAGACATTAGATATGTTGAATTCCACTCGAACCCTCCCATAAATAGACCATTTTGCCGCATCGTCTTTAGTAGTTGGAATGTAATTTCCCATAGTGCCTGCAAGTCTATTAACTATAGATGATTTTAAATGACTCAAAGGTATCCCATGCAACTGAACCCAGAACCAGGCTGTGTCAAATGAATGATCAGCCGGTGCTTTAGTAGTGTCACATTTCTTCAGTATAATGAGATCTTCAAGAACCACCCATGGTGACCTGTCAAAAGCCATATCCAATTCAGTCCCAGTAGAGAATTTAATGAGAAAGATGTTATCTTTAACTTCAGTAAGGATAAATCGATTTGGCCCATTGATAATTTTCGACAGTCGATTCATAGCTATCCCAATCTCAATCCTTCTCCCACTGATGAACTTAATTACACCCGTTTTGTTAATCCCATTGTCTGGATCTTCCACTTCTGTATTCTGTTCCTCTTCTACCGTGAGAATCGGGTTTTCTTCTGTGGTTAAGGCTTCAAATTGTTGTATGAATTGTTGATTGACTGGAGTCATGATGAAAATCGAATGAAAGAAAGAGAATAATAAGAAAGGAGAAAGATTAGAGGAGACTTAATCTCACGAATAAAAGGAAATAAATCTAAATAAAGATTGAATCAATAGGATAACTGCCAATAACCGAAGGAAAAGGCTAGCATTTCCCCGGTAACTGCCCTATTAAAACCGAATAACCGTAATTCTAGGAGAAAAATAAGGTGGCGCCACCAATTAAGGAAATCGCTCCGCTGCAGAGTGAATTGAGTATCTGGTTTTTACCCACACTAATAATTTACCATAGTGTAGAACTTAAATTTTTAGATGGTAAAAAAGTGTAGGATGCATGAATAATAGTGGCAATATATAGATAAAAGTGAATAGTGATGAAGTAAGTCAGAAAACAAGGCAGAAGAGATGATATGACAGTCTGTGTGTGACAGTACAGTAGTATATACAATACAAGTACTTGAAAGAAAGAATTGGGAAATGATGAATTAAAATGTGGGAGTTCAACAAAAAAAAAAAAAGAATTAAAATGTGGGAGTTCAACAAAAAAAAAAAAAAAGAATTAAAATGTGGGGATTTGTTAGGCATAATAAGGGCCTCCTATCCTAGCCCTAGGGAGAGACAATTTAGAGAGAGAAGCTTCGTCGTTATTGCATGTGTGTAAGAAGTATAAAGAAAGATGTAGAAAATCAAGAAATAAAGGAGACAAAGAAATCTTATCACAATCTTCTTAATTTGTATACAACCAACAACTATTCAGAAGACTGTACTACTTAAGAGAGAGAGAGAGAGAGTCAGATAAAACTAGTGAGAGAGAGAGAGAGGGTGGGATGCACACGTGTGGATGATCTTTGAGACATGGCAAATGGGTGAGAGTTGAGTCAGTAGTTAGACAGTTAGTCATCAGCTTTGCTGCTTCTGCTATTACATGCATACATATGATCCACCACATGTTCAGTCTCAAAGTCATCTTTCTTTGACTTGGGGTCAATTCAAAACTAAGTGCAACTATAAGCAGTGACCAGACCCATTAAAGTAAACAAGCACCTGTTGAAATCAAATTGGATTTTGGCTCAATCCGACTAGTTGAACTCAGAAACGGAACGCACCGTTATGTTCCTCTGGGCGAACACGCCCACATGTGAACGACTCGCGTTCTCTCCGCGTTAAATGCCCTGATCTAACGGCTGTGTGGGGATCCCTCCGAGATCTTGGTAGGACACGTCAATTAGGGTTGGGTCTACAAAGATCTCCATCTATCGACCATTTTGGTCGTATGTTGGGTAAGTTTCGGGACGGATCGATCGTGTCACGTTCCCTCCGCGAATTTAAGCCAGATCCTGCAATCTAAAAGGCAACGAACAAGATCAGCTTACAACCAGCTATTTTTCAAGAGTTGTCCCTACAAACTAAGGGATGTGTCCCCAAAAACCAAGGAAAGTGTCTTTAATGAATGTGTCAATTCTGTTCCCACATTCAATCCATCATTTTCTCGTTTGAATTCAGTATTCGAAGTGTGTAAAGAATAAAAATCTGATTTCAGAAATAATTATAGTTTGTCTAGAATTCGAAGAAAGGAACATCTCAGTGAACTCATAAACATTCAAGTGTCTAGAAGATCAAGTCGCATCAGTCAAGAAGCTCGTAATACTTCTGAAGCTTCGGCCCGCTTTCAGAACTTTTAGAATAAACGGAGGCTCTGTTATAATCAAGACAAGACATAGGGAGTTTGTAATCACGACTACAACCCAAAGAAACAACAACAACCACACCTATGCAATCCACAAATTTCGCTCAACTGAGACTAAACCACTTCTCAGTTCAATATATTGACTCTGCAAGTCGTCTTTATCTTTGTATTTTTTTTTTTTTTTTTTTGTTGAACTAGTTTATCTTTGTATTCTATAAATAAATAGATACTAGTACATAATACGAGGGATAGAAAAGACAATAAAACAAACAATAGGCAGCTGGCGTGGGAAATATCATATATATTAGTGAATGGTATGGATTCGTACAACAAATAAGTAAATGAGTGATCAAGTAGACCCTGTACTTCTAATATTCATCCTGTAGGACCTGTACCTCCTCAACCCGGCCCCCACTCTCTCACTATTTATTGTACAAGTGACCGTACTATAAATAATTCAATTATTCTATTTCTTTCTCAATTATAGAGAGAAAAAAAGAATTAAACCTTCTTTTTTTCATTTCACTATTTTATTTTTTATCTCTATTGAAAAATATTTTAATTTAAAAGATGATTAGATCACATCTTCATAATTTTTTAATGTCTTATATCCACCAACGTATATCGTAATTTATTTTTTTTTTAAATAATTTCAAAAGAATAAATTAGAGAAATGTATGTATCTTCACAACTACGGTGTCTTAGATACGAACTTTAAACTATGATTATTTCACTATACTCATTTGTTTGATGTGATCACAAGTTAAATTTGTTTATTCATATCGTCATCTAACTTAGGATACCAAATTAGTCAAGGATAGTTCAAACAAAATACTAGCATAAAAGGTGGGCCATACAAATATCAAAGAGAAATTGGCCATGATTGAGTTTGTTTGGTGGAATAAAATGATTGTAAGTTTCAACAAAAAAAAATAAAATAAAATGATTGTATGTATAATTGGAATATTCTAACTTAAGGTTTAAACTAATAGGAGTAATTTATAACATAAATATTATTACTTGGGTCTTAATCAAAATCGATTCTTGAGTGACCTACCCAAACACTTCAAACCTTTTTGGTTCTTTTTCACTTGTCCCCATCAAACCCCTTTTTACCGCATCAAACTTTGTGTTATTCAAACATTAATTTCATACTAATATACATGTATATAGGACCCCCCCCCCCCCCCCTCCCCCCCCCCCTCCATTTCGTAGAATTTTTTTTAGTTGAGTACTCAAGTCTTTTTGAAATTTTATTTGGGTCCATCAAATGATGGTGATTAGTTAATTTGGACGTTTGTGTCGGCGCCATTAAAGACACTTATTATTATGAAAATTGTTATTTGTTTCCTAGGTTGAATATCTTTTTCATGTTAGATCTCCCTATCTCGATCGTTGATTTTCATAGTATCTTGTGAAATTGATAAGGAAGCAAATATTCTTCTTTCCTCCAAGATTACTTTATTATATGTTGATCCTAGACATTCTAAGTCGTATACATTAGTCTTTAAAGGCCATCATAAGGAGCCTAAAGAGTCTATCTAAACTAGATTTACTCAATTCATACTAAAGTTCAATAAACCTTAGATTTCACTTCCATTGGATGAAATTTGTGACCTCAAAGGCACGAGGTGTGTCCAACTACTACACCAAAAAAATAGTGAACCAGCAAATAACTATTTAAGCTAATGATATAAGAAAATAAATTAATTGACAGGACATGAGTAGAGTGATGATTCAAGCAATTACTTCAAATGAAGTTGTTTACTTTGCCATTAATCAAATTGATGTAAAATAATTAAGAACATCTACTCAATGTTCCTCTTTTATCACTCTCTTAAATTTTAATTGTAGTCAAATAGGAATTTCTAATTCTTCTGTTTTGGATTTCATGATTGATCAAATGGATTTTGAGTGGCCGACCAACCACTTAAGCAAACAAACAACACTCTCTTTTGAGTCTTCGCTCACTTTTGTTTTTAATCATCAATTAACTTTGCTTAACAACCGTTTTTGATAAGTTTAAATTCAAATTATTTGAATCCCCACTAAATAAATTGATTATAGATATGCTTTAATTAAAGATACAAATAGAAAACCCTATCAAAGTTTGTAAAAACACCACAAAACCAACAAGGGTTATCTTCTAGTCTTTTTTTTTTTTTTTTTGGAAGTATCTTTTACTCTAATCTTCAATAGGGTTTTAAGCTTTTTAGGTTTAGTTTATTAGGGCTTATCTATTTCCATCATTCTCCAACTAACTCTTTCAATGCATGACACACTTTAGCTCCTCACACATAGACAATGATGGGCTTCTTCAAACACGAAACAGAAACACATACTAATTTGTAGCACAATTTAAAATCGCACGAGTTACAGAGTCGTATGAATTATGTCTTAAATGATATTGTTAGTTTTAGCAGTTCCAGATGCACTACTTTAAAACGTGTTGAAGATATCTTAGCACGAGTTTTTTGAGGGTTGGAAATGGAAATCAAACATCATATATCTACATTAAGATAGAGATTTTCTTGCTCTATCCCCATGAACCAAAAATAGATACTCTCACCTAGAGACTCAAAGCGAGATAAGATGTTATTTGGGTAAGTTGTCTTTCACATACATAAAAGTAAACAAATAAAGGTTGGACTCCTTAACAAAAAAAAAATAAAGGTTGGATGGGTATAGCCCCCACAATACCTACCCAAGCTTTTTATTACATGGGGCACCAAAATGTTTGTCCCTTACCGTATTTTGTCTTGTACAGTTGGGCATGAACACCACATCCACACGTGTGTCACATTAAAATGTCAACCATATATGGTGTATCCGCTCGTGTGCTAATTGTATTTAGTATTGTCTTTATAATTAATGGAAAAAATCTTTTTGACAAATAAAAAAATAGAATATCTAGTGAAATTTACTTCAGTTGAACGGGAATATGTGTGCCTATTGAAGAGACCACAGTTCGAAATTTAACACCTTTAAAAGAAAAAAAAAATGAGAATGAGACATCTATCTTATATACTAGGACTTCTAATAAGCTTTGGCCGGTAAGAGTTTTTGTAGATAATTACTTAGTGGTCCATTTTTTTTCTTAAATTCGTTTCATCCCCACAGAAAACGAATGTTCATGACGACAATGACATATGTCATGGATGCAATTAAATTCATACAGATATTATTCAAAGTGTGGTCCATCTGAAATTAGGCCATGAACATAAAGAGAGGCTTACATCAATTTAGAGGAGGACAAAGTCTCCCTCTACACTTAAACCTCCTTTATAACTTCTATGAGTAGAGAGCAAATAGTAAGAAAAGGGAGAGGGAAAAGAAGAAAAAGGACAAAGTTGAGAGGAAGAAAAATGATGTTAACTCCTATTTAACACAACTATAAACTAGAAAGATCAAAATAATGTGCTAGAGTTGTTGTAGAATATCTAAGCTAAAACGGTAAGTTGAACTACAATTTAAGTTGGGTACTCTGTTTCAATTAGATATTTTTCTCGTAACGAAACTCAATGATCCTCGTTTATAGTACACATCTTCTAATTGAAAGTCGAGTTAAATATTTCTTTTAACTACAAGTATATCTTTCCGAAAAATAAAACAATTCTTTAAAGGTCTAGCTTAGAGTGTTTTGAGTATGGGGGAATCTTGCAGTAGTAGAGTCCAGTACTTTAACAAACAACACTGTTATAATTGATACTTTGATACCAAAGTTACAAAAGTTAGAGACAAACCCTAAAATCCATAGAAGAGAATCAAGCTAGCTTTATATAATAATATTAACCACAACTTCTTATTATAATTAAGCTATTTAACTCATAAACCAAGAAATTAAGGGGGTTAATCCAAATCAAAACAAAACTAACTAAAACACAAACTAACGTCCGTTAACAAGAGTATTAACGGCGTTATCCTTGCATGGGCTTGGTGGTAAACTACTCCTTCCTGTAGCAACAAGTCGTTGAACAAACTTTTCGATTCTCTGTCCGTTAGTCTCTGTTAATAAACGTTTTCCCCCGAACGGCAATGACTCAACTCCTCTTTCACTTAACACTTCTTCCATTGACGTTTCAACTTTCTCCGTTATATAACTGTTTGCCTGTGATCACATTCATTCACACATCTATTAACACCGTTAATTAACCATCACTAATCTAACTATTCATTTCTAAATTCTGAAAGAGACAAATGACGATACTCTGCTTGACCCTCAAGTAAGTAGAATGTTGACTGATCTAGGTAGACGGACAAGATTTAGAGAGAGAAGTGAAAAACGTCGATTCTTTCTCTAAATCCTGCACGTCCACCTAAATCAGTTAGGACTCTACCAAATTAAGGGCCTTCTGGAATATCATTTTCGTAACTCAATACAATCACTAAAGGAAGATAAACTCAGACTTGTTAAAACTAGAAAAGATTTGTTACCTGAATTCTCACGTAATCAGTTTGATTCCAACAAAATGCGTTCCCTAACATTTGATCAACGGTCTCAGAAACTCCATCGAGAACAATGTTAACAAGTGACGGAGTCGAACACTCTCCGTTCCGCTTTAACGGTGTTGATAACGTAGAACTTAACGGACCGTTACCTAACGATAAAACAAGTAAATCTTCAACTCCGTTAACAGACGGAAAATCTCGTTTGTTATGTAAGACGTGAGTAACGGCAGCAGCAGTTGGGTTATTCATAACTAAACCTCCGTCAATCGCTAAACAAGAAGTTTTTCCATCAACCGATGTTAAATCGAACGGTTTAAATAGGTTCGGAGTAGCTGATGTGGCTCGGCAAATTTTCCAAAGCTCGAAATTAAAGCTGGGAGACTCGGAAGCATCGGCTCGGGAAAAAACGAACGGTCCAGAACTTTTTAGATCGTAACAAGGAATAAGCAGAGGCTTACACGTGTCTTTTATCGTTAAAATCGAACCGTCCTCTCTTCTTAACGCTTCCTTCAAGATTTTATCAACATTTGTACAGGAAAATCTCCGGCGACGGTGAATAACGCCGACGGTCTTTAACTTGAACATTTCCGGTTGTTTTTCAGTTAAGAATCTGACAGCTTCTTTAGCAGAGAATAACGGACGGCCATTACCGTCATCGGAAGTTAACATTGAAGCATAAATAGCACCAATGCCAGTACCGGCGATTAAATCGAAGAAATCAGAGATACGTGAGTTAGGATCTCCGGTTCTAGATTGGATCTGATCTTCAAGATGAATTAATGATGAACCTGAAATGAAACCTTTGATTCCACCTCCATCAATACTTAAAATTCTAGTTTTCTTACCTTCACAATGTGATAGCCATTTGTGTTCTAGCTTGCTGAAGATATCTAATGTTATCTTATCAAGATCCATCACTTTCTCTCTCTAAAAAATCACTTTCTCTCACTAAAACTGAACAGATTTTTTTTCTTGATTTGGTGATTGATTGAGAGAGAGATATTTAGAGTAACAACAGCTATGAGGAGTGTTGGCTGTTTACGAGACGGAATCCGTGAAAAAGGAAGAGCTCATCACGCTTGTTTAGTGAGAAGCATTAATGGCGGATAGTCTCAGAAACACTTTCTCTCTCTAAAAAAAATTGAGAGAGAGAGTATTTTCTCTCTCTACTTTATCTCTCGGACTATAACTTCCTCTGGTAATGACAGTAGAGAGAGAGAGAGAGAGAGAGAGAGAGGGAGGTTAGGTCAGTGATGAAAGTCGAAGTGTGAGAGAGAACGGGTAAGGGGTTATATTTATATACACAAGATTCTCTGTCGTTTGCCTTTTTACCCCTAAAATTATTTTCAGTTTAGATCCCATGTTTTGATCAGCTACAAAATGTGGCCTCCATTTTGTCTATCATTCTAGTTTAGCCTCCATTTTGTCTAGCATTCTAGTTTAGCCTCCTCCCAATCTTTTTTTTATTTTTTGGAAATTGACTACGATCAACGATGGTCATTACATTTGGCATTGATACATCAATGATGTGATAAGCTCGATAACCGCCTATTCAAAACCTAACAAGACCAGACCTATAGCTCAACGAAACTATGGCCTAAAGCCCAACTACATTATTTATACCCTAATAATCTCAATTCAAATAACCAAAGATTCCATCTTCTCTGGGATTCGAACCTGGGACCTCTAGGGCTTTCTAGAGTTTATGTCAACACCTTGGAACCACTTTGGCTACCAACTGTTGACTCCTCCCAATCTAATAAGTCCGCTAGACAAACTTAACAGTGTATTTTCGTTTTATTACATTTTTTTCAAATGTTTTCCTCATGTTTTTTTTCATCTTTCTCTGATCGTAAACCAGTTGTCGGCCATCGACAAGTTCAAGAAAAAAAAAATTATCTTTCTCCCTTTAGCGACCACCACCCAACACTCTCACGACCATCTCCAATTTACTCTGCTTCTCTTTTCTTATTCTTCCTCCACCACGATAGCCCGTCCTCTCCATTTCCTTTTTCTACTTTCACTTGTCGCGTTGAAGTTTTAGCTAGAAAAGAAAAAGAGAGATTGAGACAGAGACATAGACAGAGAGTTAGAGACGTTTGCGGGGTGGTGGTAGTTGCCATAAGGAGATAGAAATTTTTATTTATTTTTCTTAAACCAATGAGTAGGCTGACGTCGCACGATGAGTGATTTTCAGTCAAAGAGACAGAAAATAGATATGAGAGTAATCTTTTTTATACAGAGGGGTATAAAGGGAAAAAAATATTGATTATCACATTTGAGGAACGGAGTCATAGTATTGGAGACCAAACTGAAATACTAGACTAATAGAGGACTTGAAATTTTCCACTTGGTCACAAAGTGGGATCAAATTTGGAATGAGCCATTACTCCTTTCCCATTTTCTATGTAAACTTTTCTTTACTGACTTCTCTTTTTACCTTTTTACTTCTTTACACGCTGAATGTGCGGAGTGCTCCTGTTATTGCCCACACGTGCTTATGTGTGGGTGTAATATTACTTTACTACACTAGGTGCTCCTTTTATCCATAGTAAGTATTGGTGGGAGGTCCAGAATCCTAATAACACAGTAGGTGTTAACAACGTGTAGTCCAGTTAGTCAGTGCATATAATTTGTAATGCAGAGTTCAGTGGAAACTCAAGAATATTGAACTTGAGTATAAAGTGGTTTCTGTGGACTTTAGGCTATTTAATTCGTCAGACTTTAGGTCATTGAATTTCGTCGGGATTTAGATCAGTAGTATTTCGACAGTTATCGTGCTTATCACATCGTATCGATGAATCACTGCCTTTGTAATGACCTTAGAAAAAAGAAAAGCACATCCTATTAACACAAAATAGGTCAAAAGTCTGGAAAATTTTATCCATAAATCTCTCTAGATTGGCTGTAGGAGGCTACAAAAGGGCGCCAAAAGCAGTAAATTGGGGCGCCTTTAAAACTCCTCAATCGTCTTAGTGTCTGCTAATTAAATGAATTAAACACCCGAGCCAGATGAAACAAAAATGATCTTCTGTCTCGCCACTATCCCAGTTGGATTTGTCCAGGGTAAATGTAAAGGCAAGACTTACAAAGAAAAGTGAGAGTGTTTCTCCATCTCTCTCTAAATCCTGCTCGTCTATATGCTCTCAGTGCGAGTATAGGAAGAATATTTAATGGACATAGCACCATAGTTACAAAAGTAAACATAAATAATTTTAAAAAATCAACTCTAGTCAATTCCTTTTTCAACAACAACAAAAAAAAAACTCTAGTCAATACAGGTCTACTTCAAATCAAACACCACTAGAAGTAATATCTCCTCCCATCATCCTTGTGTTCCATAGGATAAGTAAAAGATGGGAAATGAAATATCCATCCAGACAGAAAAACTACTAGATGGAGTGGGCATGGTTTGTATTTTATGGAACTTGAGAGAGTAGTAAGTAGTTTGGGTTGGCATTGCTTATTATTTTCCAAAACTTTGTGCACAGAAACTGATTACATTGTTTTGTTTCTCTCTTCTTCTTATGAATATTTTAAGTTTTTTGATGTCTCAAATGAAGACATCTTCAATTTATTAGATATATACTTGTAAGAAGTATGACCAAATTCCAATGAATCTTGTCACCTTTTCTAATCCTTGCCCCATAAATTGTCTTCAATGATGTCTTTTGAAGAATGGCTAGTTTCTTGTTTTATATCTACAAGTATATGAAGTATATTATATGTTGGATATAATCTTTTTGGTAGCTAGTAACACTCATTTTTCTCAACTTCGAACCCAAAATCTACCCCGATAAGGTTATTCACCGGATTAAAATTTTGTATATTTAGAAGAAAAAAAATTATATGTATTCTGAAGAGTATGAAAAATAGCATTGCCACATACTGAATCAAATCTCCCACGGTGATAAAAAAACATATGATACTAACGAACTAATTTGGGTTTCTAACTTCGGATCGATGTTAGCTAATAGATATACTCATACTTAAGTCTTACATATAAATTAAAAAATTAAGGTCAAATGTTTTTAGTTGTTCCCTTTGTAAAAGGTAGTTTCTTTAAGGCCAATTTGTATCATGATTTTCGACAAGAGAACTTAAGGCCCATTTGGTGGGGAAGTTTCTATAAGCGCTCCATGATATCTCTACAGACACACCAATCCAAATACATTCCCACAAACTTTGGGCCTATAGTCAGTACCATGATCTTAAATTCGATGTGTTTCTATTTATTTCAACATAAACTAACCTGTTATTAACTTATGTAATACAAAAACGAAAATGAATTATTAAAAGTGAACCAAATGACAATAATTGTTATCCAAATCATTAACAAAAGAGTAACTAAAACTCTTATTTAGGAGAGAATTAAACCAAATCAAACTCTCTTCATTTCAATCTCTCTCTCTCTCTCTTTCTCATAATTGTAGGAAATCAAGCAAACCCTAAAAGCATAACAAAAGCCAAACCAGCAAAACCAACAACAATACTGAATGATGGAAGAAGATCACTACTTCCAGAACCTTCTGGGGCAGGAGCAGGAGCAGAAACATGAGAATGGTTATGGGCAGGTGCTGCTGGTTCATTGTTATGGGGAGGTGCTGGAGTAGAGTGAGAAGGTGCGTCATTAACCACTCTGAAATCTACCTTTTGCTTGTGAGCATCACAATGGCCTGGAATTCCACATATAAAATAATAATGTCCCTTGCTTTTGAAGCTTACTGCATCATTCCCGGAGGTGTAGGTCGCGATCGGTGCTGTTCCGTTGCATTTTTTGTAGTTTTCGTATGTCACTTCCAATACGTTGTGTAATTTTGGGTCGTATTTGAATACTTCATAAACAAAAACAAAAATATTTAATCAAATTACTTATCAAGTCAAAAAATTGGATCAAATGAAGTAAACAAATTGATGGAAGCGTTGGTAGGTGTTTTTCTTGTTTACTCTTGGTCCATCCTCACTGTTAGTACCCCTACGTACTGGGGCAATCTGAGAACACACGGACTAGACGTAATCCGTACTGTGTTTGAACAACACAAGAATAGGGCCAAGAGCGAAAAAAGATGGGTGGCTATAGAGGCACCCTAAATTGATTTGATTACTATGAACATTGATGGTGCTAGAGGGTAGATATTCTAATGGTTAGAAGACATATTTTAACCATGTTATCCCTATATTGAAGATGCTATTTTCTTAATGGGTTTTCTTCCAAATAATGTGATATACTAAAATATAAATATTACTTTAGGTCACATATATCTTCTTTGACACTTTTGGAATACAAAATATGTTATTTTATAAATTTACCAAATAAGAATATAATATCAAATTATGCAATATAACTTAATTAAAAGGAAGATCTTTAAATATTTTACTTAAATGGCATTTAATGATTCACTTTCTAGAATATATGTGACAATAACATATTGCAATTAGAAACAACATATTTTGCAAATCCCCTTAATGAAAATATATGTGACAATAACATATTGCAATCAGAACCAATGGAAGCTGATCACATCAACTTTCGGACTATGATTGGGTCAAAATGCATCTACTATTTTCTTATTATGCAACACAACAATGGGCCATGAGGCCAGGACTATCTTTTGCTCTAGGATGTTATTAGAGGCACATAAGAATTGTAATAACTATGTTTGTATTCATAAAATATATACCAAATTTTTTTCTAATAGCTATTGAGAAGATCATTCAAACTAAAATTTGATAGTGTAAAAGTTAATAATTTACCAAATTTGTCCCCGACCCCGAAGACTTTGGAAGAAGCCCATTTTGCATAATCGACATTACCCGAGGTGGTCCATCCTTGATCATCTCCAACTTGATAATCGGTAGCCATTGAAGAAACACTGAAAGCCACCATAACTACAAAGAACAACATGAAAGCTTTCTCAACAAAAGCCATTATTACTATGACTTGGAGAGAGAAAAAAATAGAACAATCTAAAACTTGTAGAGCTAAAGAGAGCGAGAGATGAAGAAATGGGATTTTCTTGACTAGAAAAATTGTAGAGCTCAATTCCTAGTATCCATGCCTTATATAATCTTTCACATGGAGGACAAATATTTGGAATAGAAAGCCCAAAAGGAAACTTATTAAAAAATATAATTTTTGCTTTAATTATACAAAATCATATTAATTAAAATGATTTGAAAAATGATTTAATACCTTTTCTGTTAGAGAAATATACTTACTAAATATATAAAAGGGACCCCAATCCAAAACGTGTATCATTTAGATTTTATCCTTGCGGGGTGATATAAAACTCCAGAAATCTCTGGAGGTCTCAAGTTCGAATCCCAGAGAAGGTGGAATCTTTGGTTATTTGATTTGGGACTATTAGGGTGTAAATAATGTAGTTGGACTTTAGGTCATTGTCATGTTGGGCTATAGGCCCGGTTCTTGTTTCAGTTTGAGTGGGCAGTTATTGAGCGTATCACATCTTTGATGTATCAATGCCAATTGTAACGACATACGTAGATCGTAGTCGACTTCAAAAAAAAATAAAAAATTAAGCTATATCCTTGGGGTTGTTGAAAATTTTAGGGGAATTGAGGAGGACCCCTCCCACTAATGTACAATTAGAGAAACGTCCTTTGTTTTGATGTCTAGTTAGAGAAACTTATTTTCTAATGTAAATGATAAAAGACTAAGACATAATTTGTCGGGGCGATGACATTACCAATGAATCTCCGCTTTATGGTCTCCAGCCTCTTCATTTCTATCTCTTCTTAATTCCTTCTATCTCTTCTTAATTCCTACCTTCCTCTTTCTCTTCAATTCCCTAATTAGACATTAAAAAAGAAGAGTATGAATTGACGAAGAGACTGACGAAGAAGAGAGATAAACATGAAATTTGAGACGAGAGATATGAGAATAGTCGTTAACGACGTCACCACTTTGCCATGATTTAGGAATAGGAAAGAAAGGTAGCGAGAGGGGAAAAAATGTCAATGGTCGTTTTGGTCTTTTTTCTGCAAGTACGTAGTTCACAAAAATAAAACAAAATAAAAAACAGTATAATTCCTCGAGATAGCAAATTTGACATTAGTTTGAGATTTTAGGATTGATTTATTCTCTTATCTGCTTTTAATGATTCAATCTTTTGGATTTATACTTTTTTTTTACAAGTATGTAGTTTAAGAAAATAAAAAAGTTTTAGGTTTGATTATTCTCTTATCTACTTTTAATGATTTAACATTTTGAATTTATTCTCGGATTTTTTCGGCAAATATGTGGTTTATGAAAATAAAGAAATTTTTAATATGGACATCAGTGAGGAATGGTACCCTAAATCTTCTAGATTTATACTGTTTTACCCCTTATACTCACAGCCTAGTTTAACTTATGTCCATTATAACGAAATTGAAGCGATATAAAAATATTCACAACAATAAATCCTTTGCTATCTATATAATATAAATCAAGAAAATATCTTTTATTTTCTTCCTTGAATGATTTTCATATCAAATTTAACTTATGTTTATTGCAGCAGATTCAAAAGATTTGAAAAAGAAACAAAATAGATTCTTCACTATCTAACAATAAACATAATGGTATCTTGGACTTTTAAATCATTTAGTTTACTCCGTCAAAATTAATTGGTAATTGAGTTTACCTCATTCAGTAATTGGTAATTGAGCTTACCTCATTGAATTTAGATTTTTTGTCAAAACTACTAAGATATGTTTGGTATGTGATATAAAATCATAAAGTAAATTATATATAAACAAAATTATTCTTCAATAATCATATTCCCAACCAAATCAAACAATAAAATGAGGTAGAATCTCTACTAGGAATCATATTGAAGAAAAATTATTTTTGGTAAGTCACAATTATTTCACGTACGCCAAACATAACCTTTGTATTTTTTTCACTAATAGTAAATCCAAGGGTTAAGCTTAATTACCTATTATTGAAGGGGGTAAACTCAATTCCCAATTAGTGCCTAGGGGTAAACTCAAAAAATCCTTTTCTTATTGGCCCTCTAAAGTGTGACTAACTTTTCGAATGACCGCCTAATTTAAAATGAAATAAGGGAGGAGGGTACCTTTCCCCCTAATGGCAAGGATTCCCTCTCAAATGTTTATCTCTAATGGTTAGAATTTACTTTATCAAAATTTTAGGATTCAGATGTGATTAAAAATCAACCAAGGGTTGATATTATAAGAAAGAGCATCTTTTCAAGATCTCATTTTACTTTGGAAGACTTAAAGGCATCCATATTATTGTTGCAGGCGGCCCATTAACATATGGACCCCTTAAAGGGCGCATATAACTACAATGTGGGGTGCGTATAGATCACCTCACGTGACGCATTTGATAGAATTGTTCGTGTCTGACGGGAACAGGTTATACCCTCTACTTCTACAATTTCTCAACCATTGACTCAAAAGTTAAAACAAATCTTTCCCATGTTATCATTTTATCTTGCTCTACCCTTACTTTTGTCTTTAGTCACTTATATTTATCTGGCTTTACTTCTGATCCATCATCTTCATCTCCAAAAACCCCAGACCTGTTCCGCAAGATCCAAAAACTACACCACACTTCAACAATTGCCCTCATTCCTAAAATCCGTAACCCGAGTATGGCCTCAGATTTCAGACCAATCTCTTTGTGCAATTCTCTCTATAAATTCATCACGAAAATTTTAGCTAACCGTATCAGCCCCTACCTAGATCAATGCATTATGTGGACTCAGAATGCTTTTGTCCCTTCGAGACAAATAGTAGACAACATTATTATTACTCAAGAGCTAATCCATTCTATCCGCAAATCTGAGGCGAAAAAGGGAGGTTTTTCTCTGAAAATTGATATGGCCAAGGCATATGATAGAGTTAACTGGGATTTTCTAGAAAGAATTCTTCGGACTATGGGCTTTTCAGGTCTATTTTTAGACCTAATATTGTCTTGCATCACTACCACTACTTTTAGCATCCAAGTTAATGGTCACCTCCATGGGAATATTATTCCAACTAGGGGTCTTAGGCAGGGGTGCCCTCTCTCCCCTTACCTATTTCTTCTGGTCTCTCAGTCCCTCTCTCTCCTCATCCATTATTATGAAACAAATAGTCTGTACAGTGGTTACAAATTAAACAAGGAGAGCCCTACTATATCACATCTACTGTTTGTCGATGACCTCATCCTCTTTGGGAGAGTCACCACATCAAACCTTCAAGCTATTAAGGAAATTATAAATACATACTCGAGTTTCTCGGGACAGAAGGTCAACTTTGAAAAGTCATCAATCCTATTTGGTAAACGGATCCCTGCAGCAATGAGAAGTCAATTCTCCAACACTTTACAAGCTCCTGTCATGAATGAACAAGCGAAGTATTTAGGATCTTTTCTATTGAAACCAGGTAATCGAATTGATTCTTTTTCTTGGCTAGTGGAAAAATATGAAAAGACATTATCGGAATGGAAAGGCAAATACATATCTCAAGCGGGCAAAACAGTGTTAATCAAATCTACCTTGGGAGCTTATTGTACTTACACATTCAGCCACCAACAACTCCCAAAACAGATCATCAATAAATTGGAGAGAATTGAACGAAGTTTTTGGTGGGACCATTCTACTACTGAGAAGAAATTACATTTCATTCATTGGAAAATTATAAGCTCGACTAAACAAAATGGGGGTCTTGGAATCAGGACCCTCTCAGAGGCCAACTCATCTCTCATTGCCAAAACTACATGGAGATATTTGACTAATCCGGATCAGGTATGGGTTAAACTTTTAAATTCTAAATATAATAAGAATGGTGACTTTTGGTCTGTGTCTAACTCATCAAATGCCACCCCTCTTTGGAGGGCAATGCTAGCAATCAGAGAGGCTATTCTCCCAAAAATATTATGGATTCCAGGTATTGATAGCAAAATAAGGATTCTATCTGACCCTTGGTTGCAAGAACTCCATGACAAAAAACCAATTCTCATAAATGAACTACCAGCCTCTATTAAGTGGGTGTCACAACTTCGTAATAGTTCAAACACTGATTGGAATCAACACCTATTGCTTAATCACTTTAATACAGAGACAGTCGAGGCCATAAATGAAGGAGTTGAAGGAGATGTCCTTCGACCAAGGTGACAATGCGAACAATTTGTCGGATAGGACAATTGATGTGGAAGATCATCAAGTCCGATTGATTTAGGGATCGTAGAGTTGTAGCTAGAGACCAACTACGATCGTCGAATTACGAAGTAATTCGCGGCTAACTTCGATCGGATCCTACAACGGGTTACACATAAGAGTGACAAATTGATCTAGGATATGACTAGTGGGAGTGAGATATAATCATGGGAGTGTCCCATAAACATATCTCATAGGCCTAAAAAGGAATTAGGCAAAGATAGTACAAAAAGGCCAAAAACAGGGTTTTTGGGCCTAGACCGGTTCGGGTACTTCTAGGACTCGGATTGGGCTGAATTTTGGAGGGTTAGTTGCTGATATAATAAACATTATATCTGCCAATTTTCGTGGTGTTTGGGCACCTCCTCCTTAGGGAATTGAGAAAATACCAATAGTTGCTATTTTCGACTATTTCCCTAAATCTTATTCTAAAGGGTGTTTTAGGAAACCTAAAAGGAGGTGGATTCTTATTAGGGTTCTATATAAACACTCTTAGGGCAGAGAATAAGGTGTGGAATTTCTCTCTAAGCTTTCTTACTCTACCACATCAAGTAGAGAAGAGAAAGTGAGCTAATTCCCATTACTATCAATCTAGTCAAAGAAGAAGGTGTTCTTCTTATCCAACCACCATTGGTGTGCTAGCTATACAACAAGGTGGGAGATCAAATTGATTGCTCGTGTCCCAAGTAGAGGAGCTACACTTGAAGCTCTTGGTCTTCTTCAATCAATTCAACTAGTTCGAGGGAAAAGCGATTAAGGTAATCTACTATCTCCATTAGATTAATTACTAGTTTTGCATGTGATCCTGGGAATACTAGTGTAGACATTAGATGTCATATTTCCGCTATAAACGCTAGTAGAAGGGTGTAAATCCCTACAATAAAATCTGTTCGAATAAGCAGTGAATCCTCTGATAAACTCATTTGGACTCCTATTGAGTCAGGCAAGTTCTCGGCCAAATCATTCTATCATGAAATTAGTAATAAACCAGAACTAAACATTACTATTAGGGACTTTCCATGGTCTAAACTTTGGAACGACAAACTTATAAACCCTAGAACTTAACTATTCATCTGGAAATTACTACACAATGGTTTGGCGACTTTAGGGAATATTTCTAAGTATAACTCAACAATTAATCCCATCTGTAAGCTATGTTCGACTGGGGAAATCGAAACGACAGAACATATTTTTGGTACTTGTCCGAGATTTAGAGACTTTATGAACTTTACAGAAAATCGCATGCTCATAGATCTAAGTCCTAATTTCATCAATAATTTGAAGCAATTACTAATTAATAGATCAAACAAGATTAATTGGTACTGGTATACTTATCTCGTATGGAATTGGTGGAAACTCCGAAACGACATGATCTTCAACAACAAGCAACCAGATTTCGAGGGTTGTCTCTGGAAAATAACACAGGAGGTAAGTAGTTTTCTTCCAAACTTGTCTTCATCTCTTTCGACTAATAGCATGCAGGTAGATACTTGGCTTCCTCCTCCTGAACCAAAACTAAAGGTTAACGTAGATGGAGCTTATAAGCCACCGATGGGAGCTGCGGGTTCAGTGATTCGAAATCACAGAGGAGAGATCTTAAAATCAGATTCAATGATATTCCCAGCTATTTCACCCCTATATTGTGAGATGAGAAGCTTCGAACTCGGTTTGAATGTGATTGAGGGGATGATTTCGGGTGAGTTTATACTAGAAGGCGACTGTAAAACTATGGTGGAGTTGCTCTCGGCCGATGATATCGTCCCTCCTTGGAGGCTATCAGAAGATATAAATAGGCTGAGGAATAGGGTTTCCAACCTTCAGGTGGAATTACAATATTGCCCTCGTATTTCTAACTCAGAGGCCCACAATTTGGCGCAATCAGCATTTAGTCCTCAGACGTAAGATAGTTACTCTTTCGTCCTTTCAGTTCACTTTCCTCATATAATGTATCTGTCTCTTGTTTTTAACTTTTAGTCCTTTGGACAATACTCGCAGATACGTTTGTATTAGGTTTATTTAATGAAAGCTTAATTCAAAAAAAAAAAAAACATCTCCTTTTATTTGAAGAAGTACTTTTGATGTGAGTGTATATAACAAGATTGGCAAGTGCATTTAACCATCAATAACACACAAGTCTACTTTTTTTTTTTTTCCAAATGATGACTACTCATTACAAAAGCCCATTTCATCCATGATTTAGCTAAGTGGTAAATTCTATACGCACCTTGATTATTTCTATAGGCAGGCAACCGCTAGCAAATTGGATGAAGAAGAAGATTCAAGTGTGACCAGAGGATTGCAAAAGCGGGATATGAATCGGGACATATTCGGTACATATAGCATTTTCATTTAAAATACCCGTCACCTTATCCATATCTCCTTCCTTTCTTCTTCTTCTTCTTCAAGCGCGCCTTCATACTGTTGGTCCATTTTTTTGCCCTAATTTCGTCACACACTCATTCACTTAGAGAGAGAGAGAGACTGATTTTCTCTTCAATGGCGGTCCCATTTTCATCGGTTTCATCTGTACGGTCAATCTGTCAACCTATTTCTTCAAACACTCCAAAATCCGTTCTTTCATTTCGAGGTCAGTACTAATACTTCACTCTCTAACTAGAAATTAGGGTTTCTCTTCTTTAAAATTAGGGTAATTGTTTTCATTTTGAATGTTTTACATTTGATTCATATATGTTCTATTTGCTTCAATTAGTTCCTAATTTCTTATAAATCATTTGAAACTCACTAAAATTTGATGTTAACTCTTTGATTTATCAAGAAACAAAACCCTCAGTGTTCCCAATTAACTATCCAATTTGATATTAAACACTATTTGGTCTAAATGCAAACTGGTTAATGGAGGAAATGTTCAGGTTCTTACAGCAGAAGAGCGGTTTCCGAGGAACGTCTTGCAACCACGAGGATTGTATCTTTATGGGGTGCATCTTCGAATTACGTAAGATTTCAAGATGGTGCTATCAAATTTTCTGCCAAGCCTATAGTCAAAGCCCAATTGCTAAAGAAGAGGCAAGTTTTGTTAAGTTAATTATGTTCTTATGGTGGAAATTCGAATGGAAGTTCGAATCTTTTAATGGTGCAGAGACTTCTACATTGAAATTTTGATTTGTAAAACTCGTTAGATGCATGTGTTTTTATGGTGCAAATTGTATTTCTTGGCCTATTCAGAACAGGAGATTTGAGGTGTGCAACAATTGAAGAGATAGAAGCCGAGAAGTCTGCTATCGAGACAGATGTTGTAAGTTTATTATGGTTGTGATTTTATGTGCCCTATATTCCTTTAACTGGATGATTGCTGTATAAGTTGAATTCTGGTAAACTTATCAGAGTCAATAATTTTCAGAAAAAAAGGATGGAGAAGACTCTTGAATCAGTTCGAGAAAATTTCAATGCTTTTAGGACAGGAAGAGCAAGTCCAACCATGCTGGATCGAATTGAGGTATGAAAAAAGAAGTTCAATACTTCAATTAGCTTTCACATAAATAGTTAAATGACACGATGTAGTAATGGTTTGACTAGCTGAGGTGCCCGCTTATAGAGATATGCACTCACTCACACACTATGAATACGCTATGTGTCACATTATCAAGCCCAGCCATTACTCTCTCAGATCAAGATGATTCAAGAGTCTGGATTTCCCCCAGGTTTTCGGAGTTGTCGGTTAAATTAAATCAAATTATTCAAAAAAAAAAAAAGATAGGAATAATTGAGACGGCACAACACCACGTGTCACATTAGTTGAAGTGAAAGTGTGCAATAAGTGCATAGCAGTACACCACCTATAGGTCTATAGATTACTATCGCATTACTTAGAGTGTTTGACCAGTATAAGATGATTGTATGCAGTTCCTTGCTTCCTTGATATACTATTTTGCTTGAAAATTAGGTTATTCGAGGGTGACCAGATACTGATTTATCAATCTTGAGGTTTAGCTTAGTATTTTTTGGGTTAATAACATCGCAAAGTTCCTTAAATACTTATTTTCTTAGAGATATTTCTATTTTTGAGTATGATCTGCATGCAGATTCGTCATGTGAATAAAAACCTTTTTCTTCCAAACCCTTTATCATGTTATGGCTCAGATGATGACCATGATTTAGGCTTCAATTGATATTCCTTGAAAAAGTGTTTCCGAATTTAACTTTGTGCTTGGTGTTGACTTTAGCTGAAGAAATACAGATCAACTTATAGAAAATCTAAATGTACCAAAAACGATGTGAAACTGTGAATATTCGTACCCATGTTTAGAAGTAAAAAAAACGTAGAAATATCCGCACCCTCTTATCATATTCATGCAGGTAACTGCTGATTGGTTCATATAATGTTACTTGCACAGACGCGCAAAAGTATAATTTGGCTATGAGTTTTGGCGGATAGTTCGAGTAATACTAAGTGGAGCTTTAATCTTTGCTAATTTGTTTTGTGTACGCTATTCATTTACTAGAATATGCTTAAACTAACTAAAAATACATTAAATTCCTAGGTGGAATACTATGGAAGCCCTGTTAGTCTGAAAACCATTGCACAGATCAGTACTCCGGATGCTAGCTCTCTCCTAGTTTCACCATATGACAAATCTAGGTATGCCTCTGGGAACAGGATATGCTTTATAATCTTTCTTTAAGGAATCCATAGAATCTTACATGTGTGTTACATCACCAATATCACATAGAAGAGAAGAGGTCAGGGCTCTATAGTTTCATTGGTTTCTTCCAGAAGATTGTGTATCACAGAAAGCATCCAAACAAACTCACTATACTTAACTGCTAATCATCTATTCTTTTCAGCTTAAAAGCAATTGAGAAGGCCATAGTCAGTAATGCGGATCTTGGTTTAACTCCTAATAATGATGGAGAAGTCATCCGGCTCACCATCCCACAATTGACATCTGACAGGAGGAAGGTACATTTCATTCGAAACATTTCTGTATCATTCTACAACTTGCAATGACATATCAAGTAAGAGAGACACTGCTATAAATTGATTACTAACTTTTATGTTTACTTATATATCAAGTACAGGAGTTATCCAAGGTTGTCTCGAAACAAGCAGAAGAAGGGAAGGTACATATGGCTCTAATTATCGCCACATTGTCATAATGCATCTTTCTTGTGATTTAACTTCAGTTTGAAATTCTGAGCATGTGCAAATGCACCGTCGCTCGAGACAAAGAAAAAAGAACAAGTTGTTCTATTAGTACCTAAATTACACACGTGGAGGACCATTGGTAAGGCTAAGATCCACAATTTGGTGGACCCAACCTTAACCCAGACATCTTCTAGATCAGCCTTAAATCTGACAGGAAAAGATTTGAAAATCTTTGGTTCTCACCTTTTCTGGTTGTGCCTGAGTAAATCGTGTGGGAGAGAACAGCAAGTTTCTGAGCTTGCTAAACGGGAAACTATTTTCTAGCAGTTGAAATAGATTTCCAGATAACTGTCGTTTCTTAGGTCGAAAAATCAAGTCAATTCTGACTTGGGGTTTTACAGTTAAGAAAAAGTCCCTTGAATGGTTGACACTACTCTCTTTCGTATACATACCGAAAAAGAGAAGACAGAAGATAATATGTGAATCCACACGATCTACATGTTATTTGTTGAAGGCCTGACTCCCCGGCTATATAGTATGATTTGTTGCGAATCCAAGTGGTTAACTATATATTGTACCCTTGTTTATTTTCCTACATATTACATGGGGATCGAACTATTTTCCATAACTATACTTTTTGTTGGAACTTCTTGCATTCTCTAATGTACCTTCACAAATCTTATTAACTTTTGCAGGTAGCTATAAGAAATATACGAAGAGATGCCATTAAAGCCTATGAGAAACTTGAGAAGGTTTGTACATTAGTGTTTCCTCAGACCGGAAAATTTCCGAAATTCTTTTCTTGTTTCTCATTGTAGTTTATACTTCATACCAAGTTTCCTAGCCGTTTCATAATATGATTTCTTGCTTCCTTATATGCAGGACAAAAAACTCTCTGAAGATAATGTAAAAGACTTGTCAGGTGACTTGCAGGTAGAGAGGGTCAACCCTAACAGTCATTTTTGTATAACTTCCGTTTTTCTTTCAGTTTCTTATTCTACATTGTTTCTCATGTGAATTAACCGAAAACGGTATTTGGAAACCTTGTCTCTGGGGAACTCATACGTTTGGTTTTCAATAGTCTAATAATCATCATTTTGGTCACTTTGCAGAAAGTAACTGATGACTATATGAAGAAGATTGATGCACTCTTAAAACAGAAGGAGAAGGTATGTTAAATTGTTAATAACGGAGAAGTGTAAGTTAACACCATCCTAATGGTTGAGACTATATCATTCGTCGAGGGTCTAGCCTAGTAAAATTCCTCGGCGAGTGGCCGAAAAGTTAAAAGCAGTTCTTCGGGTGGGACTTTCGAAAACGTAAAAGTAGGGTATATACAATTCCGCAGAAATTACTAGTTGTCGCTGATGATATAGTAGTCTTCTTGATGCATAGATAGATTATAAGAAACAATGGAATGATACTAGCTGTATTTGAAGTACATTATAATATAGCCAAACGACTCTTGACCCACTCGGTTGGCCGCCTGGCTCAGTACTTGAGCCTGGCTAACTAGCCCAACCCACATAAGACTCAACATCCTTACCATGTCGGTCGCCAGATGACAGAAAACCAAAAGCATCACGACTTTAACTAGGGAATTATTTATACAGTAACAATCGACGTTGTAGTGGTTACTTAGTACTCAAAATTTGATATTTGTGATTTGTTTTTCAGGATTTACTGAAAGTCTAAAATGAGTTCTTTCAGGAAGCAATTGTAAATCGGTAAGCTTCTTCTTGACCGTTTCTTGGAAATCGTCTTTAATTGTTCTTGTTTCATAATTTTCTGCTTAATGTTGGATATATCTCTTTAAACTTAGAAGACTGAAACAACATTCGGAAAGGAATTAGCGTTCCCAAGTTTTTTGTTAAAATTATCGAATCATGACTATGAATATCTCCTTTATCCTTCAGCCTTTACTGTTTCTTGTTTAGGTACAAATTCGTATTATATATTCTGTCTAAAATATTAGCTAACGAACCGATGAGGCCAACTTGAGTTTAAAATGTGTACTATATAATCTTAAAATTGAAGTTTTGAATAAATGATGATAATGCCACTATATTTCAATTATTGAAGTTTTATTCATCTAACTCTATCCTTTCTCTTTCTTCCATCTATAATAGTCTAAAAAACAACCTAGAAATGATCACTAATTAGCACTAATTATGGGATATGTTCTATGGCATTAGGTTTTTATCCTAGAAAAACAAGAAAATGAAAATAGCATGTGCTAAATAAGAGTTGCAAAAATCACTTAAAAATTAGGAAATGCTAAATGTACAATAGTTTTGACTTATTTTGTGACTTGCTAATTTACTTTCACCGAAAGAATGTCTGAATCGTAGTCAAATTTTCAATCCTTTCGTCTTCTATTGAAGGTAAATCAGCAAGTCATAGATTTAATCAAAAGTTTTTGTACGCATAACATTTTCGATGAAAACAAATTCTAATTGAAATGGTGGCCATCCATGGTTTGCGCACCCAAATGGCCCGAGTCGTAGTTGGTTGGTGGGGCTAGCCCTCTGGCCCCCAGGACTCATTCGACAGTGGCTGGTTCTCATATAGCTATTGATTAGCCTGTGTAAGCCGAGTGGGACCAAAAATAGGGTCGTGTTAGGGCGTTCACCCTAAACCAAGATTGCTACTTGAATCATTTTAGAAGATGATCGGAGAAAATGTAATATGGAAATGGCGGAATATGGGTGAACCATACATCAGTTATCATTATGGACCCCTCATATTGTAATGACATTATTTTCCTGCCTCGAAGACATTTGAAATGTCTCAAATATATAGTTATTATTTTGGTTTGTCTCCCTATTCACTTAGAAATTTGTTGAGTTTCGGTCCCACAGAGAAGATTCTACATCTCAAAGTACGAATAAAAAAAATCTGTTAACCTGTAGTGGTCAAAATTTAAAAATTATGTACTCTGATGTGGTCAAATTTTTTGATGTCATGGTCAAGATCAGTATTGAAATAGAATACAAGTTCTATGAATAAATCCGAAATCCAAATGTATCAGTTGCTTTCACAATTTGACACTATACCAAGCTGCTAATTTCTATTTGCACATTTTGTACATTTTTGAAGCATTCTAAACTACTAGGACTAGATTAACTTAAACCATTCCTAACAAAAAAACAAGAACAAAACCCACCATACAAACGAGAAAAAAAAGTTATATCAAGTGTTTTAGGGTTTAATATCTCTCGTCCTATCAGCCCCAATAATATTTCTTTTAAAGATAGTTTGTAGTTATAGGAATGGCCGAAAAATAGAAACCTACAAATTAACATAGTGCAATTCGAAAATTAAAAGAAAATTAAGAATCCCTTCTTCTAAATGAAGTGAACTGAACCAATCTCTCCCTTACTCTTTACTGCTTAAATATGAAGAAATTTAATTTAACATTTAAGGTAACTATAGTTATTATAGGAACTCAAAATTGGGTAAAGACTATTTTATCTACAAGAATGATAGCAAGCACTAAAATGCTTTATAGACCCTTTTTGCCGCCTCACTCACTCTTCCAAAAGTCAAAATTTCTATTGTGGTTTGTTAGACCTCTTTATAGGGTGAGTTGAGACTTACAAAACTAATTGACCCCACAACTTGTAAAAAGAAAAGTATGGAAGGGTCTACAGGCTCTCCAAAAAACTGTCATATGGTTGCCCTCACTCTTAGCTTCCCACCGATAGGGTAGTCTAAGAGCGCTCGAACTCGTTCTAGTATGTTTGGTTTGAACAAAACGGGCTCAAATTAGTCTGTGTGTCCTCCGCTGCTCTATTGGGTGCCTCAGACTATTCAGTTTGAAGCCCACATAGAGTGCTAATTAATAGAGAGACTCGCTTGGCAGATTTCCAGAGCGTCTATAGACTCTCGTGGAAAAGTTATACGAAAGTTACCGTTTCTTTTATACATATTTGATATTTGTCTAAGTGTACTAACAATTGAATACCAAAATATGTAACTGGATATTCGCAATGCTCTGCTATATGTATGAATTGCCGCTATGGTTAATATATTTCTTCCTTAAAACCATCACAATGTCAATTTACACCCTTTCTTTCTTTTGCAAAATATTAAAGGAACTCACTAGGGTAGATTTTGAATCATGAGGGTTAGATTGAGATAGAATTTGCACTTAATAATGGGTATTTTAAATGCTTTTCTTTGCTTTAATGTTAAGTTTCAAAGTACCATTCTTTAATAATTATGATATGTGAGATATATTTAAATAATAGTAGTTGATTGTCAATTGTCATATTCACAAAATTGTTGTTCTAGTTTATCTTAAATTGTTTTAACTACTAAATTAATTTTGTACATATTTAATTTGAATAAAAGCCAACACCCATTTTTAAATTAAAGGCCAAAAACATTTTTGTCCTAAAAATATAGGAGGTATAAAAGATAGTCAAACACGGTTGTACTAGTAAATAATAAAATATTTGTCGGCCTTGTACACTTGAACCTTATACATACTAAACATCTTTTATAGTTTACATCCAAAATTTTCTTTTCAATTGATTAAAAATTAAATAAAAAAAACAAAAGTATAATCTAATGAGTTATGTATTCCACCTCCTTTGTTCATATGACATGGCAAAGTGCTTGCCACGTTGACAAATTTTTAATCCGAATATATGATATTTAGTATGTATGGATCTACTGTATTTTTAAAGATATAAAGCTATGAATTTTTTTTTTGATGAAAGTTAAAGCTATGAATTTGCCATGATATTTGTATTCCTCGTTTATTTATTAGCATTTGAACATTTAATATTCCTACTATGTTTTTTTCTATGTGAGGTGATATATTTTTCTTGGGTAAAAATAGAAAATGAATTATGTTCTTGTATAAATATTAATATATCAACACCTCATATCACTACAATTCTTGGTAATAGCAACTTCTTTTTTTTTTGTTGAAATGGTAATAGTAACTTTAATAAGAATGGATGTTTGTTTTTGTTAAAAGAAATAAGATTTGTTACGGAAATATCGTAATGTGCCTCACATATTGACATAAGAATAAAGATTAACCCTTCATTCAAATATACTAAAGATATTGGCATAGCACAATTATTATTGGTTTAGTAACAATTTATTTCTTTTTTGCAACATAATTTTTTTTTAAAATGTGATTTTTTATTGTTTTGGTGGCATGTTGTGTGATTTTGGAGTTTTTTTTTTTGAATCCAAGGGAAACATATTCATTAATAGTGATAAAATCACAATGATACAAGGATGATAATTGTTATTTCTCTCTGTCGGATACGTCATGCTATTTACATACCTGTAAATGCAAATGCCTCCTAAAGGGGGAGAAATTGGACTAGACACAGACACTATTGGGATCCTAAAGATCCGAGAAAAGAGACCCTAAAGATCTGACAAAAGGATCCTAAAGATCCGACAAAACATAACTGATGGCGGCCATCCTCCTATGGGCTTCACGGCTAGCCCAACTATAGGCCCACCGGCCTAGAAGTTATATTATTATAAGTTTCCTATTTTATTATTTAGGGTTTCTATGTTTAGGAATATTAGCAATCAAGGAAAGTAATATTAGTAGTTATCTTGTTTCCCACTTTGAGTCTAATTAGGAAAGCATAATCTCTATATAAGAGAAGTTCAGTTTATCTTGTAAGACATTGAATTGAGTTATAAACAAATCCCTTGATTGCATCTTCTTCCCTTTACAGTTATTTTAGTTTATCTTTAGTTATTTCTTCTCTCTCTTCTTAATTCTAGTAATGGATTCTAAACTTATTTCGCTTCCGCAACAATCTACATCAGCTGGTATTCAGAGCTTTAAGAATCTGGGAACAAATAATTTTTTTTTAAATACTTCTCATCTTGAATGTTGGAATAATCTTCCGCGTTTAGGTTGGGATCCTTTAAGAGATGCACAACAATTCTATGTTGATCGAAAAGATCAAAACAAAATTAATGTTGATTCCAAAATTCCTATGTTTGATTATCAATATCATATAGATTTTTGGATTCGACAGATGGAAGATTGGTTTATAAACCAAGAAGTCCATGACGAAGATAAGGTTTTTGTCATCGAACAACACTTGTCTAAAAGAGTCTATGAAAAATTTAACGAGATGCAATGGAGACTCATTGATCAAGGAAAAAAATTCGTCGACGATTGGATTACATTGAAAAGCATCTTTAGGTATGTTTTTCTTCCTTTAGATGAATATTTTTCATATGTGGAGACAAAGATTGAATCCAGTAGACAGTTCTCGAATGTTACTTCGGTCACCGTGTTCGATGGTATTGAAGAAGTTCTTGACAAAAAAAATAAAATTTTCTCAATGACGGAGGAACAAGAAGAACAAAGTGAATTATCCTCTTTTAGCTTGAAAAGGTCAGTTCATTCTAGTTTAGATTTGATTAAGCCATATTCGAGTTTGGTTTATGAGCAAAAGATGAACGTGGGAAGATCGTTCAAGTGAAGAAATTCAAGGTTGATTTTTCCATAAAATATTATGTGGTGTTTGTGGTCTTCTTCATCAAATTAAAAGATGACGGGAGATGTTGCAATTTGTTGGAAGTTTCTTTCCTACATTTATTTTTGCAAGATTCTTTGGACTATGAGATTGAAGCTAATGATTTCGTCCAAGTGGGTGTCCTTCGACCCCAATGCACCGTTCGCTCGAAGTGGGAATTAAGGATTGCATTGTTGAGTCTCACTTGAGGGCAAGTTCGTTCTCGGTCGGGGAGTATGATGGAGACCATCAAGCTGGGCCTCACGACCGAACTAGTTAGAGGGCCTCATGGCCGAGTCCATTAGGGTTAGAGTTTAGGAGTTTCCATGTTTTAGTATTTCCTACTAAGTCTAGGTTTAGAAGTTTCTATATTTGAGTATCTTTGATATTTAGGAATCCTAATTTGAGTCTATCTAGAAGTTTCTAAGTTCCTATAAAAGGAAGTCAGGTCTGTCCTTGTTATTCAGATCAGAGAATATTATGAATCAAGTTTATTGTTAATCAAGTTTATCGTTTATTATTAATCAAGTTTATCGTTTTATCGCTTTTATCTTTATTTCATCAGCTTTATTTCATTAGTTTAGTTTGATAACAATGGTGGATTCCATTACTTTTACGCTTCCGCAACAATCTACATCAGCTGGTTCCATTACTTTTACTTTTACGATTCCATTACTTTATTTCATTAATTACTCCAGGAACAGGTAGAAGATTTATTATCTAAAGGCTTTATTCGGGAAAGCCTTAGTCCATGTGCAGTCCCGACACTTTTGGTTCCAAAGAAAGACGGTACATGGCGTATGTGTGTTGACAGTAGAGCTATCAACAAAATTACCATCAAGTATGGTTTCCCAATCCCTCGTTTAGAAGACATGCTTGATCACCTCACTGGGGCTACAATTTTTTCCAAAATCGATCTAAAATCAGGTTATCACCAAATAAGGATTAGAGAAGGAGATGAATGGAAGACCGCTTTCAAAACAAAGGAAGGACTTTATGAATGGTTAGTAATGCCTTTTGGCCTCTCTAACGCTCCTAGTACTTTTATGCGTTTCATGAATCAAATTCTTAAACCTTTTTTGAACAAATTTGTGGTCGTTTACTTCGATGATATCCTCATCTTTAGCAAATCAAGAAACGATCACTTGGACCATATTCGAGCAGTTTTTGAGGTTATGAGACAAAACTCACTTTTCATGAATATTCCCAAAAGTTTTTTCTTCTTGGATGAAGTTTATTTTTTAGGTTTCATTATCAGTAAGAGCGGTATGAAAGTTGATCCCGCTAAAGTCCGAGCTATTTCTGAGTGGCATGTTCCATCCTCACCGTCAAAAGTTCGTAGCTTCAATGGTTTGGCCTCTTTTTACAGACATTTTATTCGGGATTTCAGTACGGTTATGGCACCACTTACTGATTGCTTAAAGAAGGGTAAATTTTTATGGGGACCTGAACAGGATGAGAGTTTCTCTACAATTAAACAAAGATTATGTTCAGCTCCAGTCTTGGCATTCCCAGATTTCTCCAAACTTTTTGAAGTGGAATGTGACGCTTCAGGTTTAGGTATTGGAGCAGTACTATCTCAACATAAAAGACCTATTGAATTTATGAGTGAAAAATTAGGGGACGCAAGACGAAAGTGGACGGTCTATGAATCCGAATTTTATGCCCTATACCGAGCACTACGTCATTGGCAACGTTTTCTCCTCGGGGTAGAGTTTGTCCTATATACGGACCATAAAGCGTTACAAACACTTAACGATCAAAGAACCGCGGACCCTATGCATATGAGATGGATTTCGTTTATTCAACGTTTTAACTTCGTTATCAAGCATAAATCCGGATCTTCTAACACAGTAGCCGACGCCCTTAGTCGGAGAGCTAGTCTGTTAACTACCATGACCGTTCACGTTCCAAGGTTTGAATTATTACCCGACCAATATAAAGATGACCCCGATTTTGGTCCAATTTGGGATTCATGCAGTCAAAATCGTTCTTCAGGTGAGTTCTTTATCTCTTCCGGTTTTTTATTTCGTGGTAATCAGTTATGTATTCCTATCTCTTCTCTTCGAGAACATATTATTCGAGAATTACACAACGAGGGCCACGTAGGACGTGACAAAACATTCATGTTAGTTTCGGAAAGATTTTATTGGCCTAAGCTCAAAAGAGATGTCTCCCGAATTGTCGAACGTTGCTATGTTTGTCAATCAAGTAAAGGCAAAACACAAAATTCAGGCCTTTACTTACCGTTACCCACTCCGGGAACTATTTGGGAAGATTTATCGATGGATTTTGTTCTTGGTCTTCCCCGTTCTCAGAAAGGACGAGATTCAATTATGGTAGTCGTTGACCGTTTTAGCAAGATGGCTCACTTTATTCCATGCAGGAAAACTGACAATGCTTCTAATATTGCTAATTTATTCTTTTGGGAGATTGTTCGTCTTCACGGGTTACCTAAAAGTATAGTCTCTGATCGAGATGTGAAATTTCAAAGCCACTTTTGGCGCTTTTTATGGAAGAGACTCAATATTAAGCTTAATTTCAGTGGTACTTGTCACCCTCAAAGTGACGGTCAAACGGAAGTTGTCAACCGTTCTCTTGGTAACCTACTTCGTTGTATTATCAAAGATAAAGGTATCAATTGGGAAACCGCTATTCCTCATGCAGAGTTCGTTTATAATAGCACCGTTAACCGTACTACGCGAAAGACACCTTTTGAGATAGTATACACCTCTCGGCCGAACCATGTGGTCGACCTCGTCCCTCTCCCTTCTATTGCCGAGTTCGACCCTCTTGCCGACACTTTCGCTTCTCATATCTTAGCTTTACATGATGAGGTTCGTCATAATATTTCTTTGGCCAATTCGTCCTACAAGGCGTCCGCCGACCGTCATCGTGTTCATAAAGACTTCAATGAAGGTGATTTGGTAATGATTTATATTTCGAAGCAACGTACTCCCGTAGGTACTTTCAAGAAGTTAGGCCAAAAGAAATTTGGTCCTTTCAAGATTCTCCACAAAATCAATGATAATGCGTTCGTGATTGATCTTCCATCGGATTTCAATATTTCCAACACTTTTAATGTTTCCGATATTTATCCATTTTTTCCGGACGAACCAATTTATGAAGACACCAACTTGGGGGCAAGTTGTTCCACGGAGGGGGAGTATGATGGCGGCCATCCTCCTATGGGATTCACGGCTAGCCCAACTATAGGCCCACCGGCCTAGAAGTTATATTATTATAAGTTTCCTATTTTATTATTTAGGGTTTCTATGTTTAGGAATATTAGCAATCAAGGAAAGTAATATTAGTAGTTATCTTGTTTCCCACTTTGAGTCTAATTAGGAAAGCATAATCTCTATATAAGAGAAGTTCAGTTTATCTTGTAAGACATTGAATTGAGTTATAAACAAATCCCTTGATTGCATCTTCTTCCCTTTACAGTTATTTTAGTTTATCTTTAGTTATTTCTTCTCTCTCTTCTTAATTCTAGTAATGGATTCTAAACTTATTTCGCTTCCGCAACAATCTACATCAATAACTGAAAAAAACTAAAATATTTGCCCCTATTTATGATTAATTAGAAAGTTTGACATCTGTATTTGTTCAATGTCCTACTTTGAACTCTAAAATCATACTTTTGTTAGTAAAACTTAACAGACATGTTTCATTATTTTTACTTTTTTATTGTACAGTATTTCCTTCATCTCTTTATCTATTTGTTCTTGCCTGAGTTATTATCGGATATGGGCGCTGCAGGTGGCAGAGCGACGAAATTCATTGGTGAAAAATTAAATTTTTTTATTTCATTTTCTTCTTCAACCCAGCCCATCATTTCAGACAATTTTCCCCCTGCTATCATTTTTGCCAATCAGCAATGTAAAACAAGAAAATTCTGGAGAGAATTTCGAACCAACGATTGAACTTTCTTCTTGATTTAAGACACAACAATCCCAATTGTTAATTAGGGATTCTCTCCGAAATATGTCTAGAATTTTCCTTAGTAGATCATTTTCACTGACAATGTTAATTAGGATATTCTCCTCCATGCTATATACACTATTTTACTCAATAAAATTTAATCTAACATTAAGTTAAAAAGTTAACCAAATTTTAATAAATAATTAAAAAAATATTATATTTCAGTCAGAGCATCTCATACTGTAATTCGAGGTAGAACTAGTTGGCCCATTCGAAAGCACAAAGTTGACAATACCGATTCTAACTTATATATAATCGTGGAACTGGAGCATTTTCTTACAAAATTACTTGGACAAAATACAACAATTTTTGAAGTTAAATTAGTAATCATTTAAAAAAAATAATTATAAAATAGATAGCATTTGAGTCAAATTAGTAATCTTTGTTTAAAATGTTTTTTTTGAGGTTATCAATATAATATTTTGCTACATACCACCAATAAAACAATTTTTTTTTTTTAATAATTTAACGAAAAAAAACGTCGGGTCTAGTGAATAATTTTGTAGAGTTAAACATAGTTGTGTTTAGCAATTTAATAAAAAAATAATTTTGTCTAGCAAATAGTTTTGTGGAGCAATTATGCAGCTTTAGCATTTGTCTTACTAATTATACCAATTATGATCTTTAAAATAGGAAAATGATTGTAATTAAGAGATGAAAGGGATTTAAGGTCGACTTTCACACTAAAAAAAAACTATTGATTGAAAAGTGGGAATGAAATTGCCTTGAGAAACTTTCACACTCAAAACAACAGTTTATTTCCAGATTTACTGTTTCAGTTACGGTTAAAAATTTCTCAAGGACGGAAATGTGGAGACTGGCGTCAAACTGAACGACACGTGGATTATTCTGACATATGGACCCCACTAACAAATTATTAAGTTAGATTGCCAGCTCAGTAGGTCCCACTACTCTCGTAAGTTCCCCGCACGTGACATAAACTTTCTACCACTGCCTTTGAATCAATCATCCACCGTTGATTCCAACAATACTTAACGGTCTAGATGAATTCATGCCAACTCGGATATTTAATCCGTCCTTTTTGAGTTCCGGTCCCACTTTGTGGTTGAAAGTGATATTCTTGACACGTCGGATTTCGATCTAAAGGTGATCGGACTGTTGATTACCGACTAGTTAATATCAGCCGTTGATTTATTTTATTTGTGGTGGGACCAGTAACAATCACGATAAAAAGGTAAACGGAATTAATGAATAATTAATTTGACAAGCTGGAGTCATGTGAACGCGGAAATTACTATTAGACCATGACCAATTTGGTTCACCTAAAGTAAAAGTAGGTGTACAGTACTCATATATTTTATTTGGTAGGTAATACAATTGGAGATTAACTTTACCGACTAAAGATAGAGAAGTCCATTACTCTGTGGTGCAGTTGGTTAGACACTCTCTTAAACTCACGAGGTTCTATAATAGAATCTTGTTTGAAGTAGTTTATCATCAAGATTTATCTCATGAAATTTAGACAATAAATAAAGTAAAGGTACATATTGTTCGTCTAAAACTATGATATATTGCATATTATATTCACGATGTATCGAAGCCATTTAAAAGTAATGATTCTTGAAGTCCAATTTTTTTTAAAAAAAGACAAAGGCAAGGGAAGAGGTCAAAAAATCGAGAACTTATCATGAACATCCGAGCCATCTGGGGCCTATAGACACCCAAAATTTGGAGACTAGTTTAGTATGACCGTTCCAATGAAATACACAGATCAGGTTCGGGTTCGAAGTGGTACATGACATTCCGCTCTGTTAGCATTTATCCGACAAAACTTGATTGCTACTCGAAGAATTATACTCAAAGTAAAAAAGTGAGATAAAAGTTTTCAATTTATTTAGAACTAAGTCGAAAGGAAAAAAACATAAAATTGAACTAATTTTGGGTTAAAGGTTGGTAAATTTAGTTCTTAATTACTAAAAAGACAGTAATCAAATGTGGTTAAAGTCTTAGAGTCTCACAGTGAAAAAAACAAAAATAACTTCTCTTATGTCTGAAGCGGGTAACAAAAATGATTGGTTGTCTTGTGTGTTATTGGGTTTGGGAGCGTTCAATTTGGGTGAGACCAGAGCACATCTTGGTGAGTTTTTGAGTCTCATACAAAATCTGAACTGTTTGAAACTCAGAAAAATTGAAAGAATACACGAGCATGTAAGAATTCTGGACACTAATTTTTGATAAATTACTCGTTGATTTTGCCTGATAACCTTAACAACAAACAAATTCCGGAACCATATCGCCCCGACATAGTGAGAGAGTAAACCTGTCGTCACATCATTCGGCTCGACGGCTCGACCCACTTCCACCCCAATAGTGACACGGTTAAAGAAGGGAGTATTCTACACCTACATTTAGAAAAAGTGAAATAATTTAGTAGGTGAGGCTTGGGAAGGAAGAAATCAGACGTGGACACTGACACGTTGTTAGTAGTTAAACCTCTAGATTGAGGTGCATCGACGGTGACATTTCTGCCATGTTGGCATCTAAGGAAATAGCCGTAGATATACAATTAATCCGACGGATGATAATTAAAGACGAATATAGAAAGACATCTTAGCCATCTGACGAAAGCTTTGGAGTTGTTATTCGCGAAGAGTAAAAAGCCAAAAGCAAATCTCAAATGAGACGAGTGAGCAGAAAAAGAGAGAAGAAAAGGAAGCCAGAGACTAGAGAGAGAGAGAGGAATTTTAGTGAGAGAAAGAGTAGTGAGAGAGAGAAACTTGAGATTTTAGCCTTTCTGAGGAATTTTCATAGAAGAAGAAGAAGATTTTGATCGATTCATCATCAATTGTAGAGATCTGGTGATGGTAGTTGAGTGAAGATCAAAGAAGAAGAAGATGGATAGAAATAGAGGAGAAGTAAGAAGAATGGCGGCTACGAATGGATTAACAAGGAGGAGACAAAGAACAAACAGTTTAAGAGATTCATCACCTGGTTCGAATTTCATCTTCTTCTTATTCATATTCAAGATCTTGTTCTATCTTATCTCTCTGATTTTGTTTACCTGATCTGTTTTCACAGAGAAAGAAGGAACAGTAGAGTTGCAGCAGGAAACAACAAGGTTAAGAGATAGATCAATCAAGAAAGATAGAGATAGAGATCATTTGTTGAATCGGAACAAGAGAAGGAGAAGTGATAATAGATTGATGCATGGAAGTCATAGAGATGATGGAGAAGATAGTACTGAAGAAAGCGTTGACGATGATGAAGATGACTATGAAGATGATGCTTCTGCTTCTGTTGCAGCTGCAGCTAGTGCTGTTCGGATGCTTCCACCGAATCAGGCTTCATCATCGTCATCTACTTTCTCTAATCTTCATCACAATCATCATCATCATCATCGGAAAGGATATATTCCTCCAAAACCGAATAGAATTGGTTCAGTTAGTAAAGTCACAGAGGAGGTGATCGGAGCTATAGTTCCGAGAAAAGCTCGCTCAGGTACAAAAAAAATTCAGATTCTGATTTTTGGGATTTTTGATGGTTTTTTGGTGTAGTATTTAATTTGGCTTTTAATGTTTTTGCAGCCAAAAGGTCACATGAATATTCATCTTCCGGTGGTGGTGGTGTTGGTGGCGGCGGTGGTGGTGGTGGTGGAGGGGAGTCGATTCATCGTCAAGCATCTACTTCACCGGCTAGATCGATTTTAGCAGCGCCGTCACCTCCACCACCGGTTTCTCCATCTTCATCAAATGCTTCTGGCCGGAAGAAAATGGTATCTTCATCAAGTTCTTTGTCCTCTTTTTCTCTCTTTTCTGTATTAAATGTTTTATCCTGGCCGATTTGTGATTCATTTATTGCTGCAGAAATTGATTGGGTCTAAGAATCGTCCTCAGAAGATACCTAAGTCGTCTACTACAGCTCCGGAAGAGATCGAGATCGAAGTTGCAGAGGTTCTGTTCGGGTTGAGAAGGCAACCCCATAGCCATCGGAAACCTGAAATAGCTTCTCAGAAACAAGATACTAATGGATCGAGTAATGATTCAAAGTCAAGAGTTTCTTCTCCGATCTCACACTCACCGGCATCAGCACCTCAACCTGTATTAATTTCCATGAATTCTAGCTCATCTACTGCAATTTTATCTTCTGTTGGTGGGTATTTTGAGCTAAACAAATCTAAAGCTTATCCTCAATTTCTTTGGTACTAATCATGTCAAATTTTGATTTTGTTTTTTTGCTTGATTTAGGTGTAAAGAAGAAAAGACCTAGACCAGTGAAAGGAGAGGAGGAAAATCCATCTACTTTTCCTGTTAGGTATCCGTCTGTTCTGGCTGAATCCAAAATTGAAAGTGAACGTCTTGAAAACATCCAACTTCCATCAATTGAGTTGAAAAAGAATTTGTCAGCTCAGGATCGAGGTGTTTCTATTGATATGGGTAGTTTTCAAGTGGGGGTTCCGAGTGTTGAATCGAAAAAGCCAGAGAATAGTATAAAATTGGATTCAAAAGTCTTGGTGGATGAAGATTCTAAAGCTGGAGATGGAATTCAGATCAAAGATGAAGCCTCTTTACCTAAACAAGAGTCCCCATCATGTCTGAAAATGGACGGTGTACCTGAAGATTTGACCCCTAAAGCAACGTAAATCTCCTAATCATGATCTTTAATCACTTCTATCTTCTTCTTTTTTGGGTAGGAATTGTTGCTGAGTTTTTATTTTGATTTTTGTGTTTTTAGTTTTTCAATATCTTCAAAGGTTGAGATGAAGGAAGAAAAGTTCAAGATCGATCTGATGGTGAGTATGAATCTTTCAGTTTTCAGGTTAGATTTTTTTTGTAATTATTTTTCCCTTTTGCTATTGGTGGATTACTAAAAGAGAATAATATCTTTCAATTAGGCTCCTCCAGAGAAATCTTCTCCTGAAAGAGATGGTCTTGGGCTTGAATCTGTTACTCAACCAGTTGCCACTGATGTTGATATGGTGATTACCCGATCTTCACTATTACTTAGTCAACTCCCTTGGGTTGCTTTAAAAATTGGTAATTATCTTTTTATTGATACTGTGCAGAAGTTGAAATCGGGGGAAAGAGCTGAAGAAAATTGTAAGAGAAATGGGGAGGTTTTTTTGGTAGAGAAGAAAACAGAAATGGTGGAAGAAAGTATTAGTAAATCTATGGTCTCTAACCATCAGGACAAGAATGGCAGTGTCAATGGTGTCAGTAGTGGCAAACAAAACCAAGAAGTGCTAAAGCATCAGCCACAAATTAAATCTGCTAGTAAGTGAATTTAATCTTTTTCCTCGTCTTCGTTCTTTATCGTTCATCATCTCCAGTCTTCCCCGTTCGTAGAAACTTATTTCATGAAGATTAAAGAGAGAGAGAGGTGACAAATTGATCTTCTTAACTGAAGAAAAAAGAAAAACGATCTGTCCACTACCTTTTCATTCTAAATAGTCTTATTTCATTCCGAATCTCATATATTTTTCTTTCCTTTTCCCCAGCCCAACCCACATCTATGCCGCTGCCATTGCCGATGACTCTACCCGGGTGGTCTGGGGGTGCTCCTCCTGCGGGGTACGACCATTATGCATTGTCGCTTTTTTCGTCTCTTTCGTTTGGGACTTTAGTGCAATTATTTTTCTTCATATTCCTAAGAGATTATTTCGTTTTTCTCTTCAGATATACCTTTGGGCAAATTCCACCAATTCAGGGAGCTCTGTCCCTTGAAGGCAATGCTGGATCCTCCAGTGCTATTCAGGTATTGTAATTTTGTTTCAATTTTAGCTATATCAGTGACTTGTCTTGAATCTCTCTTCTGAACGCAATATTATCTACAGGCATCACAGTCACTTCTATCTCAACCACAGCCGAGATCAAAGAGGTGTGCGACACATTATCAAATAGCTCGGAACATCTACTATCACCAACAATTTACAAGGATGGGCCCTTTCTGGCCTGCTGGAGCAGGTTCTGCATCTGTATATGGCCCCAAGACTTGCAATCTAAATGTTATCCCACCAACAGAAACAACAATTTTGGGCAATCCACTTATGGGAAGCTTCCCTACGAGGAGTATGAACCCTGTGCTAGACAAAGGGCTAATTGTTGCATCTGTATCAAGTCAGACTGGGAATGATAAAAGCCCCGCAATAACCAATTTCTTGGAATCTACACATGGTAAGCAGATTGCACTTCAGCAAGCAACACAACCAGCACCAGCTGGTAATTTACTGGTAAGTGAATCTCTTATGAAGAGAAGTCCATTCAGTTTAGTCAGGGTGAGGCTGAAAAGTAATACATTTTCTTTTCCTGTGTTTAGCAAGCTCCTGCTTTTATCTTCCCTCTGGGTCAGCAACAGGGAGCATCTGCTGCTGGAACCCCTTCTGGGGCGACAAAAGCTGCTGCCACAACCGGAAGTGCTGCTTCATCAAGTATAGTTAGCTTAGCCCCTGGATCCGTAGGAAAGGAGTCCTCAATGGCTCCAGGTGCTCCTCCAACTATGAGTTTTAACTACCAAAATTTGCCGCCAAACGAAGCACAACAGTACTTGGCAATGCTCCAAAGCAGCGGGTTCCCATTCCCTATGCCATCACATGTTGGTGCTCCAACTACATATAGAGGAAGTCCTGCTCAAGCTGTACCGTTCTTCAATGGTGCTTTTTATCCACAGATGCTCCATCCATCCCAGCTACAGCAACAGCAGCAGCAGCAGCACCACCACCACCAACCCAATTCTCAGTCACAGCAGACCCAACAGATTCATCAAATGACAAGCTCACCTAGTGCTTCCTCTTCTTCACAAAAGCATCAGCAGCAAAGGTTACAGAGTGTTGGAAGCAGTGGTCGAGCTGGAAGCCCACAAAATTTCCCAGCTTCAAAGAATCGGCAACAGCAGCAGCCACAACAGCAGCAAAATCAGCTAGTTCAATTGTTCCGACAATCTCGTCAAGTCGATGCTCCGATTCCTGTTGAAGATGGTTCGTCTGTTGCTGATAATCGAGTTTCTCACGCTCAGAAGGCATTTTATGGTCAAAATTTTCCATTCCCGACGCATCTTCAAAACTTATCCTTTAGTGGGGCGGCTCCAGCATTATCCAGCGGTAATGGGAACCAAAGTGAAAAACAACAGAATCAACCACCACAATCATCACAGCATCAGGTCGTGAAGGATGGATCGGATGCTAACCCACCTCAAACATTTACCATGTCGTTTCCCTCCTTCAATGGAGCCACTGCTACTTCTCCTGGTTTTGATTTCTCCTCAATGCCCCAGATATTCCAGAATCTTCCTGAAGCCACTAAGCGTGGATATCAGATTATGGCTGCTACTGCTGCTCATTCAGCACAACTCAAAAGCCACCATAGTTCCGAAGAAGGGAAGGGTGCAAGTGATTCAACAAATGCAGATGATGAAAAGAAAGCAATCACAGGGAAGAGCCCAAATGTTGGGCAGTCCATTGTCTTTTCGAGACCAGATTCGACTGATACACAGGCATCATCCCCAAGTCTAAGCAACAACCTAAACCTTATGAATAGCAACCGGACTTCTCAGGGCAAGGCTTCGACAACGACTACTGCCTCGAGCAATAACAATATTTCCAGTCAACAGCAACGTCTACAGCAGCTTCAGCATCATATGCAACAACACAATCAGATGCAACATCTCGCAGCTCGAACAAAACCGCAGAGCAATAATGCCCCTGCCACTGTTTACTCCGATCGTCTCTCAGCATCATCTTCAGTTCCTGCGAAGTTCCCTAATGCGGTCCCGGTCTTCCCTCAAGGCCTTATCCAGGGCAACAGTCCTACCCAATCTCCCCAGTGGAAGAATTCTTCAAGGACGGCCCCGTCTTCATCCCCTTTGGCGTCCTCCACCACCCCCTCTGCCACCACCACCTCCTCGTCCAATAAAAACCTTCTTCAACAACAAAATAGAAGTCAACAAGGACATACACAGATATCTTTTGGTGCCAAACCAGCAACAACACCATTAACACAGCAGCTTACAACTAACCACCAGTCCCCATCTTCTCCCATGGTTGTTGGTTCAACCTCAAACTCAGTTTCCAAAAGCTCAGGTATGTCCTCAAGTCCGAGGAATACTCCAGCCGGGAGCAAAGTTGGTGCTGCAACTCCTTCAATGTCGTCCCAAAACAGTAGTAAGAATAGTCCAGCAGGACCCATCAGGACATCTTCTCCAGTAGGTGGAAGAAGTGTCCCGTCAATACTAGGTAGTAATCCTCATTCCGCCATTGTAGCAGGCTCAGGAACTAAGCAGCAACAACAACAACATCATCAGCTTCAGAAGCAGGTCTGGCAGCAGTCCCAGCTTTTCTTCTCTAATGGATACATGCAAGTTCATAATTCCCAGTCTAGTTCTGCTACTACAACTCCTACTTCTAATAGTACTGGATATTATCATCAAAGAGGGCAACCTGAACAACAACAACAGCAGCATCAACAACAACAACAACAACAACAGCACCAACAGCAAAAGCAAAAACAGCAGCAACATCCGAGTTCCTCAGCTGCTTCGACAGGAAGTCTAGCTCCATGTTCTTCGACGAATAACAATTCGGATGCCACAAAAACAGCTACTGTTAATACACGCCACCATTCTCAGCCAGTTGCCTCTACTACCTTCCCTTATGTTCAGGGCATGACAAACGTGCAAGCAAAAACAGCTACAACAGAACAGAAACAACCTACTGGTGAATAGGAGATCAAATATCACTCAGGGGTACACTACTATTTATGGATTGGATACTAGAGATTTTTGTGACAACATGAAACTTCGAGAACCGACGAAGAAAGATCAACCATGAAAAACAAAAGAACGTCGGAGAAAGTACTGCACGATTTGGCGCTCTTACGATGTAGAATTTCTTCTCCTCCAAAGGTGATGCAGGTGTGCCACCATTCTGAGTCGAATATTCTATGAAGGTAATTTATCGGGTTGGGGGGAATACTAGCTAGTAGATGTTTTATGATGTATATTTTTTCATATAGAACATAGGTCAGTCAGTCTCATGGATGATGATGATGATGACCTTTGAATAGAGAGAGAGAGAGGTAGAAAACTAATTTGACATTGGTTGTTTTTTTTTTGGCCCCCCTTTGAAATGGTTTAACAGGTTGGGAGTCCTCAATTATAAGAAATGAAATGGCTTAGATAAAGGTTACTCATTGATCCATTTTAGAGTTTTGTTTACATAATTACTCCACTTGATAGCTAATACGATATCATTCTGACTACATACTTGGTAGGTGTTGGCACGGATCTTTGTAAGCTTCCAAATATGAAAAACGGAAGTTATTGTCTAACATAACAAAAAAAAAAAAAAAAAAAAAAGGGAAAACTAGACATTATTGTGGGTCACACCTGCCCCATACCCCAACATCCACTTCTTTTCATTATTCTCAAGTGGGTCACTCTTTATTGGTGTCTCACCAATTGACCCTCATCCATTACCTAACTTTACAATTTCGGCAATAGTATACAACACACGCAAACATGATTTTGAACAAGATTGCGCAAGAAAGGATAAGTTATGGATCTAAATGGTAAAAAGTGCGGGTGATTTTACTTGCCATCATTCTAACCTAGAAATTGAGAAATTGTTTTACCTACATTTTCGACATTTTTTATTGGTTTTCGATTGAACTGAAATCATATATTGCTCGGTCCATTAAATAAATTTTAATTTTTTCTTTTATTTTTGTGTCGGACTTTTGTGAAGGAAGAAATTTGCTTTAGTATATTTATATTTTTGAATATGAGGACTTTTTATCGAAGTATATATATATTTTTTTATATGATTAACTTAGTATCTATAGTTGCACTATATCCCAAACACCTCCATTATAAAATTTCCATCTCAACAAATTATTTTTATATAAAATTAATATTTAAATTTATAATTGAGTATCGTTCAGGTGATCCAACAACTACCCACTTGTTCATTTTCATTTTAATGTATATCACAAAAACATAACGTCACTATGATCACCCAACTTATGCATAACATTTTAGAAAAATATATTCAGTTCGATATAATCTTTAATTAATCGAGGTTCCTTGAGCACTCGCTATTATTATAATCATGCTTAGCTAGTCAACAGTCATTAACTCAAATATTAGCTTACTATAGTTTATCATAATACAAAATTAATATCCATATAATAAAAAGAACGTATAATTTTAAAATCTTTAGACGATTATATAAGACTTTACATGAAATAATATATATTTTTCTGTCGCAATTCAAGCCAATCTAACTATCTAAGGTCATTTGACTAATTTAGATAATATTAACATCAAATAAATTAGGGTTTTGAATATAACCTTCACCAGACCAATAAGACCCTTTGAGAATTGAAATCATATAACCCGAATGGAATTGTCTTCCCCTTTTAGATTAACATAATTATTTACTTTAATATACAATTAGTTAGCTTGAGAACATTTTATATAGGTAAGTAACTCAAATTTAATATACACTTTCAAATACTTTATAATAAAAATCGTAATATGAGCCGTCAATGTATGACTAAGGGTGTAAAAAATGGGTTAGAAAGCACCCAAATGTTGTAAAAAGAAATAGAAAAAATACTAGAATTTGTGACGTACATGAATACCCAATAGTTAATTACTTTTTAAATTCTTAATTAAGCCTAATAATGGAAGTAGTCTTATTCTAATATGAACACTAATTGGCACTTCCCAAATATCCTCTTGGTCCACGTGGCATGTTAGTGCTAGAAACCAAGACAAATTATTAATTAGTTTTGTAATTAAACTTAGGATCTTGGGATAATGAGGCCGTAAATGAACTAGTAGTAGTGGGCCTAAATCTCCCACCTCTATTAATTTAATTATTTAATTAAACAATTTTAAAATTATTTTGATTTCTAAGTAAACTAATATTAATATATTGTATATATCTAACACCAATTAAAAATTTATAAGTATACTTTGAGATGGTAGGTTTATTATTACAGGATATATACATATAATTAATGATGTTGCGTTACAGCTTAAGGATGAGGTTACAATGTATTTTAATATAAATGCGCATTATTATTAAAATTCTTATCTTATTTATTTTAACCATCAAGAGTGATAAGGTTAAATTTCTTGAAGAACTATTCTTTTTCGAAATTTTTCTTTATAATAATATCTCAATTTTGTTGTGGTTTTCTTTTATGTAGTTTAGATCTCGAATAAAACTAAGAATTTGATATGAAATCGTTCAAAGATTCTTTTAATTTGTAAAAAATTAAGTTTGTAATGAGGATTGATATAAAATAAATGAAATAAATTAATATTAAATAATAGGATTAGGAGGCCTAAACTTAATTAATTATTATAAAACTAATAACAATAATGATAACCAATACTTACTTTAATATGCTTTGTCCTTAAAAAAAATGTAAAATATTATCACAATCTGTAGAAATCAATAACTTAGAAAACTTTGAATGGGATATAATATGCTAATAAAGAGTGTTATTATTTTATTAGAATTAATTTCTTAAGTATTAATTGTGCCACGTAGATAGCTGATATGGCGTACAGTGACGCGCTACTTTGCTGAGTCATGGGTAAAGGTGCTATCTGGATAAAAGGTCTACAGTGGGATCTACTTCCCCTCTTTCACCACACTGATGTGGGCAAACTGCCAAACAGGATAATATGGGAAGTTTTAAGTTCGTCTCCTGTAAATGTTATAGGGGGCTTCCGGTCATTTGCCCTTATATGTCACTCAAAATAGTTAAATGCGACCCTTATTAAAATATGTAATTCTAAATCTTTTTTCGCCTCAAATTCGCACTCACAAAATCATCTCGAGCACACTGATATCAAAAGATTCGAAAACTATTGAAAACAATTCAAATTGGTGGATCCAGATTAACATTTCTTATAAAATTTGGCTCTAGTCTATCAAATTCAAGTCTAATTTTAGTTCTAAAATATTAGTATTGAATTTAGTATATGTGAAATCGAACTTTATAACAAAATTCATTCCGAGTCCAACTCAAATTATTGGAGTAGAACTCATTGGACCCTGAGTTAAATATTACACAAATATTCAACCAGAGACTATTGATTTGGGAGCGCCTATAACCGAATACAGTCAAACTAAACTTACCAGGTCAAAAGAGTGCAGGAGCGCCGACACCACTTTTGGAAGGGCCTTTAAAACTTCCCATACAATATTTGACCTAAAATCAATGCCTAGCATGGGGGATCAATGATATGGTATTTATTGCCCGAATAAGTTGCCAAAACCGAGTGGTGATCAAGATGGAAGCCTCTGATTGAAGCTTTGAGACCAAAGTTTCACCACCAACTACAATTCAATCTTTTTCAAAAGCCTCAAATAACAATTCAAATTGAGTTGTTGTCACGATGTTTGATGTGCAATAGAACAAAGAATTGACCAGTTTCTTCAAAGTGTTGGTCCGCTTAAGCCATGGACAGCAAGAGATGAAGAGATTCGTCGATAATAACTGACTTTACTTTAGTGAAAGCAGTAATCATAGAGTGCTTATAGTGGAGGGAGGGATATAGAGCTATTAGTTTGCATATATATAGCCATATCATGGGTGCCACCTGTGAAACACTTCCCTAGGGTTTTTCTTAAGATGAATGAATTTTGGGCTTAAAGATCTCAAAAAATAAGTAAAAATATTCAAAGAATTCATTGAATAAATATAAGTAAATGACACATTTTATTTATTAACATAGTAACAATAAGATGATAAAATTGGTTCCAGGCACACGCTGAACCATTCAAAAAAAAAAAACTTCATCATGGGGTGGGAGGAGGAGGAGGTTCATTGAGGTCGAACATCAGAGGTTTGCCACGATCTTCATCTCTATATTTTTCTTCGATTAAAACCACTGTTTTAGTAACGGGAACTGCAACACAACTGTTTCGATGTTGCGTTTTATGACCTCCTAGAGCTTGACCTGTCAGGAATATCTTATCGCAAATATTACAGGAGACATCGATCTTCTGCAACTCAACTTGGTTTAGAATTTTCATTGCATCCATACAATTCTTCTGACTTAATTCAGGGTTTACGCATTTAAATTCATTAGACTCCATACGCGTTTTCTCGTGATGCATAACATAAGTTTCAACAACTTTCTTCAAGTACATCTCGTAATCTTCGGGTTTTATGGAACTTTTGTCTAGTTTACCCACTCGACAATCATTGTTTTCCTCGTTCGACAAAAAATCATCAACCCCGAAGCCCAACTTTGCCATATGATTATGTAACCAAGTATTGGAATAACAATTCTTGTTTTCGTTTCCAATTTTTGCCTTGTCAGGATGAAGTTGTGAACTTTTCGAAACAAGAATATCACCACCCTCACTAAGTATTAATAAAGCTTCCGCCACTTCTTTCTCATCTATGGTGGGTTTAATCCAACCTCTCCTATTCCTAATATCCCATCTCACATTATGTGAAAGATCATTATGTTGAAGTTGTTGATTAGTTTGGGACTTTTCTTGAATATGGGTGTTTGTTTCTTGATTAGTTTTGCAAACTAGAGAGAATTTGAAATTTTCTGAATTTTCCATGACCACAAGAAAACAGAGTGAGAAAACAGAGTGATGAAGAAAACAGAGTGATGAAGAAAGGATTAAATAATGAAAAAAGAAAACAGAGTCCCAACAAGAAACGGAAATCAAAATCGAATACAATTTTTACTTCTTTTTTTTTTTTTTAGAAATTTCTAAGTAGTAATATTTCTCCAGTTTCTAATTTCCTCTTTTTTAGGGTTTTAAATTCCTAGTTTGACCATACTTCTGATTCACTGGAAAAACCCTAAAATCCAAAATTGCAGAAACCCTTAATGATGATTCAACCTAATCAATCATCTTCGTCTTCAAAAGTTCAAGATAAGATGATTGAATTTTCAGTACCCAAGAAACCTCGATCAGGTAACTTAACAATTACTATAAAGATCTCAAATTTCTTCAAGAAAATTTGATTTCATGATCTGGGTTTCTTTTAATTTCGAAATCTAACAAGTAAATTTTATTTGATTTGATAATCGGAGTTTCTTGATTTTTGTTTTCAAATTTCCCCCAAATCTTATAATTTTATTGATAATGTTCAATTTTTGTGGGAGTAGAACGAAAAAGGAAAAGAACTGAAAATGGCGGGAATTCTCTTCAGAAGTGTGTCTCCCAATCCGACCTAGAACCAGACAACCATAAAAAAAATACCTCACCAAATTCAAATCTTCTTCTTCATAAGGAAGAAATTTTCAAGAATGATTTAATGGTGTGTGGGTATTCTCCTACTTACTTCTAGTACATTTTTTTTTTCGTATATTAGTGTTCGATTAGATGAATAAGAATATGTCTTTTTGACAGGCAAATCCTGTGAAATCGTCCGGTGAAGGAGACAGTGATAGCTCCGTCGACCTTCTATTAGATTCTCAACCGATTGTTCATAATGTGGATAATGTGAGTGGCTTCCTTGTTCTATACTCGTAGCTAACGATTTAATGATGGGTAGTTTATTTACATATATATCATCTTGATTCATGCTCTGGCAGATAATGGAGATTGTGCCGAGAGATGGAGAAACGTCGGAACGAATGGGTAAACATAGTAGTGCTAAGGAGGTTGTCTTGGAGGAGAAGACGAATATGGAGGAACATTCATCTCCGAATCAAACTGGCAACAAGGAGGAAATCCTTGATTTACAACTAAGTTTAGGCAAGCTTGATGAACTATTCTTGTAATGAATTTTCGATTATTCAGGAGCTCAATCTCCTTATTATATGTGTTTCTTTTTCAGCCCTACCGACGCCTTCACCTTCGCTGTCAACAACAACTCTATCTGGCTGTTCGAAAAGTCCTCGCTCGCTGGGGTGAGAATCAATTCACTTTCCCATTTCTTATTTGATCATAAACAACCATATTTCGGGTGTAATTAAGCATTCACCTTTCGATATTTTTTTTGTAGATACCGCCACCCCGTTCGTCAAGTACCATCATTTCAAAGTGTCGTCTCCTTGGATGAGAATGGTTCATCTTCTACTGATCTTGAGGTGTGTTTAGTTTCGTCTTCCATTTGAGGAGTTCCCATTTCTTCGTTGAATCATTTAGATATCGATCTCATTGTGGTATTTGAATTTTGCAGTCTGCACATTTTGTTTTTGCTCAACCATGGGTAAAGAGATGCACTACACATTTGTATATTGCTGAGAACATCTCTAATCACCAGCAATTATTGAAGACGAAATCTCACTTTAATATGCCGAGATCAGAATCTGTAGCTGTTGGCAATCCATTTCAAGGAAATCTTGGTGAGAGGAATTTGAACTCGGTGCAAGAAAAAGAAACGATTGCCGCATCTCTATCAAGTCAAACTCAGAAAGAAAACAATTCCGGAGCTCCAGCTGCACCACAACCATCAGCAGTAGCGACCAATATACTGGTATGTATATTCTTCGAAATGGAATCTGTTCTCGCTGGACCTCGTCTCAGTAGTGATAGTGGTTTCTTTGAAATTAGATCTAAAATCTGACTCGAGATCTGAATCAAGTAGAGTCCGATTTTGAAATGTGTTTTTTGTTATCTAATTATGTGAGACTCATTGTCTAAAGGACTCCATCGAGCTGATATTGGGTCCGGTTGAGTCTGACATAAAATAAGCCTAAAACTCTAAATTACCAACCCACTATCTAAAATAAAATAAATTGACTATTGAACCCTTAATCAAAACAAGTCAGACTCAGATGACTCAAATCCTATGTGAGTCAGACCTGGATCACTGCACCTCTTAGTTGTGTTGAAGTATCTTTGCTCTGGTTTCAGCATGGCACCTCATTTGGCTCCCCTCTAGTTCCAAAGCAGCTTGGAGCTGCTCCTCAAGCCGGGTCTACAAAATCTGCTTCGACCACTGGAAGTGGTGCCTCCACTTCAGCTCCAGGTGTTCTAGTAAAACCTTCTGCTTCAAGGTTGGCAATATTACCGAACGGTGGATACCATTTCCCTATTCCGCCACATAATGGAGCCCACCCACCAGCTTATAGAGGAGGTAAGCATGCTCAGTCAATGGGCGCTGTTGTCTATCCGCAGAAGCAACCACCAAATTCTCAACCATTAGCAGCCCAAATGGGTCACAGTAACATAAACACATCTAGTGGCTCGTCGTCATTATACAAGCAACAAAAAGGTGGTGGTAATGGTAGTAGTGGATCTAGAAACTCACAAGGTTTTCCGGTTGCTGGAAACCAATCACAAAGGCAGCAATCTCAGATGGCCCAAATTGAGCACAAGCATTGGCAGGGTAGATCTCGAAAAAGGGCTAAAAATGCTCCTGGTAGCAAAGTATCTTATGTTCAAAATGTTATATCTGCAGAGGATTTCCAGTCGGCGATGCTGCTCCCTCAGAACTTTTCGTCAGTGCCTGGTGCTGCAGCAGCAGCTGGTGCTTCAGTCCTTGGTGCTGCTAGTATCGGCTCTAGTGGATCACGGCAACAACAGCAGCAGCAGCAATCACAATTGCCGCCAAGCTCGAAGGGTGGAGGAATTAATGAGGGCATTCCATCAAATTCATTTACCATGACTTCTTCAAGGATTAACTTGTCCTCCTCGACGCTCCAGGTTTTACAGACCCATCCTGAATCAACAACTAGACACCAAGGTCGGAGAAAAAAAACTTGCAACAACACAAGTGTTGGGGAATCTCCTGATCCACAGTTATCAGCAAATTTCATCAGCAAAGCTATGAATGATTATGATTTCAGACTAAATCAGACATTGTATGGATGATCATAGGAGAATTAATTTGATTTGTTTTGTTTTGTTTTGTTTTGTGTATATGGTCATGTAAATATGTGTTGTTTTTTTTTTAGCTCATACAAATAATGCAGATAGTTTTACCAATAGACATCTTCTGTCCATATCACTTTCATCTTTCAGAACTTGAGAGAGAGAGAGAGAGATTAGAGATTTTCATGTAGAAAATAATTTGTTCTTGAATAATCAAATTCAGATTTGAGTTTTTTTTTTGCTTTATAATAAGTGATTATCTTTTTGTCTAAGAAGTGGAGGATGGTCCCTCAATGGAAGTGTGCAAGGAAATTACTTTTTCTTTGCTATGCCTTAATTTAAAATACGGAAATTTGGTCAAAATTCATATCATACCTTAGTCATTTATCTTCTACCTTTTTATCAATTTATTTCATTTTTATTGACTATTTTTTCGCAAATCTTTTGTTCTTTAAGAGATTCTTCTCTTCTTTAGGTGATCTTTAACTTCAGATTTCTATTGTAGGATTTTAGTTTGGGTTTTGAAAGAAAATCTAGAGAGAGGAAGAGGGAACAGTCGGTTTTGAAAAACAGTTTTAGAAAAGTGTGTTTAAGGCATTTAAGGGAGGGAAACAACTTTGAGCAGAAAACAAGTATATTATGTTTTATTTTTGGCTAGCCCCCTTACTATTACTATTATTGCACATTTGACCCTAAGCTAACTGTTTTAGGTTTACATCTGATAAGTAATTGAATGTACCCCTGAACTGTTTAATTGCAGATAAGCACCTAACTTAACTGTTTTAGTACTACTCCATTAGAGTTAAATAATTCAATTTATTTCCTAAACTAATTGTTTTATTGCAGATAAGTACCTAACTTAATTGTTTTAGGATTGTTTTTCATTTCCCCAAATTTGTATAATTTCCACACAAACTGAAATATTTTTACTTTTGGACTGACCGAAATTTCCTTCGATATCGACATTTCGTTCCTTGATCAAAAGTCCAAAAACAAATTATAAACACACATTTAGTCCAAATGAAGATCCCAATGCACCAAATCTTATCTCTAGACAAAAACTCTTTTCTCTTCTTCCAATTTTACCCCTCTATCTATACAAAGTCATTTATGTATTCAACATTTATAATAGTTCGCAACCCAATTTTTCAAATGCTTAGAACATAAAGTGAATGCGGATTACACACTAAATTATGTACTGTACAAATTACCAGATGCAATATACAAACATTGAACTAGAAATGCATCACATGTAAGATTAATACAAATTCATTTCTGTACTCAACATTTCTAACAGTTTTTAACCAAATTTTTCATATGCTTAGAACCTGAAGACATTGAATAGTGCACATTACACACTTAAAAATGCATTATACGAACTACCAGATACAATATACAAATATTGAATTAGAAATGGATTACACATTTGAAAATGTATTGTACAACTACCAGATGCAATATACAAAACTACGAGATGCAATATATAAACTACCATATGCATTATACGAACTACCAGATGTAAACAATCTTTTGACTAAGGTATTTTGGATAAAAGACTTAAACCTATTGATCTTTATGGGTGGACCTTAGACCAAATTTTTTCTAACTTTTGGACTTCCAACCCATGACCCCTTTCTTTTTCACACTAGGAACCCACAAGAGTGAGTGTCTCATTTTGTTTAAAGGAGACTGTATAACTTTCACCCAGTGAGCACGGACAGTTCTATAATTTTAGTTTGTACACAGGTTTCTTGAGCTTACAAACTAAATAGTGTTAGAATTGAGACAATCTTTCTTTTGATGTTCAACCCTTTTGGAGAAGAAACATTCCTGAATGCCATGATATTTTATTGGCTTAGTTGTTTCCTAGTACTTCTCTTAGTATGAGAAACTAAATGGGCACTTTCAAGTTTCGCACGTTTTATTCTCTCTTCCTTTTGAACACACATGATCAGAAGTTCATTGATTGAGCAATTTTTCTTATGTGTTTTGTAGGAGATTTTGAAACTCCGATATTCCTTTAGAAGAGAATTAAGTACCAAATATACCAAGAATGATTCTAGAACCTCAACAAATATTGCGCAAAAGTTCTCAGATTCCATGATGTGCTCACGCACGCCTAAGTATGGTAAAAATTCACCGTGGAAACTCTTCATTACGGTGTTGGATTGTGTTTTATTTGAGCGAACAAATTGTTCCTCAACTACTTTAAGAAAGTCTTTTAAGTGCGTACAATCAGGTATGGAACTCCGAAATCCGAATACTCTTGTTCACGCGGGACTTAATGAACATCAAATTTAGGCGATTAGATCGCTAACACCGCTCATAGTCCAACCTTTCATGAGGCGTAATTTATTTCTTGGGACCATGTTGTATATCTGCATGAAACGCCAAATTCAAGTTCATACACCTTGATGTAAAGACTTATTTTTTGAATCAGAGAACTTATGAATGGATTCAGAGCTATGAAACATATACCTTTAGTCTAAATCAACCAACGTAAATTTAGTAGTAAATTCTAATTTTTCCTGTGGGTAGAAGCAACACCCTTATAAGAATTTATTGTACGATGTTATTAATAAGACCAGTAACAAAAAAAAATTAAATCCGTAAATTTTTTATAGTTGTGGGCATAGAAAATTCACATTTAAACTATTCTATTCGAATACAAGATCATTGAGCAATTTGATTTTAAGTTTTTTTTAGGTTTTGTTCGATCATAATTTTAATTTCGATTTGTAATTCTTGACTGTATACGTTTTATAATTAATAGAAAGAATAATAGATATTAATTAAGAGGTCTTTTTCAAATTGGTTACATACACTAATTTTAACGTAAAATCTATATAATTAAACAGAAGGGAAAAATAATGATTGGGACAAACATCCTTATTCAAATATGTATATTGTCCGAAGACCCTTCATAAACACCAAACTTATTAGGGGTGAGCAAAAATTGAACCAATTGGCCGAACCAAACCAAGTCGAACCGCACCGCTATATTTTTGGGTGGAACTGATCACCGTTTGACTCGGTTCGGCCGAAAAACCGAACAACTTAAAATAGGTCCGGTTTGGCCTCGACTTGAGTTTCTAGAACCCGGACAAACCGAACTGACCGAACCCTAAGGAAATATGAAATAATAATTTTGTAAAGTTAGAAAGTCTTAAACGAAAAAGAAAAAAAATTAGAAAACCCCTAATCATAAGTCTTCCATACTACTATCCGTCCTCCATCCTAGTTGTTGTTGTCGGCTTCATCAACCACCTATTCAACTTGATTGAAAGGTTTTGAAGGCAAGTCTTCACTAATTTACTATTTACCACAATCTATTCTTAGTTAGTAACTTAAAATTATGGATTTTGTATTCCCACTTTTACTTTTTTTTTGTAATGGTGGAAACTTACGATGGATTCTTTTTTTTAATTTTCAATATATCTAATGGGGAAAAGTACGATGGATTAGTTTACAACTTTCTCTAAATTGTGCTCGGTTAAACCGATCAATCAAACTCAACCAAGCCGAATCAAACTGAATCGAACTATGTCGGTTGGCCGAATGATCGGCTCGAGTTCAACCGACGATTTAGTCAAACCGCCACTTATTGGTTCGACTTCGGCTCGAGTCAAAATCGAAAAAAATCGACCGTTGCTCACTCCTAAAACTTACAATGCGATAAGTCCCTCCGCCAAATTGATTTTTGGTGTTTGGCTTTGAGATTTGGTCCATGAAAATTTCTCCTTTACAGATAAGTCCCTCCTTCGAATTGTAATGGACCGTTGTTGATTGAGGGAATGGGCTAACAGTCCAAAATGGGCTATTAAATGTGAGCCCAATCCTAGGAAGGCTGAAAATGGAATGCAGGTCCACATAGTCAGACATGGGTTAAAAAAGACGGAAACCCCCTTGGGAAGGTAAAGTATTTACTGCTCATGCCATTGAAATAGGGGCGGGAAATCGAGAAAAAATCTGAAAATTTTGGCAATTTCTGACGTGAGTGAAAGCTGGGAAATGACTGTTGAACAAGATGTCCCATCTGCAATTAATTTCTCTACCACACCTTCTTACAAGCCAGGTTAATTTTTTTATCTTCTCAAGAACAGTTCTCTCTCCCAAATTGAATTTATTCAACAAAACCAACTGCCATTAAGAAGAAGGCAAAAAATCATCTGATTTCACCTACAAAACACCGGATTTCACATTAAAATCACCGGAAGCATCGTTATCCATTAAAGCAGGCAGTTCGACAAAGAAGAAAAGTAAGAAATCACCAGATTGAAGGATTTTTGTTAATCAAAAGGTAGGTTTACTCTCTCTCTCTCTCTCTCCGTATATATATATATATATATATATATATCCTCAACATAACCTAAATTACCATAACTTTCTGTTTTTGAAAACCCTAAAAATGGTAAAATAACTTTTGTGATTGAAAAACCCTAATATTCCTGGTATTTTTCCCTTTAAAAAACCCTAAATTGTTGAGGTATGTAATTAAGTATTTTTCAGCCTAAATTCCTGTAAAATAACTTTTGTTATTGGAAAACCCTAAGGTATATTTACTCTCTCTATCCTAAACATAACCTAAATCACCAAAACTTTCTGTTTTTGAAAATCTCTAAAATGGTAAAATAACTTTTGTTATTGAAAAATCCTAATGTTCTTGGTATTTTTTCCTTTAAAAAATCCTAAATTGTTGAGGTATGTAACTTAATATTTTTCAGTCTAAATTCCTGGTAAAATAACTTTTGTTATTGAAAACCCCTAAGGTATGTTTACTCTCTCTCTCTCTCTCTCTATTCTCAAGAACCCTAAGGCCAAGAAAGAAGAAGGTATGCAATTTAATATTATTTCTTTCGAAGTAAATGTTTTTAGAATGATACATAATCTTTTGTCCAGTAAATTGCTTGATTCCTAGTAAAAAATCGAGTGTAAGAACCCCAAAGGGGTTTGTACTGATTTTGTACAGTAAATTGTTTTGTTCCTGGTAAATAATTTTGTTGACTGTAAAATGTTTTGTTCCTGGTAAATATAAATTTTTCCTGAATTTTTTTTTTGTTCCTGGTAAAGATGACCATGCACTTAAAGTGTTTGTTGTAATGTGTGACACAACTAAATTTTTAGTTGGTAAATTTTTTACAGGTCGAACCTGCTGAGAGCAGTGAAGTAAAAGAGCATGCAAAGGAGAAGAGAAAAGCTCCAGCAGAAAGAGAAAGAGGAGAAAGATGAGGGAGAGGAAAAGGAGGATGATCAGACTAATAAGGATGAGGAAAAAGACAGTGAGTCTGAAGAAAAGAAATTGTTGTTGGCCCACAAGCATCAGACGAGGTAAAATTGAAAAAAACAACAACAACGTCATTAGGTACTGGACATTTTGGTATTGGAAACTTTCTTGTATCCAGGAAATTGTTCTGTTTCCAAGAAATTGTTCTGTTTACTAGCCATTTTTGTACTGAAAATTTTCTTCTTTTCTGGAAATTGTTCTCTGTACTGGCCATTAGGTTAATGTACTAGACATATGTGTATAGGAAACATCTTTGTGTACAGGGAATAAAGTTGTGTACATGGAATATACTAAACACCATTAAAGCTACAGTTTTACTCTATCGTATCCGATCGGAATGAATCCTTCTTGTTTTTTTTTTATGAAAGATGAATCCTTCTTGTTGTTGGTCCACAAGCATCAGACGAGGTACAATTGAAAAAAACAACGGCAACGTTATTAGGTACTGGACATTTTGGTATTGGAAACTTTCTTGTTTCTAGGAAATTATTCGGTTTCCTGGAAATTGTTCTGTTTACTAGCCAATTTTGTACTATAAATTTTCTTGTTTCCCGAAAATTGTTCTGTGTACTGGACATTAGGTTAATGTACTAGACATTTGTGTACAAGAAACTTCTTTGTGTACAGGGAATAAAGTTGTGTACATGGAAGATACTAAACACCATTAAAGCTACAGTTTTATTCTATCGAATCCGATCGGAATGAATCCTTTTTGTTTTTCATTTTTTACTGATGAAAGATGAATCCTTCTTGTTGTTGGTCCACAAGCATCAGACGAGGTAAAATTGAAAAAAAAACAACGACAACATCATTAGGTACTGGACATTTTGGTATTGGAAACTTTCTTGTTTCCAGGAAATTGTTCTGTTTACTAGCCATTTTTGTACTGGAAATTTTCTTGTTTCATGGAAATTGTTCTGTGTACTGTCCATTAGGACAATGTACTAGACATTTGTATACATGGAATAAAGTTGTGTACATGGAATATACTAAACACCATTAAAGCTACAGTTTTACTCTATCGATTCCGATCGGAATGAATCCTTCTTGTTTTTTTTTTTTCTAATGAAAGATGAATCCTTCTTGTTGCTAGTCCACAAGCATCAGACGAGGTAAAATTGAAAAAAACAACGACTACGTCATTATGTACTAGACATTTTTGTATTGGAAATTTTCTTGTTTCTAGGAAATTGTTCTGTGTACTGTCCATTAGGACAATGTACTAGACATTTGTATACAGGGAATAAAGTTGTGTACATGGAATATACTAAACACCATTAAAGCTACAGTTTTACTCTATCGATTCCGATCGGAATGAATCCTTCTTGTTTTTTTTTTCTGATGAAAGATGAATCCTTCTTGTTGCTAGTCCACAAGCATCAGACGAGGTAAAATTGAAAAAAACAATGACTACGTCATTATGTACTAGACATTTTTGTATTGGAAATTTTCTTGTTTCTAGGAAATCGTTCTGTTTCCTGGAAATTATTCTGTTTACTAGCCATTTTTGTAATGGAAATTTTCTTGTTTCAAGGAAATTGTTATGTGCACTGGCCATTAGGTTAATGTACTAGACATTTTTGTACTGGAAATTTTTTTGTGTACCAGAAATTGTTTTGTGTACTAGCCATTTGGTTATGTAATACACACTTTTGGACTGGGAATTGTTTTATGTACTGCCCATTTCGTTATGTAATAGACACTTTACGAATTTCTCTATAGATTTTTTCTATTTTCGCTCTTTCTAAATTTTATTCCTTTTTCATATTTTTCCTCAAGATTTTTCTCTCTCCATATTTTCTCTCTCCAATCTTACTACTTTCTTTTTCTCAAACATTCTTGCCTTATATGTTGGTAGATTTTTCAAAAGATTTCCATATTTTCTATTTATATTCTTTTTATTTTAGAAGTCGATAATCTTTCTAAAAAATATTCCACTACAAGAATATAATCGATTTCAGAATAATTTACAGAAAATTGGAAAATGTTCAGTACAACATTCTATGCACTCAACATTAGAATATTCTCAGAACAAATATGTGAAGTGAAATAAGCAAAAATAGTCCAATTCTGTAACACATGTTAAGCTCTGTTTCCGAAGACAATATTCAGAAAATTGATTTGTGTACAGGAAATAAATTTGTGTATAAGAAACATATTTGTGTACAGGGACCAAAGTTGTGTACATTGAAGAAAGTTGAGTACATGAAAGAATGTTGGGTACAAGGAAGAAAGTTGTGTACAAGAAACATGTTTGCGGTCGGAGAGATAGATAGGGAAATTTTACCCAAAATTTATAGAGAGAAAGAGAGGGTTTTCTGCTTCATCAATCTTTTAGGGACAGAGAGAGAGAGAGAGAAAGTGGGAGAGAGAAGAAGATGATAATCAAAGGAAAAGGCACAAAAGAGAGAGTTTTCTGATTTCACCCTAAACCCTAAACCCTTAAACTCTAAACCCTAAACACCGAAACCCTCTAAACTCTAAACCCTAAATACTGAAACCTAATCACCCATTAGAAGTCAACTGATGAATAATACCTGGCGGGAATTGAAATTTTCACACATAAATTTTGAGGCCGGAGAGACAGAGTGGGTGATTTCAGCAAAAAATTTAGAGAGAGAAAGAGTTCTGGTTCAAACAATCCTTTAAAGAGAGAGAATGGGAGAGAGAAAAAGATGATAATCAAATAAGAAGGGGTGATTTCAAAAAAAAATTAGAAAGAGAAAGAGTTTCTGGTTCAATAATCTTTTAGAGAGAGAGAGAGAATGTGAGCGAGAAGAAGATGAAATCAAATGAAAGGGGGTGATTTCAGCCAAAAATTTAGAGAGAGAGAGAGAGAGTTTTCTGGTTCAACAATCTTTTAGAGAGAGAGAATAAGATGAAATCAAATGAAAAGAGAGATGGGATTTGAATTTAATGCTAATGTCAGAATAAGTAAGGTATACAACCCTATGTACTTTACAGGGGTATTAGAGGAAAAAAGAAAAGAAAAAAATGGAAAAAGTTAGTGGACAGTACATTTTCTGACTCATTTGGACCTAGAGCTTATTTTAGGGACAAGTTGGAGGGGGCTCGAATTTAGACTGGGATTTTTGGACCTTTGCCCCATTTTTTGTTGTTGATTGGGGCAACGGTCCAGATTAGAAATGAGAAACCTACGTGAAAACACCTTCCTCCTCTTTCACTCCACAGCAAGCTCCCCACTCCCCAGAGTCGCTGCTGCGCCCTCTCTTCAACGATTCAAGGTTTTTTTTTTTCCTTTAATCGACAATAAGGGTTTTTGAAGTAGACAATAAGGAGTTGTGTAGCAACTAGGGTTTTAGGGTTGAACTTCAATTGAATCTATGCATTTGAGATTTCTGGTGAGTACTGAACTACTTTGATTCTAACCAATTTGATGAGTCTGTTTGAGAATTATAGATATGATTTAGTTTGTACCCCAACTGTTTGATGAAATTCCTCTAATAAGTTTTTCTAATTGGATACCAATTGAATTGCATATTTATATTCATATTGTTTGTTAATGTTCATTAGATTGATGATGAAATTTGGATTTGGTTTCCTGTTAGATTTTTAGGTTCGTAAAGATTTAATATTTTTCTTTTTTTGAGAAGCTTGGTGACCAATTTTTAATTTAGGGTCAAAGGTCCTTGCTTTTGTGTTGCTTACCTCTATGTGGAAGGATTTCTGTTAATCATTTGATTATCAAAATTTAAAAAATTTATTGACCTAATAATGGAACTTGGTTAGCATTGTTTATTTATTGATCTAGTGTGTTTTTCATGCAGATGGCAGCAACCGTTAAACCGATGACTACCAAGGCGATTGCACTCACCGAGAAGAAGATAAACATGACATTAGGTATGGTTTGTGTTCTTTCCTGTTGGACTTTTTGCTAAATTGTTGCCTTTTGTCGAAAAAAAAATGATATGATAATTAATGTCTGTATTTTAGAAACACTAGTTTATCATTCTATCTTTGTTGAACAGATGATATAATCAAGATGTCGAAGAAACCTGCAGCAAATGTTAAAAAGCAGAGAGTTCCTGTAAGTAAAATTTCTCTAGAAGTTCTTATTACCTACCTTTTGGATTACAATATGAGTGTAACTATTATTAATTCTATGTTACTTTGATCTACAGAATAAAAGACAGAATTCTTTTACTGGCGGGGTTGGCAGTGTTACCCTAGGGAATAATGCGGTTAGAGGGAATTTCTTAAGAGTACGGCAGTTCATGGATTCTAGATCCACCATTAGACAGGTAATGTGATGGAAATATTCTCGAAATCCTCTCTTCTTTAATCCATTCTGTTTGTTCATAGATTTGTTTGTTTAAGATGCTATATCTTAATGGTTTGCATTCTTTCATAGGGGGTACTTGCTCAAAGAAGATCAAATTTTCAAGGCAATCATTTCCCCTTGACTACTGAGGTTATCAGGAAGGCTGTGGCTGCTCCTATTCACAACAAACCTTTTATTCATAACAGGTCGGCCAAGACAAGGTATGTTTTTTTGCTGTTTTATCACTACCCTAACTACTTCGACATCTTATATGTTCTGCGATAAAATTTGTTCTCCTCATGTTCTCACATGTAATTGTGGGTGTCTACCCACCATTGGTCATGTTCTTCTGGTTAATATGTGTGAAGTCAGATAATTAGCAGCTAATGAGCAATTATAGATTTATAGTTTAAATCGTTATGGTTGCTCTGGACTTCAACTTACCATTGAGCATATTATTCTGGTTAATATGTGTGAAGTCAGATATTAGCAAATTGAACTATTATAGATAATAGATTATTCCGTTGTGGTTTTTCTGGACTTCAAGCTACTGAGAGGGAATAATAGTAAATGACAAGAACAGATTTCCTGGATGTGGGTCTTTTATATCCTCTTGTTACATGCTTAGTAGATATAGTGCCTGCTGGTTTTGTGGCATGGGAGAAGAATAGTAACTAGTGCACACCGTTCTCATTTTCCTCAAGGTTGAACATTTCTCCAGTGTCAATTTAAGCGGAGATTGTGTTGAATGAGGTTGTTCTGGGATTTATGACTACGAGTGAACATGAGTTTTGTGTTTTAGCTATGTTTCAGATTCAGATAAGATAGAAGTGTGCTACAAAGAATCTCAATATGCAAATTTTATCAGTATAGTCCATTACATGTACTTAGTTCTGCAAGTGGTAACTGGATAAAGGTGCATCATGGATAGGGCATTGGATGTTCATCGACCATGTAGATTATTTTTTTTTTTTTATAAAAACTCTTTATAGATTTATAGAATTATGACTTGCATAATTGTATTAATTTCCGATTCCATGGTGAACTTATTTTTCATGCTTATTATTATCTCATTGAACTGCACATACTCCCTAACTTGGATTTTAATTGTGACTCTTTGTCATGCTTGTAGAGATTCCATGTGGGTTCCAGCAACAAGGTTTTTTTCTTGCAAAAAATCGGCAACCCTCTGTAAATTATCCTCCTTTTCTTCAGTATCTGCTGCGTTACAAATAAACTCATTCCCCGAAGATCAACCAATTTATGCTAGGAACAACTCATATTCAAGCCAGCACATTGAGGAGTTAGATACAGTGGGTATTGTTGAAATCTTGCGGGGTTTGAGAGAAGAACCCAATCGTGTTTTATCTTTCTTAAAAAACAGTGGGTTCGTATATGATGTCAATGTTTACTCGGTTATTGTTAGAATTTTATGCGATTTACGCCTCGATAGGCTATTGGGTTCTTTCTTTTCGGACATCATTAGATCAACTGAGGATCATCCAAATTTTGAAGTTTCTTCTCTCTTTGAAGCTTTGTCTGAGAGATGTGAAAATGAGGGGAATGGTGAAAAATCAAATCCTTTGGTCCGAGCACTGGATGTGTTGGTCAAGGTCTATGTGGACCTCAATATGTTTGATGAGGCCATTGATGCTTTATTTGTAGTTGGAAGATGTGAAATTTTACCTCATGTATGGTCATGTAATTTCCTCATGAATCGCTTGGTTAGATGTGAAAAATTCGATACGGCTATAGCAGTGTTCCAACAGCTTAAAAGGCTAGGTTTGAGTCCAAATGTTTATACTTATGCTATTATGATTAAGGCATTTTGTAAAAAAGAGGATCCGGATACAGCTCTTAATTTGCTTAGAGAAATGGGAGAGGCTGGGATCACTCCTGATGTGTACACTTACATGACTTTCATTGAGGGCTCCTGTTTACATCGGGGTTCAGATAAAACTTATAAATTGCTCCAACAGTGGAGAGGGAATGGGATGTTTATCGATACTTTTGGTTGTAATGCTGTTATTCGTGGATTTTGCAGTGAGATGAAGCTTCAAGAAGCTGAGGAAGTCTTACATGATATGGAAACACATGGAATTTTTCCTGATTCTTATAGTTATAGTTCTTTGATTCGTGGCTACTGTCAAGTTGGTAAGCGGCTAAAAGCTGAAGCCCTACTTGAAGAAATGAGATCTAAGGGTATTAAAATCAATTGCTTTGTTGTCAGCTTAATTCTCAATTGTTCACTTAGAGAGGGTTCGTTTTCAGAGGTGGTTGAGACTTTCAAAGAATTTAAGGATTCGGGGCTTTTTCTCGATGAGGTCTCGTACAATATTGTTATGGATGCTTACTGCAGGATGGGTAAAGTTGAAGCTGCCAAGGAGTTGATTAAGGAGATGGAAAGTAGGAGAATGGCTCCAGACACTATACATTTCACAACGCTGATACATGGATATTGCCTCCAGGGTAAACTTGAGAACGCCTTGAGTGTTTTTGAGGAAATGCAGGAACTGGGTTGCAAGCCTGATATTGTCACGTACAATATACTTGCTGGAGGTCTTTCTAGAAATGGATATACACAAGAGGCAATTGGGCTTCTTGATTATATGGAAAATGAAGGTGTGAAGGCCAAGGCTGAGACACACAGCATTATAATTGAAGGTCTTTGTATAGGAGGCAAGGTGAGGGAAGCAGAAAATTTCTTGGATGGGTTGGAGGATAAATGCACGGTTACATACAGTGCCATGGTTAAGGGATACTGTGAAGCAGCTCGTGCAGGAGACGCCTATGGACTCTTTATGAGATTGGTAGGGCGCGGTACTCTTGTGAGCAAGAAAGCCTGCGTGAAACTCATTAGTAGCTTATATGATGAGGAAAATTTGGAAAGAGTTTTCGAGACAATTGAGTCGATGTTTGCTCTGGGAATGGGTGTTACTGAGTTTACTTATAGCAAACTTATTGCGGCGTTTTGTCGAACTGGAAAGATGGAAGGGGCTCAACTTGCATTTGATAGTTTAATCGCGAGAGGGTTAACTCCAGATGCTATAACTTATACCACAATGATGAATGGTTACTGCAAGGTGAATTGCTTGCAGAAGGCCAATGATTTATTTTTTGATATGAAACAGAGGGGAATTAAGCCTGATGTTTACACTTACACTGTCTTGATTGATGGTCACCAGAAAGTATATCTCAGAAACAGTAGTTCCCGTCAAAACTCAGGGAAGAAGGAAAAAACAGCATTTGATGCTTCATTTTTATGTAGCAGTATGAAGGAAATGGATATTGAACCCGATAAAGTATTCGTCACTGTTTTGATTGATGGCCGATGCAAGACAGATAACCTTGATGACGCTGTTGATCTTTTCGGCGATATGAAGGCTCTAGGACTCACTCCAGATGCTGTGACATACACAGCTTTAGTTTCTGGTTATTGTAGTCGTGGAGATGTGGAGAAGGCTAAATATCTAATGGATGAAATGTCACGTGAAGGAAAACTGGAAGAAAGTACATTTACTGCATTAGAGAAATGCATTAAGAAGGCTATGAAGGTAAAATTTGCTGGGTAAAAGTTGTGGCCGGCCTGGTGACTTAGATGCTTATGCCTCAACCCTTGTCTGTTCTTGGTCGTGCTTGTTCAGACATAAGTGAAGGTAGACTCTACTCGTTTTGTTAGATCAAACATCATTTAGATATTTACTGAATTGGGTACTCCTCTTGCAGGCACGGGTAAAAATTAAGCTCATGACCGAGAAGTGTGAAGTCCAGATATTAGCAGAGGTAAAATATCGCTTCTTAATATATAGAGAAATGATACCATCTCCTTTTCTCCAGCATTGCACGGAATTAGTCTAGTAAAATAATATGTTTAGCAGCAGCATATCATGGGGTTTCATGCACTTTTTCGTCACATGTGAACTTTCTTCCCCACATTGCAATTTTACAAGTTACAAGGAACAAAAATGTCATATAGTAACGTGTAATCTCTGATGGAGTACTTCATCTTTGATTCTTCACCATTAGATAAAATAAACCCATTTTTTGAAAATTCTCACTGAAAGCTCTCTAATTCCATTTTCCGAATCAGTAAAAGAGTCATTTGTCAGATCTTGTAAGAATTCAAACTAACTGAATCATTCTTTCAGCAAGTTGTTACTCGTAAGTCAAGAATTGTTCAGATATAACTAAGTCACATACAGAGCCCCTGAATTGGCGCCTCAATTTTCTTTCTCCAAGCAATGTTTGATGTTATGTATGATTTTAGTCTGCAGGGGCTCTGCAGCTGATGACGTGCCTCTTTTATGTGGGCTTTGAGCAACAATAACAAGAGTAATGCAGAAGGGAACAATTCTGGATGAAATTGGTGAATTGTAGAAACACGAAAAGGTGAAAAGTTTTGTTGTTTACGGATGTAGTAAGGAAGTGAAGCCTATATATTTTCAATCACATGTTAGATACCAAGTCACTTATTAAATAGAGTTTACCATGGCATTTCAGCCAGTTAGTCTATATGCCTGCTTTTGGATACTTAAAAGACATTCCAAGAGTTGATTTTTGCATTTTCTGTTCATTGGTTGAACTTCTAGTTTGTTAAGGAATTCTCACGCTTCTATTCGAACAGAAATTTGTCGCGGGTGTATATAATTTTTCAAAGGGATATACTTTTTCAGTCTTTGTAAAATTCTAAGTTGTCATGACGCAAAGAGGCTACAGGTTTGGTTACAGTGATTTGAATTTCAATATGTTGTCAATAGGTACTTTCTCTGTTAGCTTGTGGAAAGCATTATCACGAGGTTCTCAATTTCATCAAACTGGTGCCTGCTGCATTTACTTCCCCTTTATGTTGGGTGCGATCCCTTTTTGAGGTAAAATGATTTGATCTTCACACCCTAGATTAATTTATTTGAATTTTTAGCCAATATATATACATGAAATTACAAAAGGAATTTCTTGTTCTGTATTGAGAATTAGTTATAGGCCTTATAGGCAGACGAAAATGACCTAGAAAAGTGTATATGGCAGTAACTCAAGGGTCATAACTCACGACCTTGTTATGTAGTCGAAAATAATCTATACTCTTTATGTGTGCGACTTTGTGTTACTATCTTGTTGTAGCATATGCTTCTCTTGCACGTTGCACCCAAAGCTCTTTCTTTTATCTTGCAAATCCTTGGTCGATCGGCTGAATTAGCGTATTCAAAGGAAAAAAAGATCAATCATTCCCTTGTTATTGTAATTTTGACATTTGTGGAATTTAAAGTAGAACAAGGAGTTCATCCTTAGCAAGAGAACTTCATCTATCAGCTAGATCAGATATTCAATCTACTAACAAGAGTGTGATTTAGTGTCTATTAAAGGTCTAATAACTTTCGCTGTCTTCTTTCTAATTAACTTTCCCCTAAATGAGTTTAACTTTCTTGTTTTTTTGGTTTACATATACAAATAGGATTGGACTAATAAAATCTTAAGCGCGTTCACTTTTTGGGCTTTTGATTATCATGGACTAAATCTATACCGTTGAATGAGATCATAGTGAGTGAGATGAACTACCCCTTATAGCCAAAACCCTTCAACTTCGACCGATACTCTTTTTGTGAACTGACCAAAAAATCTCTTCGTTTCTCTCATCTTCGTTGTCTATTCATCCCTCAACGGAGATCTATTCCTAATCTATGCGAAACGGAGATCTTAGTATCCCTTTGTTTCCAGTGAGGTTGGTTTTACTATTTTTTTTATATCAAAACTTCTAATTATCGGTTTTCTTGATTCATACAGAATCATCCTGTCGTCTACGTGCTTGTATTCAAATCCAACGTGTTTGGTTGATTGTCTGGGTCTTCAATCATCCAAGGTAAGCAAAAATTTTAGACATTGCTGTAATAATGTAGTTTGATTCATCTACTATCTTCTGAAACCTAATTGGTTCCCTCTTCTGAAATCTAATACCTAGAACCTAACTTTGCTGGAGCATCAACTATCACGGTTTCATTCTTACACGGTCAATTTTGATTTAAGGTCGATTTCCCCAAAGTTAAATCCATGATAGTTGATGTTCTGTGATGATAACTGATAACATTGGTTGTATTCCTAACAATAACCCTCAACCGATGCTCCGTGATGAGCATCAACTATCTCACAAACATTTATACAGAAGAGGGAATGCTATCATCAACCAATTTTGATTTAAGGTCGATTTAAGACATTTGGTCAATGTTGTATTCCTAGCAGTAAGCCTCAACCAATGCTCCATTAAATGTTTTCTGAAAATCTAAACTCTACAAAAATGTCTTCTGAAATCTACATTATTACCGTCACTTTAATGGAGCATTGGTTGAGGCTTATTGTTAGGAATTTGATTTTATTTCTTATTTGAACATTTATACTGGTGATGAGTGTCTTCAAACTGCCCATGCTCACTGCTTTGTTATCTATTTCGCAAAGGCTATAACATTCTGGTATGAATGAAGTAAAAGTTTATATTCTGAAGTGCAAAATAGATCTTCTGTATAATTACTTTGTTTCCGTTAAGAAAATTTCGTATCTAACTTTAACTCAAATCTTTTTTTGGCTATTGGCTGGTGCTATAATGGGTTGGTGACTTGGTTCCCAGAGAGGAGCAAATATGCTCCATAAAATGGAGGTTCGTCAAAGGATCGTAAAATACCCTTTATTTTATAACTTTGCTTCTCATCTCTCTGGCACGCTTCTTGATCAACGGATTGTCGGAATGAAATGCTATCTTCTGAAAGTCTAAGCTGTAAATAACATCACAAAAAGTTGCCACTTCTTATACCACCAATTTAAATGCTTCCTGGTTTAAATCATGAAGTCCTTATTTTTTGAAAATTTTATTATAGCAATATGATTTTTTTTCATTTTGTCCCAACAGATCCTAGGTTTTCATCAGTTCTTTACCAGAACGAAAAAGACAAACAAGCTAAACAGGACCCATCTCTCTTTCTCTATCGTATGTTAATGTTTCAATGACTTGATATCTCACACGCAAATCTGTAAAGGATTTACTGATATTGTTTAGTTTATTTATTTATTGGCAATAAGTGAACTTGACCAATTTCAACAGTTGGAAGTTCTGTAGAGTTCAATGTACTTCAGTGTTTACATTTTATGGTGATTTTATTATTTCCCTTCGTAGGATTTTTATGTTAATTCTTTGTTGTTGATTTATGAGTCTGTTATTTGATTCCATTGGTCAAAGAGAGTAGATCGGTTTTGCCTTTTAGTACAACAATCAAAATTTCTTTCTGTGTTTGATATGCGTTGATATGGAGTTAGACATAATTTTGTATAGTTGATCATTACTTTGCTGAATTGACATTAGTTGTCCATATTGTAGATACCTCTAAAGATCTTATAAAATCATGTAGGTATAAGGGAAAGTAATAAGGAAGTAACAGTTCACTCTATATTTGAGCTACTCTTTGTACTCAAATGGAGCGTAAAATGGTTGTTGAAATTCTCCTCGAGAGTATTGGTTAAATGAAGCGAATTTTATGTAGAAATTTTACAAGTCCAAATAAGAATTAGGGCTGGGGGTAGGTTTTTGGTTGATTGGAATGTTAAATTGATCGTGTGTTTTGTTCGTGTTGCTCAAACTAATGTCATAAGAACCAGATTTCGAGAGTTATTTGGTTTTGCTTTCGATTTGATGTTAGAATATATCCGTTTAAGAGTCAACTTTTTATCAGAACTTGTATCTCATTTTGGCAGGCCCATTCAATTATGGGGGAAAGCCTCGTGGAAGTCTTCTTAAGCTTCATCTCAATCTTAATAGTTGGTCCTAGGTAGATTACTTGAGATCCGAAAATAATTGCCTTAATAACTGAATTTCTAAGAAAAAGTTAGGAAGGTTTTTGAGTAGTAACAAGAATTAGTATGAAAAAGGTGAAAGCAAAATGGATATTACTGTTGTTTGTTGTTAGAGACTTGAAATCTTACAAGTATTTTTGGTTTCTTAGGTTTTCAACATTATCTATTCTCTTGCCGGTGTTGGATTATCTTACTATGAAACCTCAGCCGACTACCAAATTGGAGACATAAAGACTACTTTATATACACACACTTTTCTCCTTAAGGTACTTAGTCGCCTAACAAAATTGACAATATCTAAGAGATTTCATTTGCACATAGATTGAATAATATCTAACTCGTATTGGTCTGATTCTTCCTCATTACGTTGATTTTTTCCTGCTTCGGGTATAAAGATATCGAAATGTCGAAAAGACTACGACATGAACTAACCATTTCTTATGATGAGTTTTTATTTGTACCTGAATTTTCTGTTACTGCTCCTTTTCCCCTTTTTGTTTTTTCTGTGAAGTTTGAATAGATTAATTGGATATGCATTTCTTTTCGGCCTATTATTTTGTCTGATGAATTGGGGATATACATTTATCTCTTAATGCTTTTGACAATGTTAAGATAATCAAACGTGTTGGACAGAGAAATTCAATTTGACCTTGATCTTGACGATATTATGGTTAAGGAACTGATTTGTCGTTCCATATAGGTGATCTTCGTAACATAGTTTGAACTTTGAAATAGCGTCTATATAGTTACAGAATGGATGATTGAGCAACTTCGTCATCGCAAGTATTGTTGTTTTTTAATGAAGTTATATGTTTTGTAGTTCTTAGTGACTTCGTATTATGTAACTCGCAGAGATGAAAAACTAATTACCAAATACGCTACCGGGAAAAGTCGAACGTGTTAAAAAAACATTTTTCAATGTAGCTATCGTAAGTACTGTTGTTTTTTAATGAAGTTACATATTTTGTAGTTCTTAGTGAGTTTGTATATGTAACTTGTGGAGATGGAACGCTACTCGAAAATTGTTAGGAGGATGTGCTTTATTTGACTAAACTAGAAAAATGGTCTCTACGATGCAATATACCAGGCAACAACTTATGCTTCGAATTTAGGCACAATAGAGGATTGGTTATCATATTTACTGTTACGATACCAGGTGGAAGTTAATTTTTCGAAAATGATATCTCTCCAAACAAGCTTAGGAGATTTCTGCAACACATTTGAACAATGGGTTGGGTTCTCCTCATTAATCACATATGCTTCCTTTAAAGGAGTTTTGCTAGCCTGTGCTACTGTTGCCATTTTTATTTTGCAAGTTAGCTTGACTCATTCATTCCTTTCCTGCTGAAGTTCTTCATGAAGTTTTCGTTACTTATAATTGATGAATAAGAGATGTTGATTTGATACAGGAGTTTCAACATTAAGAAGTTGCAAATGGTTGAAGCTGGAAAGAAATATATCATGCAAGAGTATGATCAAAGAGAGAAGCAAGTTGATGTTTACAAGTAAATATAAGTAGTCCAAACCTATCCGGAATTAATTCCACCTTTCTTTTGTTAATTAACAGAACTTGATGAACTTACATATGCAAGTGTTTTCTCCAAATTAGTTGGAACTAAAAACTTCAATAGTGTGCAATTTGGACTTGATTTCTAACTTCACATAATTCATTCGATTTAAATCATAGTGTGCAATTTGTTGTTGTATAGGATTCAAGATTTGCAATCTTACCAGAAACTAACTTAATTTTGGCGCTGACCTGTTTTGATTTTCGTAATACTTTACGTTACCTAGGTCTCAAATCAAATAATTGTTGGCCCTTGATCAAGTTTGTGATTATATTTATGATTAGTAAGAAGTCTTCAACATCTAATCTAAAATTGCTACTACTTATCCAAAAAACTTGGACTAATTGCAATTGGATGCCTCAGTTTTGTGTACGTCGATATTATGTCAATCATGTTTTCTTAACCTATTCTATTTGACGTATTTTGCAGTGATTACTCTATGCAACAGCTAAATGCTTCTCGTAGCAATGTTCTTCAAGCTCGTGATGACTTGGTTAACTCGATGAAAGATGCAGCTTCAAAAGAGTCACAACGTGCGAGCAGTGAACACCACTTTTAACCTTTTTATTTTCATAATTGTTAGTTTATTGTAAAAAAAATTATCCACACTTTTGAACCAATTCAAATTTCTATTGGTAAGAATTTCTTCATATATAAATCTCATTGTGCCGGAGGCACAGGTCATGCCAAATAATCTCTACTTGGGATTCTATAGCGTTTGACCGAGTAAACAATACACTGTAAGGTAACATCATAGTTGCCAAATAATCTTATGGTTTCATGTACTATTCTTCGGATATATCACAACCTAGGGTGTTTTTTCACTATCATTATGCCAGTGATATTTGTACCGTACAATCCTATTGCAAAGGTAATGGCTCTCAAGTTTTGGATATACTGATTAACAGTTGCTGATATTTGGCTTCTGTTTAGTTCAGCATTGAGAATAAAGGAGTTCTTGAAAGTCTTGACCTTGGATACCATCAGTGTCCTTACACTTAAGCTGTGGTTAGATAGAAAAGTACGAGTTACACGTTTTTTTTATTTCTTCCTTAATTGCCTGGGTAGTTTTTGTATCTATTTTTTCTATGTAACATGGACACAGATATGGGTATTTGATAATGGCACCAATGACAGGATACAATGGGCAGAAAATGGGGAAATGGAGGATAAGGCCTACCCTATATTTTTATATCTTTTTTTTTTTTACTTTTCGATCAACCTTTCTTGCATTAGACATGAAGATATTATAACCTGAGGTGGTTTTAAGACAATTTTGTGCCGGTTCACATAAGATGTACACACAAAATCTCACATTATAGCCAGTCAACTTGCATACTGACTGGCACACCTCACAAGAGTATCTGAATGTTAGACCAGTATCCAAGTATCTGATATGGCAAAAAGTCCTGAAAACAACTATACTCAATGTATATAGATTTTGTTACATAGATGCAGTATGATTTCATCTTTTAATGATAGTTCTTTGATACTCTTCATTCTCTTAGCAGGTTAACATTCCAAAGGCAAATAATATTTGTCACGGCATCGATGATTTGAGTTGGACTTTCTTTCGTTTGAACACAATTCATGATGATTACAAAGATGAACCTGTGACAGTCTTAGAAGTTGAATTTGTGAGTTCTCTGCCATTTCAATTCTGAAACAGAGTGCAGAGCTAGTGTGATGCTTTTCTCCTTCTCTAAATCTGACTCATCTGACTCAAATGCATCCAAAATCAATCTAGATATGCCTTCGACCAGACATCACGACAAAGGCAAGCAGACCAAAATCTGACTCAAGTCAATAGAGACTGTGAGGTCAGATTTCAGATCTGACTTAGAAAAAACAACACAACCTTAGGATAGTCAGGGTTTATCCGTGCCCGAATCTGAAATCTTCAGACGATCAGACATCACTACTTAGGAAAAAAAACACTTACCTTTAGTAATTTCTGTTTTCTTTACCACAGTCACTCAATTTATTGATGCAGTATGGTGCCGACCAGTTAATGCCAGTAGAAGACGAGCAATTGGGTTCATAAGTAATGTCATACTTATCAAAAGCCATTAATGGCTTCGGTGATGCAACTGTATTGAGGGTAGAGATTAAAAAATTTCCCAGATCCTTAACTCACTATTTTCCAGGTAACATAAACTCACTATTTGAAGATTGGGATGTAAAAACAGTCCAGTAGACAAAAATAGTGACGACTGGAAAATGATTCAGAATTACCTTGAAAAAACCTATTAACTTGTTCAAGTTGAAAATGTGGCAAGTATTACTTTGCTGGAAACTTCAGAAGATTAGGAGCTTTGTATGTATAAACAGGAACTAATACTGGCAACTCATCTATTCAGATATTGTAGAGCTATGGAGTATCACTAGAAAGCATTTATTGTTGACCCAAAATCGGGCACCTCTCACAATGAAATCAAAAAGCTCCCTAACAAGGTTCTCTTGTGGTGTGGTGTGTATAACGGTTCTGTACATCTATGCATTTATATATCTAAATATCTATATGTCATTGTATATGTATATCCATATACCGTATCTATATACATTTGTATATGTTCGTGTTGCTGCAACCTTTATCTTATCGTGTTTTTGTATTGTAAATATCTTTTTGCATCAGGTCGCAAAGCTCCAATTTCCGTAGGCATTTGAAAAAGGGTATTCGTTCAGTCAATTTTTCCCTCAATCTGTCGGGGTATATGGTACGACAGACTAACCTTTCTCGATAAAAAATGCTATCAAACATTTATGTGTAATGGGTTATGAGTAGTTTGGAAGGCCAACAATTTGCCCTATTACTACAGCCGAGGCTGCTAGGTATAGGTTCTCAGGATTTGTAGATCGAACAAGACCTCGTCGTGTTTATTGCTTCTTTGGGTGATGTCACAGAGGTTACTACCCCTCCAATGGTATGAATAACAATGTGATATCATCATAGACCATATGAAAAACGTGATACAAAGTCCTCGGAAATGAGGATGTAGGAGTGAAAGGTTTAGGGAGGAAGAAAATTTGAAGACTCCGAGCACTTCAGCGAAAGGATGATTTTCAAGAGGCCGAGTTGTCATCTCTGTGCACAAAGACAGTCGTCTAGAGAATCATGGAAACCCTGACAAAAGGACAAAAGAATAACAACGTAAAACTAAACGAAAGTTCAAACTGATGCTTAAATCCAATTTTTCGTATACTGCTTCATTTGAATAAAGTGAAGATTGAAATATTATTCGGAAAATGACGAGAATTGCAAAAAGTGGCCCTAAAACAAACTCAAACGTAACATGTAAGAAATTGAACAACCCTTTATAAGATCACGTAACAAATAGCGAAAGAAACCTGAGAAATTTAACAACTTTGAAGTTAGAACATAAACCCAGTGAACTGAAAAAATAAAAAGAAATTTACGTTAGGGTTAATTCCGTTTTGGCCCCAATTGTGTCCTACGGTTTGTTTTGGCCCCAAATGGTTAAATTTTTTACCAAATTATCCTCGGGGGTCAAAATGATTTATTCCGGACGGTTACCATTCGCCGGAGAAGAAAGGCGAGGTGGGGAGTAGGTGGTGTGATGGAGGAGAGATAAGGTGAAGTGGGTGAGAAAGAAATAGGTGAAGTGGCTTTTACGGGTTTATCATCTTTTTCATATGTAATTCCATTTTGGCCTCCGAAGATAATTTGGGGCAAAACATACTGCCGGACACAATTAGGGTCAAAACGGTGAATTGGTCACATAATGGGGGCTAAAACGGAATTAACCCTTTATGTTAAAACTCATAGACTAAAATTTTACTCTCCGAGTCCCCAATCAGGATCTTACTGAAATCGATCCACCTTCTTTCTCAACAATTTTCTTTTTTTTTATGTTTGATTTCAAATTCTTAATTTTTTTTAATCAGTAGACAATTTACCTATACATGTAAAGACCCATAATCCTAATTGCCAATGTCACAATCTTAGTGTTTTTTAGGTATGACAAATCTGTTCAAAAGAGAATAAAGAGCAAAACATGAGAAGAAAAGATGGAAAAGGTGAAATGAAGCCATCACAAAGTTGATTTTCCCATTCTAAAATCAACTTTTCCAGTAGATTGTCATTGATGCAGGAATTCTTATCAAATACAAAGGGAAGAACAAAAACTACACATTTACTAAGACGAAAATATCTGCTCCAAATCTAATGAAAGATACAATGATATCAACCAATTATAAACCCTAATACACATAAAACAAAAAGAGGATAACGAAAACTTACATGATTGAAGATTTAGGACACCTAAATCTGTAAATCCTTCTTTCAACCTTAAAGAAAAATGACCTGCCACTATATTTTACAGTATTGGCAACGTTACATTATGCAAATGATACTAAGATATTGCATGCCCAAACCATTCCATTAAGTAACACACTATGGCTCTTATCAAAAAAAAAAAAGTAACACACTATGGCCGACTGTACTTTTGCATCAAATTTATCTACCATCTATAATAGTCCTAAAAGAAAAACGATCCCAACTCACGAAATTATTTTGTCTAATTGAAGGAGAAGAGTAATCAAGTAGAAGAAGAAGGAAAAACACGAAGGGATTTAATACAAAAGTTCAGAAATTTACTGTTTAATCGGTTGAGGAATTGATGAAAAAGATGAAAGAGGTAAAACGGATGGTGATAGTGAGGATTTCCAGAATTAATTATATGGAGATCAATGTAATGAATAACTTTTTCGTTGAAAATCCAAAAGGAAAAAAACGGAGACGTGAGCAAAATGGACGGGGAAGGAGATAATGACCTCCATCTCTTGAGACCGCCTTTCTATGATAACACAGACTGCATGTGTATTGCATATAGAGTGGGTAGTAAGAAAGGAACTTCTCCCCCGCCGACTCGCCGCGATGGGGGCGCTTCTTCTATCACGAAGGGTAGACCAACCCCGTCCCTGTCCCTTTGTCTTGACTGAGCTATTCGTGTCATTTTTGCATAGCATCATCCAACATTGGGCCAGCTCTTCTCTTTCAACCAAGAAGAAAGCAAGAAGTTGTCAGGGCGAAGAGAGGTTTCGCCTGAAGAGAGTCGTCATTTTTCCTTCTCTTCTTCATCCATGACATTTTCAAAATCTTGATCTAAGGGCGAGATATCTCTATGGGGAGAAGGATTGATATCGAACAATCAATGTTGGAGCTTATTGTATGGCTGAAGCAGTGCAGACTTGTAAATTAGTGACTTCTGGTATAGTAACATTTCAAGCGGTAGCGACAATTACAGTGACAATTACATGTATAGTTTCATTTGTAATGAAAGTGTAAATAGTAGTGACAATGAAAATTCCAGTATAAGAACTAGCACAAATAGAAGTGATTTAAATATGCGAAGAAGGTATAATGATCTCGATATAAAGAAAATATCATGAGTGTGCGTTTTGTTACACTTTATTCGTGGGTGATTAAATTTGTAAAAGTTAGGGTGGGTTATCAAAAGGTGTCGATTTTATCAAAAAGTCAACGAACGAACGTATTTGTCTTTCGACTTGTCCTAGTCAGTCCCAAGACATTGTGTGTTGTTTTTTTTTTTAACCAAGCGAAACAAATTTTCATTCATAAGTGATTAAATCACAATGTTACATAGATGATCATTATTATTTCTCTCCTCTGAAAACTTCATGAGAGTTACATACCTTTAAATGCAAAGTGCCTCATGAAGAGAAAAAAATGGGACTAGACACCGACTCGATAAAATGACCCTAAAGGTCGAAAGATGAAAGGATCCTAAAGATCACGGATGAAAGGACCCTAAAGGTCAACAAAAAACTGATAATACAAATAATAAAGAAAATACTAAATTTACATTTCTCTAGACTGTCATTGTTGTAGTAGATTGATCATCCTTGATAAACTCGCATATCATAATACCACCAACATCAGAATTCTTCTGAGAAGATCAATTAATAAATAACAGCAAAATCAGCAACAACATCAAAATATATACAACCTGTGTTTCCAATCACAACTCATCTCCGATAACATCCAATCAAAATCAATATGATCAAGAACATCACTAGTTGTCAACAACATCTGTTTGAATGAGAGTTTTGAATTTCTGAGATAATTGATCTTGGAAATTGGGATAGACTGGGTATGGGAAAAATGTAAGAACAACTGGTCTATGATCTTCTTCTTCTTGTTGTGGTGTTGTCATTATTTAATCGATTTGGTTGGTAATTTTCCCTCTTGAAAAGAAAAAAAGTTTCTTGTTCCATGGAGTTTGTCTCTCTCTCCTCTAATTTGATAGTAAGAGATTTAAAAACGAAATCAAGAAACAAAACAACCAACTATTTCATGAAAGGAAAGAGGGATTCCGACGAAAGGATAACCTTTTGCCGGACAAAATCAAATATTTACTCGAAAATCTCTCTTGAAGAAAACGGTTATGGAGATCCTATTTCTCTTGAAGAAAACGGTTATTATTCCACGCGTTTTAATTTGTAATAATAGAAAGAAGGAGAAATTTAACATTGTGTTTTGTTATATAGATGTATTTGGTAACTTTTTTCTGGTAAAAAATGTATGTGATAACCCGGACAGCGTGAACCATTTATAGTGAACGGAACAAATACAAACCTTGGAAGAAGAATCAGACATGCAAATGTTGAAGTTATTAAATGAGAATAATTATGTTTAGGGACTGATAATCAACGATGATACTAATGATATTAAAATTTATTTTGTGAACACTCTGAATCAATTTATTTTCTTAAATATTTTTTTTTCTTTTTCTATTTTGATACTCAATTGCCATACAAACAAAGAGGTACAACAAACTCTTGCTTGAAATAATTGGTGTTTACTTCACCTATGAAATCTAGGACATTAATCTTTATGAACAGTGAGACAAAATCCCTGTATAAGCATTAAATCGGTTGAAAATCTTTTTGTGTAACTTTCTCTCAAATGTGCTCTTGACTTATAGAGAACTTCCCATCTGACTTAAGAAGTCTAATTAGGAAATCTCAGTTTCATCTAATGGAAGTGCAAACTCAAGATTATTGAACATAAGTATAAATAAAGTAATTAAAATAAGCATTAGACCCTTAGATTTAAATTTAACTGTGTATGCCCGACCATCTCACCTGAATTCACCTGAAAGAGTGACCGAACATAAAATCACTTCTATTAAATTTGATCGTACTTATCACATCGTATTAATGTATCAATACTTTCGTAACTACCAAGAACAATTATAGTCAATATTCTTAGAGATTCAAATACTGTAGAATGAAACATTGAACATAATTTTCAAGAACCCAAAACTCCAAAAATCATATGGGGCACTTAAAGTTTCTCAGTTGTGCATTGGAGATTCTCTAAACACTATGTCTATGTGTATGGGTGGATCATGATTGGAACCAATGAGCATGCCCGACAAACCTAGTAGCTTTCCAACAAATATTTCACACTTTTCACAGTAGATGGCATGGTAGTAATTATCAATCTCAGTGACACTTTTTTCCACTTCCATCTCTTCACTTGATCTTCTTCTCTCCAAACAAACAATCTGAATCAATGGCGATCATAACAGAAGAACAAGAGGAAGAAATCAACAAAACTCATAAACCCATTTCCTCTTCTTCAACTTCAAATCCAGGTACTTCTTCTAATGGTGATTCGCCCACAGCTAATGCCTTCATTTTCTGGGCTTATTTCACCATAGCTGTCTCTGTATTCACTCTTTTAGTTGTTTCTCTCTCTTCTCTATTCCCACAAGATGATAAATCATGGTTTTTAAGCTTACCCACTGATCTAAGACTTCATTACTCCATGGGTAAAACAATTAAAGTTCAAATAAACCCTAATGGATCTCCAATTGAAGTTTTTGCTATTGAACAAGGTTCAAGAAAAAACACAGAAACTGTTTTTTTAGTTCATGGGTTAGGTTCTAATTCTTATTCCTTTCGAAATGTGATTAAATTATTGGGTTTGAATGGTATTCATGCTGTTGCTATTGATCTTCCTGGTTCTGGGTTTTCTGATAAATCTTCATTAGAAGAAGATAATGAGAGATTTGGTGGAGTGTTTGGTGGGTTTTGGGAGATTTATAGTGATATTAAAGAAAAAGGTTTGTTTTGGGGATTTGATCAATTGATTGAAACAGGGGGAATTCCTTATGAGGAAAATGAAATTAGGGCTTCAAATAGGAAGACTTTGAAATCATTGGAATTAAAACCAGACGAAATAGGTCGAATCATTGGACAAGTAATTGATTCAATGGGTCTTTCCCCTGTTCATTTAGTCTTGCATGATTCGGCTTTCGGAATGAGTGCTAATTGGGTTACAGAAAATTTAGGGTTGGTAAGTAGTTTAACCTTAATTGATTCTAGTTCGAAATCGATAGCTTTGCCATTATGGGTTTTCGAAATGCCCATTGTTAGAGACATTACTTTAGGGTTTTCGACCGTGTATGAGAGATTACTTAGATCATGTTGTTCAAAATCGATTAATGTGTCGATTTCAGAGGCTCATAGGGTTCTTTTAAAGGGTAGAGATGGTAGAAAATCCATTGTTGGTACAGGAAAGGGTTTGAATTATACATTTGATTTGGGGGAATGGGCTAGTACTGAAACCCTAAAGGATTTCCCGATTCAAGTGCTTTGGTCGAGTAGTTGGTCTGAAGAATGGAGCGAGGAAGGACACCAAGTTGCAAACAAGCTTCCTCAAGCGAGATTCTTCGCTCATTCGGGTGGAAGGTGGCCTCAGGTAATATATGGATCACTATATCTAAGTGACTTTTAGTTAGTTGAGCAAAATATGTTTTATCCCCACACACACACACGCATATACGTAGATCAACTTGTGGTGCTATCGTTCAATTTGTTATTGTCCCCACCTCCAATTCACGACTACAACATTCATGTCCTCACCGTTTTCGATCTATGGGTGTACTAACATCTAATTAGGCACACTATTTGGACCAAATGAACGAATCACAATTTTGATTATGGGGAAATTGGAACTTCTAAATGGGCTTTTAAATCTTTGTCGATCATATCGTGATTTCCCACTTTAAGTTTGTGCAAATAGCAGGACTCTGACTTCCTTACTCAATAGGTTAAACTTGATTACCAAATTAAGATTGGTTAGAATGTATGAGAATTTCACGTTCAACATCGTTGCTTTGCTTGCCAAAACTGTACCTCCTTCTCAACATTCTTTAGCAAACACCACTTATAGTGTCTAACCATCATGTATCTTATTTTAGGTGATCGGTGATTTTTTTCGTATATGGTTGTATGTGCTTGCCGTTATTTAGGAAGGAAAGTATAAGCATATATTTACCAATGTGTCTTTCATAGAGTGAGTTTTTTGCTTGTAGTGATATCTTATATTCATCAACTTTTACCTTTGCTAGTAGCTCGATGATAAAAGCTTCAAGTTCGATAGTTAGTGTGTTTAATACCGATATAGTTTCTCGATATGTTAATTGAAGTTGAAATCTTACCTTGCGCTTCTCATATGTTATACTGTAGCTTCGTACATATTGTAGTCTGACATTTTTGGTTGAATGACGACAGGAAGATGCAGCGGATGAGATAACTGAAATTATAACCCGGTTTGTGTCTTCATTGCCAAAATCCGTTAAACATGTTATAGAAGAGCCTATGCCGGAGCATATTCAGAAGATATTCGATGACAGTACAGAAGGTGGCCATGACCATAATCATGGTCATGACCACCATATGGGTCAGGCTCATCAAGCAAACTATATGGATGCATATGGCCTTGGTCACGGATGGGGTAGTTGATTTCTTTGTCCCTTACGCTAGCGAAGCTTGTTTTTTGTACAAGTTTTTCTGTTATTTATGTGTCACAAAGTTTGTAACGTAACAGTTTTAACAGTCGTGAGTCGTGACAGATGTGTGGGACGGCTGTCATTTTACAGAATTTGCTTTCATTAAAACAATTTTCCGGTAAAGATCCGTAGTTTCGCCATAAAATTTTAACATTTTTCTTTATCTAAACTTGGAACAGAATAAAGCTGCATATGAGGAAAACAACCTAAATTCGCTCCAAAATCAACAAGACTTCTAGGAAATCTTTTGACACAGACTTGTAGTTATTAATGTTAGTCGAGTATCAAGTTTGGAATGTCATCAAAGTCAAACTTGATACTTGATCACATTGAATTATGAAATCCTTCCAACTTTATTGAAAAACTTTATTGAATTATGAAATCGTGTGCCCATCGATTCTGCAGTTCTTGTCACATTGTCTGTGTAGATCTGGATGACAATTTCGAATCAGTAGATTATTGAGAGATGTGAGAAGTTCGAACGGCAAATATCTTAGATTTTCGCAAGCTTGAATGCTCAAGTTATCAAGTGTTGTGAGGTTAGCTATCCACACCGGCAAAGATGTCATCTTAGGTAAGCTAAAAAGGTTCAGAGAACCAAGAACAGGGAGGTTATGAAACTCATTAGATGGAAACTCAAATTCCTTAACAATCTGCAAAATTAAACATAACAAGAGTTCTTAGTTATCAGATTTCTTCGACTTCATGCCACGACAATTGGAAACATATAACGAGACAAGAAAATAAATGATCACTTATCTGAGATGCCCAGTTCAGCTAGTGAATTGAGATTATCGCAAAGCTCCTTAGTGAGAATCTTTAGCTTCTGACAATATTTTATATCAAGACATGTAAGATTTTGCAGTGTCATCATCATCGTTGTCCCTGTTACCGGAAAGGATGTTAAATCTTCAACGTTAGCAATCATAAGTTCAGAAAGACAGAGGGGGAACTCTCTAAACAACTTACTAAAACCGATTCTGCGCAATAGAATTATCTCTAAAACTCTTAAAGATAACTGCAACCCGGGAATTTTTTTCTTAACTTGTTGCACCAAAAGATGGTTAAATTTGGAAACACGACACGCCCATACCCACCTATAGATAGGTCATTCTCATTAAGGTGATGTTGGAGGCCTTCGGCGACTATTTCTAGCACCTCTTCTTGTTGTTCACTTGTGCAGCAACTATTTCCTTGCACCAAACTAGTTGGTCGTGACCACTCCAAATTTATGACACGCAAATTGCGTTTTCCGATTAAGTTGCCTTTTTTTAGCATCGACTGCATTTCTCACGTTCTCCATTGCTTTTATCGTTAATTCTTCTCTCAGGTTGTTCAGTCCTTGTAATTGTTCAATATCAAAACCGCTGTCTGGCCCCATAAGAAGAAGCTTAACTTTTGGAGATTTCGTAGTTTGCATTTGGAGCTTTGAACAGTTGGTTAGGTTCAACGTCTGCAGATTTCGTAGTTTGCAAAATGATTTATTAGGTAATGAAGTTATATCAGTGTTCGAGAGATTGAGATACCTCAAGTGCTTCAAGTTGCATATTGGGCCAAGCTTTACATTTCCCAACATCAAATTTCAAAGATTGCGGAAGTTTAGTTGATAGTGAATTCCACACTAAAGGGTTTCACTCGAAGAGCGCGCAAATTTGGTTGTGATTTTTTCACGAAAAGCTCCAGATTAATCGGGAGTGAACTTGAGTGCGCCAAAATTGTGGACGACGAAACAAAAGACACATGTCTTAATCTTCTGTTACCAATATTATTTGATGTTTCGTAAAACTAATCAATCACAGAGCATTCTACCCTCGTTATAGAACATGCAAGATCATGCATTTTACATGATATCACATGGCCAAATTTATCGTTTTCGGTGTTTTGAAAGGACCTCCACAATAATTCGTTAAAAATCTCATTCCCTAACCCGTATAATTTTTATCAATACGTTCACCGTGTAATCTTTATCATCTTCCCTTCCATAGACTTTTTCCTCTGCTATAAAGGAGATAGTTTCTCTGTGCTGAATCAACACTGGTTCAACAATATTTCCTACTGCCAAATGGAAATCCAACCTTTCTCTGACAATCTCATCGAACTTTCTCCGAACATTACTCATTCTTTTCGCAATTGACCGAGGAGAATAACCTTGTTTAAAAGCTTCAGTAGCCAACTTATCCAAGAGGTCCCCGGCATCAAAAGCAGCATCCTTGAGTTTGTTCAACCAATTCTGAATGGGTTTGTCTCTAAGTTGTCTCAACTCCGCATCTTCGATGACATCTTTAATGGTGGATAGTGTGCTTGAAAATTTCTCTAACTTTTCTTTGAAACCAGAGAGCAGTGAAAATTCAGATTGGGTAAGAGAACCAAGATTACCAAGAACAGTTTCAAGTAAAGGAGACACTAAAACTTCAAGTGCCATTGAAGCAGCCATCCCTCTGACTGGTACTAGGGTCTAGGGGGGTACAGGACAGGACTCTACAAAGTGCTTTGGTTTTCTCTGAAGTGATAGGGAAAGAGAGAGGTAGATAAATGGCAAGTAAATACTTGGAAAACTTAGATTCTCTCTCAATCCTTGGGAGTATTTGAAGACAAGATAAGATATGATCACAGGGTTACCGATTCTTTGAGTCTTAACGCGTGTTCTTTTTTCTTTTCGGGTGACATGGAGCACGACTTTAAATCTATCACGTGCGTCGACATTATATTCTTAGATTCTAGATCGTCATTCTCCCATGTGGGACAATTACTTTATATAGCTTTGCTCAGCCCTTATAGTAGTAGTAATCAGATCATAATTACTAAATTGAACATCGCCAAAACGGAAAACTCAAACTCTTCAAAAAAATCAACGCAATGAAAATAGGAATGGAGACCGATAAATTCACTGAAACCATTGAACCCCAATATTTCATGTCCATAAGAGAGGTGCTTACACATGGTTGGGTTGTATCGCTCCTTCGACAGGAAAGGAAATTCATCAAATTGAATTTCGTGCAATTTCAAGGAAGTCTCGGACTTGAGTGACTATTTTGGCCGATATTTTTTCCATTCCATTACACAATTCAGATCCAGCCGAGTAGGTCAATGATAAAAAGAAAAACACCACCTTAGAGATTTATTGATTAAACACGTAAATGAAAGAACTTGACAATTATGTGAATTCATATGCCAAAGAATATCTTGAGTACTCAATATCCAAATTACAAATAATGGGGAGCTAAGAAGCCGCTCACAAATACGTCATTATACCAAGTAAAAGCTTAACAAACGTGCGCCCTTTCCTCTCATTTTCAAATCTATACATAGACTCAAATAATGGACTTTCGATGAAAAAGAAGTAAAGAGAGACATAATTGGGGGGCTTCGAATATTAAAATTCTAATTTGAGTTGCATTTCTATTAATTTCGAGGAAGTAATAGATAACAAAAATGAAAAATAACTACGATTACGAGAACCTAATGGCTCACCAATTTAGCATGCCTTCAACTTGTTGGTCAAGGCTGCCATTTCTTTATCTTGTTGCTTCTTGAGATATCTCTGAGCAGTGTCTGTTATAATCGTAGCGAAAAAATTCAGAAGCATGAGCCACACGATAGTGTTCCAGATTGTAGCTACTGACAACCACCTCTTTCCCTGTGGAGAAAAGAAAGAACGAACAACAACACACTGGTATAAGCAAGAATTACGTTTGTTTATCCGAAAAGTTCGGCAGAAAAGGAAGAGGACGGGTACCTTGTCGTTTGATGGTACTGGAGCCAGGTAGTTTTCCTTTAGCTTATGTAGTTTGATAATGAGATCGGGTAAGATTGAAGAAAGTCTTGGGACGAATCCAAGTACCCAGATCAACTCATTCTCAATCCATTCAAGTAGTTGATTGTTGCAAACTGATATGAGGAAAGCTGTCTGAAACAGAGAAAACCCCAAATGAATGATAATATAAAGGGTCCAAAGCAGAAATTCGTTACTGGGCACGACCCTTTTACAAATGGGTTGTTGTACGACATAGAGCTAACAACAGTAGCCCGATACAGACCAGCACGAGACATGGCCCACCGTGGGCCTTTGGGGTCTAGCCATGCATGATACAGCCCCGCAAGGAGCCATGTCAAGCGTAGCCGTGGCTTATCAACCATGCCATTACCAATTAGCAGGAAATCCAGAGATGGCACCCCCCATTGGAAAACCTCTGGTTCAAATTGAAGAAGGGATTATACGATTCATAATTCGAAGTAGATTTCAAGTAATGATCCACGATGCAGAAAATTAGCAAGAGGTGTATTGAACTAGCTCGATATAGTAAGACTTACATATGATGAAAATAAAACAAACCTGTATATGAGTTTTAATGATCGCTTTTCCAGTCAATGTTGCGAGAAAAAACTTCCAAAATGGAATTCCAAATTGCCCACACATTATACCAGCGAGGTCGAATAGAGGATTAGGCACCTGAAAAACAAGTTTTATTCATTAGTAGGAACCCAATTTAAACAATAATGTACTTCGTACCATATACTTCATAACAAGTTGAAGCTAAGAGACAAAGTACCAAGCAATCTACGATTACTAGCACAAACCATCAGACTACAACTGGGAAAAACTAAGCAAGGAAGTATGTCAGATGAGTAGTTTAAACTAACCGAAGCAAGCGCAAGAATTGATAAGAAGTTCAGATGTTCTGCATGTGAAAAGAACCATCGCTTAATTGGACCAAGGTGTTTGGCGATGAAACCTTCATCTTTTGTGGAAGCATCTAATTCTTCCATGCCTTCGACTTTAGTACCCGAAATACTTGCTACATCAAAATAGAATAAAACACTTCTCCGTCAATATACTATCTATTATAACTGCGCACACACACATATATATATATATATGTATATATATATATATATATATAAGCAGAATGTAAACCTGCTCTTGAGATAAAATAAGGAGGAAGCTCTCCAAGTGCAGTTCCAATGCCCCATAGAATAGCTTCTAACTGCACCTGCGGCAATATACTACTGAGTGGAACACTTGAACCCAGTGAAAACACTGGCGGCCCAAAGTCTGCGCAATCCTTATCAAGCCATGATGGGCCACTTTTTAATTGTATTGTATCGTATGGAGCGCTTTTTAGATCAACTCGACCACACTGCATGGCTTTTATCGTGAATAATGCAATATGTGGGCCCAAATATAGCACAAATGTATGCAAACCAGATCCTACAAGAAAAAAGGGAGAAAGAAGGTTGTTTAGGAAAATATATCGGATAGATAGTGCAGTTGCATTTCTTTTTTAAACTGCATCAAGCAAAGGACATACTTATTAGATTAAGAACGAAGTTTTCTAGATATAAATTGTGTTACTTTGCTTATGAACATTTTCTGTTGTGAAAAGTGAAAACAAATGTAACATAGAGTCTAATGAAACTATAGCAGAGAGCAACACTGCCAGTAGCTTCTTCTTCCAATATCAGTGATCCGCTAACGGTCAGATTTCAGATTGCTGAAATTCGAATTTTGAAATACATATTAGCTTACCTAGACCAATTGATGATGCTACACCAAGGGCTATCCACCAAAGTCCAAATCGGAAATAGTGAGAGAACTCCTCAACATGCTGCATAGACATGTGATACAATCATCATAAGGTCAACAGCTTGTCCAAGCTAATAAGGATATGCCAAAAAGAACTCTCTCCACAAAAAGTAAAAATTCTATTTTATTACAAGTTATTAAACTAATAAGACATAATTGATTTGTGTTTTTCAAGTGGTCTCATATATGATATATCACCAGTTTCAGAACAAGATATTTTTGTATCTGCTTGTTTTCTATTCTAGAATACATTAGGAAATGTGCACTTCGAATTTGGGTTTTCTAGTACCTTTGCATGAGGCCCATCAATGGTAGTAAGAAAAACTCCAATACCCACTACTAGTGTACTCGAAAGCAGAAGCCAGATCCCATCGGTCAATAGATATGATATTGATTTCCTTATATATTGAATGGTAGCCAAAATGAAAAACTTTAATGTCTTGAATGGCTGTGTTCCCAAAGTCAAATTCTTTAGTTCAAATTGATGCTTCTTCCCAAGTCCTGTTACATAAAACCCATCAATGAGTAGAAAACCTAAGAGAAGAAGAACATCAACTCAAGAAATTAGGATGTTTAGGTGTTCTTTTCTGTTTGCCTTTAGCATTATCATATAAGCAGCAAAGACAACTACAATAATGAACATAAAACCCACCCATTACCCATACTTGATGAACATAGGAGTAAACAACAATGTCCCAACAAAAACCCTTTCTAAAGAACAGAATACAATCCTATTTGATCTATAAGAACTCAGGAACATTCACCGTCTAATAATTAATTTCAGAACCAGCTTAACTTTCATACAGATTCAAGCAAAAAAGGGAAAGGAGTGAAATTTCGGTTTCGATGGAAATTTATTTCCTTGACAAGGCATTGTCAAGAGAGATTTAATTAAGCATGGAAATGGAAATATTTGGGTAATTTTGCAGATTCTGCTAATCGATTCTCAGAACATTCAACAACCCATATAACCAAATTAACAATAGAACTTTGCCTTTTGTTTGTTTAAGCAATTAGGGTTCATAAAAATACCCACAAAGAACTCAAATCAAAACCCATAAACAAAAAAACTGAATTAAACTTACCTGATACCGCAGAATCAGCAACATGTTCAGACGAGATTGGAGAAGAGGAAGACATAACAAGATTATCAGAACCCATGTTGCTGCTCACATACTCCAACCTGAAAACGAAACCCTAGAAATATGCTTTACCCACAAACCTAATGTTCCTAAATATGATCTGACAGACCTCGAAAACCACAAAAATTAAGCTCCCGAGACCATATAATAAGATTCGATAGATAGATAGATATAATTACAGATCCAGATAAGTCAGTCCATAGATTTGAAAAGGAGAGCAGACCCAATCTCGTGTTAGGGTTAAGGTCGAATCTTCAGAAGTTGCAGATGAAGATGATCTCTGAAACAGAGATATCGTGAATGGCTTCCTCTTTTTTCAGTCTGATGAGAAACGCCAGAGCGGGCAACAGTTACGGTCTTTATTTGAGCCCGTGGACCAATCGAAGTCCAGAGTCGAGTCCATTTGAGCCCGTGGACAATCGAAATCCGGCATCGAGTCCATTTGAGCCCGTGGACAATCGAAGACTTGAGTGATCCGATGAAAAGTAGGATGATCTTGGATTTAGATGGACTATCATGACCTCACGCGCCCAGTCCGATGTAATAAGTTGAACCGTCTTGGGTTTGGAAGGAGCTTCCCCTTCATTTTCCTCAACCAATTTGCATACTTTCCCGTTGTCTCCATTTCAAATCTGACAAAAGTTCCATCGCGTGTCTGTCGCATAAACGAAGGGAAACTTTCCCATTCGCTTCCATTCCGTATTTGGGCTAAGGAGACGAAGGGAACACGTCTCTTTCAGATTTGTTGCAAGAGACAAAGGAAAAGCTTTGGTTCGCCTCCCACAGCAGTTTTGTTGCAATGGGCTCTCGGGTCTAAGCGTAGTAGAGAATAAGAGAGAGAAGATAAATGGTGGTGGTGGTCTTGTAGTGGAAGAAATGTCAGACGATCATTGGCGAATAAAGGTTCAAGGACAGGAAGGGTAATAAATTTTGAATAGAAAGGTAAGAAAGGGAAGGTAAAATTCTAATGCTAAAACTGAATTTACTAAAAGGGACTCAAATAGAAACTGACAATTTTTAGGGAGTTATTTTAGTGAGTTGATCAACTTTAGGATCAAAATAGAATTAACCCATACCGATAATGATGTCAATGAATCTAAGCCATTGATTTCATGACGCCGCTATTTTACCATTTTCCTTTTTCTCTCTCTGCCAAATGGCGTACAGCTGTCTGACGCAGAAAGGAAATAATTCCTTAAATGCCCTTATGTTTTTGCCAAATGACCATAAAGTCCATAACTTTTATATACCCAAAACGTGCATGCTTTTTACAATTTAATCCACCTCAACGGTAACTAACAGAAGTGGAAAAGGAGGAGTCAAATTATTGACTTAAAGGTCTAAACGGTCATTTCAGAAGTTATTTATGTAATTTAGTTACTGGGTAAGGGTATTTAGGTAATCGGAACACAACCCAGAGGGGATTATCAAGCTTGAGAGAGAGAGAGTGAAGAAGATCTGAAAGTAGACCAAAAGAAATTCTTTTTATTATTTTTTCCTGTAAAAAATAATTGATTTTTTTTAGAAAAAAAAAAAAAGAATATTGATTTGGGGAAGAAGAACAAGTAATGGGTGATTCAAGTAGCTCAGTTTCAATTGATATTCAGTTGATTCCATTAGGAGGAAAGGTAAAAAAAAAACCCACTTTCAGGAACTAATTAATTTTCTTATATTCTTCAATGTAGTTCATGATTCTTGAGTGAATAATCATTTTTAGCTTGTTCTGAATAATGGGTAGTTTTTATTTACCTCTTTTATCATCTATTTAGTTCTTGAATTTGGTTTTTTGAAATTTGCAGGAATGTCTTGTTGAAACAAGTAAAGGTCCAATTTCAGTTTTCATTTGTGGGGATCAAGAAAAGCCTGGTTTAATCACATACCCAGATGTTGCTCTCAATTGTACTGCTTTTTTTCTCTCACTTAATCACTGTTATTTTCAAGGAATTTGAAGTTATTTATATTAGTTAGAGTGGTCCTGTTTATAACCCAAATTGGGTTTTAGGTTTTACTTTCTTTTCTCTTGGATTTGTTATTTTTAGTCATGAATATACATTTATGGTTTTGGGGGTTTTTACAGATATGTCTTGTTTCCAAGGTCTATTCTTTTGTGAAGAAGCTGCTTCTTTGTTGCTTCATAACTTCTGCATTTACCACATTGATGCTCCTGGACATGAGGTCGGTTTCCGCCTTTTTGTTCTTCGTTTTTTGTTTTCTGCATTATTTAGTTCATGCCCTTTGTACCTTGAACTATGTACTTTTTGAGGGGTTGATCTAGATGATGGGGTCTTAGTTTTTACCATATTTGTTGAGAGTTGCAGTTAGGAGCTGCTGAGATTGCTTCAGATAGTCCCTTGCTCAGCATGGATGATCTTGCCGATCAGGTGGTTGAAGTGCTCGACTACTTTGGGTGCGCAAAATGAAAACTCGTAAATTTTACTTTCTTATTATACATTTGTGTCTTAAGTGCAATTGTATACGTAATTTAAGAATTCGTGATTCATTATCTATTTAGCAACTTTATTGTCATGATAATGATAACCCGTATATCTGCTAGAATGATCGACAACTTCATACGAAACTAAGCTATCCAAGCCGAATACTAAAATTCATTAACTACTTTCCTTAAGAATCCAAGTTCACCCGCTTAATAACCCTATAAACTACCTTTTGCCTCAACTAACTTTTGGAAGTGTCTTAAATATGGTTGTTGTGATATCATCGTGACATTTTCTCATGGAGTAAGTCTTTATGACTGATCCGCACATAATGTTTTGTGTTCTCGTGTGTGATTAATTATCTATACCATTTGTGCTTTAGTTTCTCTTAATTCGTTATAAAACTAACCTGATGCTTCACGACTCCTTTCTGTATTAACAACTCTCTTGTCATGATAAGTGTTAGCCCATTCTTTGCCTAGGATGATTTACTACTTCATATGCAACTAAGATATCCAAGTTAAAAAGTCAAATTCATCATCAAATTAGTCTGTTTCTCCTAACATCTTAATTTTTACCAGCCTCAAGGAAGTACTGTGCCTTGGTGTTACAGCTGGCGCTTACGTACTCACGCTCTTTGCAGTAAGTTCAAATCCTCTACGATCGGTTCGAACTTGGTAACTTTGTCTATCATTGTCGGCTATTTATGGCGTTTATGCTCCTATGTGTATGCAGATGAAGTACAAGGAACGGGCTCTTGGACTAATACTTGTGTCTCCACTTTGTAAATCACCTTCATGGACCGAGTGGCTTTACAATAAGGTGCCCCTTCTAAACCTACTTAACAGTAAAAAGAGAGAAGTAACTTGTAACTTCCTTTTCGAAGAAAATCCTGTTTAGTTTATGATATGCAAATAACTCTTAAAATTTCTGAAAAACTAGGACAACAACCATTAGTGGGTTGAGTGTGCTTTACTCTATACGGCAGTTGGTAGAATATTTGACTGAAAAACTTCATATGGTGCAGGTAATGCTTAACTTGCTCTACTTCTATGGTATGTGTGGCATACTAAAGGATTGCCTTCTCCAACGTTACTTTAGTAAGGTATTTTATTTACTCTATAGTGGATAAATTTACTCATTGAACAGCTATATGTATATATAAATATATATACACATATGTACGTATTATTAAATTTAAGGCCGAAGCATACTGTTCCAGGATGTTCGATGTAGCACTCCTGGCGTTGAATCTGATATTGTGCAAGCTTGTAGAAGGGTAAGGTCCTTCTTGGAACCATAAGTTTTAGTTTCACTTGTCTTTTTTCTCTGTCCGATATCAACCAAGTTGACGATTAATGGTGGGAATATAAGCTCTTGATCATTCGTCCCGTTGAAGCTGGTTTTCAGAGGAAATTTAGAACCTCTCAGACTCGTATGACACCCACTTGTCAAGATAAGCAGGATATAATATTTCTGTTTACTGTTTACAGTTACTAGACGAAAGGCAAGATTCAAACATCATGCGCTACCTTCAAGCCGTAAATGTGTAAGTTTTCCGAAGCATTGCTAGTTTTATTTCAAAAGAAGCTGCTAAAGATGGCTTCTATAGACCTGAAGAAGTTAGTTTCATGAAAAGTCTGCGAAAGCAGATGGCAAAGAACCCAAGTCCATTTGAAGTATGTCTCGGTCGAACCTGTGATGCATGCATGCTGTGCTGATCCAAGTATTATTAGTATGCTATTGTGACTGTTATCTGAAACGATTGAACGTTATTACAGGAGGCGGGATCTCACCGAGGGTTTGAAGAAACTAAAATGCAAGACTCTCATCTTTGTGGGCGAAAGCAGTCCCTTCCTATCTGAGGCAATCTACATGAGTTTGAAAATGGACAAGAAAATTAGTGCTCTTGTAGAGGTACTTGCCTTAATCTCTTGGAATTTCATGTTAATCCATCCTTAAAATTTCAGACCTGTTATGGCTCTATATGCTCGGTGTACTCTTTCTACAGGTAGAAGCTTGCGGGTCGTTAGTTACTGAGGAACACCCATACTCCATGATAGTTCCCATCGAATTTTTCTTGATGGGATTTGGGTACTACCGGCAGCCCTCTCTCGGCACAGGTATCAGCCCAGCTCCATCTAGTTCAGGAAACCAGTGTTGCATCTCACCGGAGCTTCTATCACCAGAAAGCATAGGCGTGAAGCTGAAACCGATCAAGACTCGTCCCAAATTGGGATCCTTAGCCTGCACATAGGCATAGCTAGCCATTAGTAAATAGTGTCATTTAGATTCTTTGATTGTGTTCTTCTTTCTATGTAAGTTGTTGGATGGGGCATTGGGAGGAAGGTGTAAATAACAGTAGAATCATCCTGTGGGAATGTGGGTTCAGTATTCTTTTGTAAGTTACCAATTATATTCATTTTGTATACTATATCGTCCTATGGTTGTTACTTTGGAAGTCGAAAATATTGTTATAAACAGACATGATTTGTTGTTTAAATTCTTGCTTAAGATTTTGCGCTTTGTTATCATTGTTCATCAGGGAGAGTCAAATCCGCAGTACCTGAGTGACTTTTAGAGGTGGTATTAGCATAATAAAAAATCACATTAAAACCGGCTCTCAAGGCTTAACTTGACTCTATACAAAAAAAGCTTACCAGGTCCTTACATAGTAAGGATTGACAGACTGAACGCTCTTTCTTGAGTGTACAAGTAATGGTGCATGACCGTTCTTGGTGGAGCCTTTTGTCTGGTTAATTCAATTAACGAACGAGACGATTGTACAAGTAGTGGTGCATGACCGTTTTTGGTGGAGCCTTTTGTCTGGTTAATTCAATTAACGAACGAGACCTCAGCTTGCTAACTAGCTGTGCGGAGGCGACCAGCTATGCGGAGGCGACCCTCCACGGCCAGCTTTTGACAGGGACTATGGCCGTTTAGGCCACAAAAGTTTAAGGCAGACAAACCTTCGCCCCCAGCTTCTTAGAGGGACTATGGCAGTTTAGGCCACGGAAGTTTGAGCCAATAACAGATCTGTGATGTTCTTGGATGTTATGGACCCAACTGAAGTCTTATTAGATAAACTCGAAAAAGTTACAGATAAGAACACACTGATTGATTTTACAAAAGGAAACACTTCCAAGAGACTCAGAAACATCTAACCTTAACCTTACTATGGCATTTTCTTAGGTAAAGAGCATAAATCAAGAGTAGATCCATACGTATTGACTAAAGCTTGTGCACACCAGCCATGACCATCATCCACTGTTGGCATTTTAACTTCAAGAAAAGGGGAAAGTGGTTGGCGAGTTCCAGCCATTAAAACACCAGCAAACACACGAAGAACATTTGAAGCATCAATATCCATACATACGCTGATTTCGGTAGATCCTTTCGGTCCTGGAGGAATTCCTACCACCTTGAAGTAACCCAAAAGATGATTCTCTTCTACTTTTGTTCCTTCACCTTCATAAACATCAATTAGTACTTCTGTTTGATTTTCGTGTGCCGTAGTAAAGCTCAACTCCTTCCTTGCTGGCATTGTAGTATTACGAAGAATAATCGGCACAAAACTATTTCCATCTGCACGAATTCCGAGACTGAGAGGTGTAGCTTGTATAGTTAACAGATCCAAACTTCCCAATGGATCGCTGATTCCTGATGCCACTGCCCCTTCCAAGGCAGCACCACAAACAGCAGCTTCGAATTCGTTGATCTCCGGAAATGGCTGCTTCTTCTTGCACAAACCCAATACTAAACTCCTAATCTTGGGTATATTTGAACATCCACCAACAAGAATTACGTCACTTATGTCTTCTCCGCCTAATTTGGCATCATTCATGCACTGCATTACTAGTTTCTCACACTTTCCAAACACTTCGTTGTTGATTTCTTCGAATTCAGCTCGACTAAGGGTTTTGGTTATCTTCGACCCAAAGCCCAAATCAAGATCTATATGTGTACTGTCACGAAAAGAAAGATCATGAATTGCCTTTTGGGTCGCAATCCTAAGTAACCCAATCGATTTGATTTCATCAAGTCCATGACTAGCAAATAGATTATCCATGTTAGGCAAGAGATAGTGCATTACATTTTGAAGAATGTCTTCACCTCCAATGGCAGAACCTGATAAAGATTTAATCTGTGAAACACCACCAGCTGTTGCAGTCACACAAACATCACAGTAACCTGCTCCCATGTTGAAAATCACTGCCATTTTCTCACTACCACTACCCGTATTGTCTTGTACTGTTTGCTGTTGTTTTTGCGCATAAAGAAGTGCCACGGCTGTTGGCTCAGGCATCAACCTAAGAACATGAAGTCCCGCCATGGCACAAGCTCGTTCGATCCTAGTAAGTTGGAATCGACTAAAAGAAACTGGTACAGTGATAATAATGTTTCGAATCTGTCTCCTTAGTTGAACTTCTACCATGGCTTTCAGTTCCACAAGAAATATCGCAAGGACTTCTTCCGGAGTAGTTGATCTCCAAACACCATTAACTAAAGCTGCCATAAATGGTCGAACACCGATATTTAAGGTTTGAACTAAAAAGGGTAGTGTTTTGCTCTTATGAACTACTGGATCAGTGTCGGGTCTACCGATTAATCGTTTCATATTGAAAATTGCAGAACCCGAGAACATTTCATGATCATGAGAAAGATGGGCATTTACTCCACCAGTAGGGATTTCATCCTTAAAAGTGACATATGATCTCATCATCTTTTGGTTTCTTGTGTTCTTTAAGAGTTCAACCTCAGACCCATTCCATATAGCAACGCTACATTGTGAAGTACCTATGTCTATTCCAATTGCTAATTCAGGGTAAGCTGATGATGGTTTATCTTCTCCAGTTGTTTCGCTATCAGATGCTACTGTATAAGCTTGTTCAGCCATTCCTACCAAATAAAAGGTTTCAATTCAGTAAATCTACCTAAACAGTTCTACAAAGAAAGCTCAAAAAAAAGAAGCTACAAGAACTTTGAAGGAAACTGAAAAACCACCTAACTTTGTTAAGTTAATTTTGTTATGGCTCCCAATTGTGATCAACTGGCCATTTTGGTCCCCATAAGTATCTGACAGTTCGTTCGACAAATGTATATAAAAGAAATCAGGTAAAAGACCAATTTCTTGTTGGTCACAGTCAAAAGGACATGTCAATAACTTTTTAGGTTCAGCATCCTGCAAAAGCCTATGCAAACCCGTATAAAACTCATATGTGCAGAACTTAGAGAATAACCCTGGCATCGTTAAATATGTGTTACAATAGTCCTACATTGTTAGTGAAAGGGGCATGGGTGAGTTGATAAGTGTCGCGAAAGCTTTACCTCTTGAGCTAGCTTTTGGGTTCCTGCCTATATCTCTCCAAATCCGTACAAACTATAAGTGCAACACTTGTAGAATTGAACCCTAAAAAGAATTGATGGATTGCTTTATTGATGAAAATTTAATTCTTAGTAACTATATGGAACAAGAAAAAAAAAACTAGACACTCTCTTGGGTAAAAACCTTACGTGGGCTGTTGTGATTCGTAGTTCATTGGGCAAGAATCAATCAGTGTGCACGAATCACATGAAGCCACTAATACGGTTTCTGCCCATAGTCTGTCTAGTTTTTCTTGTTCCATGACATTTTTCTTTAATTATAGTTATGCTAGGAAAAACTTGTTAATTTATTGAATTCTCTTTGGGTTGTGATAGTTCTTAATTTTTCAACCAAATGGGCAAGAACTTCAAAGCTAGTTGAATATAAACCTAACAACTAGAGCAATAACCAATAGTTAAAGCTGAATTGAGGGAAACCCAATAAGTTATAAACATTATCTTAACAAAAAACAACAGAAAATGAACAATTTATTGAGACTATACTAATTAGGGTTATGATTGACATGATCAGAAGTTCAAAATTGAAGAATAAGAAACCTACCCAGACACATACCCATACCCAGAATTATAATAATGAAATTCATAGAACATGAACTGGGTTTGAAAAATGGAGAGAGAAAAATGGGGACTTACTTGTTGGATGAATGAATCGGATTAGAGAGAGAAAGAGACCAAGTTCAGTGACAATGTCTAAGTGAGAGAGTAAATATATATATAGAGAGAGAGAGAGGGATTTCTAGATCATCCGAGAGTGTCTTGTTGTTTCTTTTTTCTTTCTGTTTGAATAAATAAATTGTTCCGGGTGCCTTCCAGAAACCTCAGACACGTATGGACCCCGTCAGGCTTGCTAAGTGGGTGAACTGGGGGTAAGGTATAGCCCTTCCAAAACCCAGGAGCCCAAGACCGTCCTATTAAGTTCGTCGGGTTGGACATGATGCCCGGTAGCCCATCTAAACTTAAGATTGTCCGACTTACTTCATCTCGTCGGTCAGATTATAGTACACTCTCTTGAGCTAAATATTGGTCGGTTTTGACATACGCAAATAGTCAACGAACTGACCTTAATATATACAGTTAGAAATCATCACGGAGGTGGACTTGTCGAATTATGTCACTTGAATTCTGGTATGGGAGATCGGCACGAGTCTCTTAAGTGTCCTAATTCACCTGAGTCCAAAGTTGAGAGACTAATAAAAAAAAATTCGTCTATCCGAGCTTAGATCAACCTGAGCAGATCGAGACGTGAAACGCTTAATAAAGCCAACAATTCACTTTTCATGCACAAACTGTTATGTGTCTGAAGACTTGTCAGAATGCACGTATTGATCAAGTATTATTCTCCTAAATCATTGACACGTAAATCTCATCAAAACAGATGTCTCACCAACGCATCGTCTTAGTCGAACACCATACAGCTCATACAAACGTATATAAGCGTATTATATAACTATACGCTTAATAATAAGGCGTGGTAAATTTACATGGTAAATTTACATGATAAATTTACATGATAAGAAAAATTGACATTTGTTAGTTCCTCATCAAAATTTATGACATTTCAAAACAATTCATTACTTATTAATAATCTCAGACCAACAACTTATAACAAAAGATTAATAACAACAAGAAAAGATTAATAACAACAAGTCAAACAACATTAATAAATCCAAATCTTCACATAAATTATTTTAACCAACCACACATAATAACTCCTTTTTTCTCTTTTATAACTTTTGATTGTATTCCCAAATATTCATCGTTTCGACCACGTTACCTCTTTTCCCAAAGATTTTCTTTTTTCTCCTCTCCCGAAACCCAAAATTGGACAAATATGCACACCATTTCACATCCCCGTCACTACGTTTCCTTTTCTTCTCTTCCTTTCTTGGTAGAAAACAATCACCATTGGGTGTAACAAGAAGGAAATGTTATTTATATATACTAACTTGTGAGTATAATTGTTTTGATTCCTTAGAACCGTTGAGATTGAGACACGTGTCGACGCCTAAGATGAGGAGATATGATTGAGATAAGTCCACCTAATGGTGGTTTCATCTTTGACCTGTAAGACAACTCATCATATGGTCTTCTATAAAATCTCAAAAACGGAAGAAACGACTCTCTTGATTTCTCTGTCTTGCTGACTTGGCATTCTCTCTTGAAAAACATGGCTGGAGATTGAAGAAATGATGGTTTTGGTGTTTTTAAATGGTTTAGGTTACTGGTTTTTTGCGGAAGAGGAGTGAGAGGGAAAAACGATTGCTTACGTGGAGGTCCACCTCGGTACGGAATACTTCCACGTGGAGTTCTAGCACCAGGTGAAGCAAATGAGTATGAACGAGCATTGAGAGGTGAAATTAGAGCTGACCCCATCAGAGAGGGACCCACTTTTGAAGCTGACGTGTCAGTCAAACTTAGGTACCAGGGTTTTAGTGAGTCAATATTATGGTTAACTGTGAAAGCAAATCTTGATGAGGCTGATGGACCAACTTTAGCCGATGATGGAATTGATGACGGGTCAAATCGGAGGGATGAAGCTCGTGGGTAAGCTGAAAAATCATCGTACTCTAATGACTCTTCATAATCTAAAGATGAAACCACCATCGTGATGTTGGATAACTCAAGAAATGGACGAACTCCCTGATAAGATAAGAAAATCAACGGTTTTTAACTCTCGTTACAAGATAAACTTTAGTACTCCGACAAGCACTAGATCATAAAGTTAGGGTTTGTTTGAATACCTTCCAGAGATAAGAGAAGAGTGAAGGAGGGTCAATGACAAAAGCTTTATGAAGTCGTCCAGGATAATATTCAGATATTGTCTTCAAGCTTGCCATCAATAAATTCATAAAAGCTGAAGCAGATCTGAAAAAGCCTGTTTGTTTTCAATAAATAAGCAAACAAATAACAAAATTAAGACTGGTGGTATTTTATCAGTTTCTTTATATAATAAAAGTGAATCAGTTTAATGAGTTAAGAGCTATCTTTTTGTTTCTCTTTCTTTCTTTGTGATATCAAAAGAGTAGTAGTACTAAAAACCTAGAAGAAACTTATTAAAGTTCTGAAAAAGAAAATCAATTGGTACTGAACTACTGATCTTTAATTTATATGAAAAAGTCCAGGTTCCAATTAAAAATTAGAAATGACGATAATGATGATCATTTCTTGAAGATCACAAAAGTATATGAATGATACTATCTTTTTTACCCACTAATTACTCACTAATCACCAAGCACTAACACTAATCAAGGGTATTATTGTCTTATTAGTAATGTAGTCTCAAAAGTATAACAAGTTCATCCACAGTGAGAATTTCAGACCTACAAATTAAGGATGATTAGGCATGAGTTGTGGCAGAAGTAATTAAAAAGCTAGACAACTTAATCACTAAACTTAAACACTAAATTTGAGCACAAATCAGGGGTATTATAGTCTTGTTAGTCAATTTAATCTCAAAAGAAACAAGTTATAGACAACTTCTATCTACCCAACGAAGAATTTACTCTACTTTTTTCTGTCTAACGTGCGCCGAAATATCAAACATGTAAAGAGAGAGAGGAATTAGGTAGGAGATGTTCTCATTGTCTTGATACTTCATTAATGAAGATGATTAGGCGTGAGTAAACAATAACTAAAAAAGTCAGAGAGAATCACGTTGAGAATTTCAGACTGTCAATTTGCAGAATCGATTATTATTATTCTTACTATTAATTACCAAGTAGAATACAAAAGTTGCAGGCGTGGTTTAAAAACAGAGGGAAGAAGAATAAGTCTTTGAAGAAAAAAGGCAACTTAAGAAGATTACTATATTACCCTTGTAAATTTAAAAGTTTGATAATATTCAAAGGGTAATAAAGTCAGAAAACTTACTGGCATCAAAGAGAAGGACATATTGTTCCACATCTTTAGGCATAGAAGCAATGGCAACTTCAAGTGTGAATACCATCAACCTTATGTACCTAAAAAGAAACCAAAATTTTAGTCAAATTTTGGAAACAGATAGAAAGAATAATGAAAAAAAAAACAAGAACAAGAAGGTAGTTCTTTTCTCACTTACAGTTTTTGGGAATGAAACTTCTGATAATCTTGTTTAATTCGAAAAACCTAAAACAGGAGGAAAAAAAAAAATTAGGTATAAATTAGGAATGTTTGGTGTGCTTGTTAAGATTATACTATTATTTTCTAAACGTCTCAAACTGACTTCCATGACTGTCTTGAATCTAAATTGTCCCACTCGAATGGACTGTAAATCAGCCTAAACCAATCATTAGACGAGTCAGACAATGTCAAACATTTTGAAAACAAAATGAGATATAGATAAAGAAATTTTCAGGAAAAGACTCTGTCTGACTCCTTCATCTGAATAGCCTTACTCAGATGGATGAAAAGAACATGCTAACAAACACAGTAAGTTATTCATACCCATCAGATATAACAGAGTATTTAGACCTCTAGTCAGATTTCAGATCTGACTTGAACAGAGAAAAACAAATAGGTTACTTCCTTTACTGAAAAGAAATGAGGAAATGAAGTTACCATAACAGGTCGAGACTCATCGTCATGGCCAGAAACAAATGCGACACCATCTGAGATTTCAGCAGAGAACTCATCTGCTATTAACTGCTCTGTTTTTTTTTCAAAGAAAAGAAAAGAAACAGAGATTTTTTAACTTTTGAGTGAAAAATTTAATAGTTAGAGAGAGAAATTTTACTCTAATTTACTGTAGATCTATCATCATCTATCTTAGTTTGAATAGTTTTGAACATAATTACTTTAACGGTTTCTAAGGAGATAAAGTTATGATCTCAAAAGATCAAAAAGGAGAAAATGAAGATGAGGCAGAGAATTAAATTTATGTAGTTATCTAGAAAAAGTAAAGTAAGATTCCTAGGAGATAGTCTAAAAGAGAAAAACGAAGATGAAGAAGAAGAAAATTTTGTAGTACCAGTTCCGATGCTATCTCGCCATGAAAGACAAGCTCTCAAATGTTTAGCTGCTTTCTTTACGTTATCTCCTTTTGATGTGAGAAATCGTTTAATACAAGCAGAATTACAAAATTTCTCCTGCATTATATAAATCAGATATCAGAGTTTTGTCAAAACCTAAACGAGATACTTGTAATTTGCATCTGATTTGAACAGAATCAAAATAGAATGATGAAATTCTTAATCTGATGAAAAGCTAAACGATGAAATTCGTTTCAACTTAAAAAACAGAGAAGTTATTCATGAAATCGATTGATGAAATAATCAGATTATCAGAACCAGAGAATCATCAAAATAGACAGAAAATCAAACAAATCTTCAAAGAACAAGTAGATCAAGCAAGAATTCCTTCAAATTTTCAAAATCAAAGTCAATAATAACTTCAACATCAACAATCTTCTTTATGTATCGGAAACTTGAAATACCTAGCTAGTTAGATGAAGTTCTTACCTGTTTGACAGATAATGGAGCTTGTTTTCTGAGAAGTTTAAGAACAGCTTCAACTCTTTCTTTATCTTTACTCTCAATCTGATTCTGATTCTGATTCTGATCTTTCTTTCCCATTCCGACAACTACAAGTTAATCAAAATCAAATTTCTCAACAAAATACTAATATATCTCTAACTTGTTCTTCACTCAACCATTTAAAAACTTCTCTCCAGAAAACACAGACAGTAGAGAGAGAAAGTCAAAATTCTAGTGAGAGAAAGTGAGTAGCAAAGAAAGTGTGAGTAGGTAGTTTGAACTTGAAAGAATGAGAGAGTGGGAAATCTCTTTATTTATAACAAACAACAAAACGGAGATTAACGTCCGTTAAATTCGACACTCATCCAACACAATAATTAACGCCACGTCAGCGACTGGTCTGATAAAATCCGTTACCGTCAACGTCGAAATAATGACGGCAGAAAATGATAGTAGTTGTAGCTGGACAAACGTCGGCTATACAGACGATGGGTCCACCTACATAATTATATTACCCAAATTACCCTTCTATTTTTGTATATAATTACCGGATTTGTTTCTCTCATGATATTCTTCTTTCCATTTCGATCGTTACATTAAATTGAGAATTCTCATAAGTCAAAGTTTGTTCCTTGTCCATATCTAGTGGCATTTGCGTAATTATCTCAATTACATAAGTCTTTTAATGACTTTTTGATATGTTGTTGTTATGTCTCAAAATTAGAGAGTATAATCCATCCACCATTATACACAACAAATTTGTTTGGATACATGGTAACTATCTACTAAAGACACATTATTTTTTTCACATTTTCAGGATATGGAATTTGGACGTCGATGTTGTAATTTCTAAATTTCTAGCGAGTATATTGTCGTCTGAGCAAAAATCGTAGGTGCAGTTGTCCAAAATATATGACACGGTACAGTAATGGGTTTGAAGTTTATGTGGACCACAATCTAACTCATTCAATTGTATGAATTATCTAACAATTTTATGACTACAGATTTTCGAGTGGATGAACTACAGTTGGAACAAGACTATGAGTGTAAGTGTACAAGATATACGATCTCTTAAATTTGATGTTTTTGTGAATCAATCAATGTCATTCAATTGATGTTTATGTGAATCTTATTTAAATGGTTCGATTGTGTAAACAAAGGCACTGTCGCACGATCCAGCGGTTGATATAGAGATTATTGTAAGGTACTTAGTATAGTAATGAGTGTACCTTATAGAACTTGTCAATTCATATAGTATATTCTAATAGACAGAGGAATATAACCGTAGTTGAGCTTTGGTTTTCGTTTTTTTGAATTTTAATTTTTATTGTTTTGTCAAGAGAATAAATATTAGTATTTAAAATTATTTTGTGTGTAAAAGAAAGAAAGAATGAGAGAGAGAAAGAGAAAGAGAATGATGGGGGTTACCGGAGGTCCGGAGACGAGTGTCATTGGATTATGTGAATGGGTACCCAATTACTCCTAATTACCGGTATCCAAAACAAGAACCTTTTATTCTGGTTCCATTTTTACGTGTTTTAATAGTGGGAGTGAAATTATTGGTACTAATCCAGAACCACTTTTTCCTTATATATATATATACTAGATCTATTAGCCCACATAAATCTTAGTTAAAGGAGTTATTTGTGGGTTGTTTATACTAAACTTGGTGTAATTGTTTGAAAGTTATAGTTGCTTTTTTTGGTGCCAAATTATAAAGTTCTATAATTACCGATCAAAATTTTCGTTATATAGATGCAATATTTGTAAAGCAGGAATGTTCGAATTTTAGTATTTTTTTTTGATGAAATATTTGAATTTTAGTCTTGCTAGTATAGAAATAGAACTCAATCAATTTATACTTATCATACTGAGTGAGTTGAAAGGAGAGAAAAGAAAAGGTGGAAAAGATTTTGATAGATATTAACAGGTGAAAAATCGACTTCTAGTTTAGAAAAATGATAATGGAGAAGAGAATCTGAAATAAGGCATGCATTCATTTCCAAACACATACTGATGTAGATTGTTGCGGAAGCGTAAAAGTAATGAAATCCACCATTATAACAATGATAAAATACGTAAATAAACTGATAAAATACGTAAATAAACTGATAAAGTAAAGAACAAAACGATAAACTTGATTAACAATAAACTTGATTCATAATATTCTCTGATCTGAATAACAAGGACATACCTGACTTCCTTTTATAGGAACTTAGAAACTTCTAGATAGACTCAAATTAGGATTCCTAAATATCAAAGATACTCAAACATAGAAACTTCTAAACCTAGACTTAGTAGGAAATACTAAAACATGGAAACTCCTAAACTCTAACCCTAATGGGCTCGGCCATGAGGCCCTCTAACTAGTTCGGTCGTGAGGCCCATCTTGATGGTCTCCATCATACTCCCCGACCGAGAACGAACTTGCCCTCAAGTGAGACTCAACAATGCAATCCTTAATTCCCACTCCGAGCGAACGGTGCATTGGGGTCGAAGGACACCCACTTGAACGAAATCACTAGCTTCAATCTCATAGTGCAAAGAATCTTGCAAAAATAAATGTAGGAAAGAAACTTCCAACAAATTGCAACATCTCCCGTCATCTTTTAATTTGATGAAGAAGACCACAAACACCACATAATATTGTATGGCAAAATCAACCTTGAATTTCTTCACTTGAACGATCTTCCCACGTTCATCTTCGTGTTGCTTATAAACCAAACTCGAATATGACTTAATCAAATCTAAACTAGAATGAACTGACCTTTTTAAGCTAAAAGAGGATAATTCACTTTGTTCTTCTTGTTCCTCCGTCATTGAGAAAATTTTATTATTTTTGTCAAGAACTTCTTTAATACCATCGAACACGGTGACCGAAGTAACATTCGAGAACTGTCTACTGGATTCCATCTTTGTCTCCACATATGAAAAATATTCATCTAAAGGAAGAAAAACATACCTAAAGATGCTTTTCAATGTAGTCCAATCGTCGACGAATTTTTTTCCTTGATCAATGAGTCTCCATTGCATCTCGTTGAATTTTTCATAGACTCTTTTGGACAAGTGTTGTTCAATGACAAAAACCTTATCTTCGTCATGGACTTCTTGGTTTATAAACCAATCTTCCATCTGTTGAATCCAAAAATCTATATGATATTGATAATCAAACATAGGAATTTTGGAATCGACATTAATTTTGTTTTGATCTTTTCGATCAACATAGAGTTGTTGTGCATCTCTTAAAGGATCCCAACCTAAACGCGGAAGATTATTCCAACATTCAAGATGAGAAGTATTTAAAAAAAAATTATCTGTTCCCAGATTCTTAAAGCTCTGAATACCAGCTGATGTAGATTGTTGCGGAAGCGTAAAAGTAATGAAATCCACCATTATAACAATGATAAAATACGTAAATAAACTGATAAAATACGTAAATAAACTGATAAAGTAAAGAACAAAACGATAAACTTGATTAACAATAAACTTGATTCATAATATTCTCTGATCTGAATAACAAGGACATACCTGACTTCCTTTTATAGGAACTTAGAAACTTCTAGATAGACTCAAATTAGGATTCCTAAATATCAAAGATACTCAAACATAGAAACTTCTAAACCTAGACTTAGTAGGAAATACTAAAACATGGAAACTCCTAAACTCTAACCCTAATGGGCTCGGCCATGAGGCCCTCTAACTAGTTCGGTCGTGAGGCCCATCTTGATGGTCTCCATCACATACTCGTCTTAACTGGTTAGCCAATAACTACTGTTATTTTCGTTCATTATGAATTTAGTAACAACGATATTTAATACTAGTCAGACTACTCGGTTAAACATACGTAATCTAGACATTTGTTTTTTCATAAATACAATATATAAGCTTGATAAGAATTAAAATCAACAAAATTCCTAACAACTATTAGGAAATGTCATCAGTGGCATATTAAAACAATATATCCTAGAGATGCGAACCATCAATAAATCTTGTGTTGTTAATTGATGGTCATCAGCATCTATAAGACCAAACCAGAGTTGGATATTGTTTCCAAGAAAATTCCAATTCCGTCATTGTTACGGCGGAGACCCCCTAATTCTCTCTCACATTTAAGTACCCCATTAGAAAATGTCACCATGTACTATGAATTTGAGACTTCATTAATATTATAAGGTTCTACCTTCTTAAATAATTATCCGACATTAAAAAAAAAGTCAACTTGATGGGAGTCCTCTTTCAAAACAAAAAAAAAAACTTAATGGGAGTCATATCATGTCATTCTATATTGGAGTAATAGTTTACACACTCATATAGAATGTGTGTGACAAATTTTGATCAGACGTTTTCACTTGTATGTTCTAGGCCGCGAGTTCAAGTTTAGTTTGAGATATCTACAACCTTAGCTCGAAGCATTAATTCCTCTAGACATAAAGGACTACTGCATAGGCTCACACTCTTTGTGATAAACCGTCTATCTCCTTGTTTTTTTTTTTGTAGCTTTCAATCATATTTGCTATAGAAACACATAAAAAACTTCTCATGTCCCTGTGTTTCGCCGACCGTCTTCGAATTTCTAAACATCCATACGACTCAAAGTCAAAAGTCTCTTAAAAAAATACAGTAATATAAAGTTAGTACATAACTTGTCTTTAAACTAGTTTATTAGTGAGTTTTGATTCAGAAGCTGAAACGTTCACTTCTTTAATTCGACTCCAATGCTTTTAACCGTGGGATGTCAAAACGTTCATTTATCTACACAAAAAGATTAGAAAAATAAACACTCCAAGTTGTCTAAGTCAATTATAATAAAGAAATGAAAAGTGGGTTGTCATCATTTAACTAGAAAAAGAGGGTTTGTAAAACAAGAACAACTAAACAAGGTTACATTTAGCCGTATTTAGGGCTGAAATGGTTCAACTTCCCAAAGCATACAACAAAAAACTTTTATTTGAAGTTAGTAAAATAGTATTTGAAAAATGGTGTTTAGTGTAATACTTGTTTTTGTTTGTCTCTATTCAAAAAGTAATTGATTCTTCTCTTAATTCTCTCTAACTCCTCCCATGTGTCATCTTAGATTGGGGTTCATTTTATAATAATTGTGGTGTGCCCACAAATCCATTTTTCTCCCTTTCTTCTTCTTTTCTTCCTAATACTATGATTTTAACTCATTTAACCTAACCCTAATTTTCTTTTTGTAGAATTCAAAATTTGAAACTGTTTTCATGAGAATTTTCAGGTTTAGATCATCATTTTTTTTTTACACCCCACTCCTGCACATCACACCCCACACCCCACATTTGCAGACATATTAGAAGTCCAACCAATAAACCATAAACTATACCATCATTATTCATTCAAATTCAAATATATTGCTTGCATCATATCTTATGCAATCCCTCTCTTTTCTCATACTGTCCAAATCTGCATGTGATAAGTGGATGTCACTTTTCTTTTCTTTACTATTATTTTTTATCTATATAGTCAATAGTTTATATATTTAGAGTATAATATTCTTTTGGTTTAGATGAATGTTTGAAAAGAAGACATGCAATTCATGGATAAAGTCAGCCCATGCAATATATTATCCTCAAAAGAATATGTCAAATATTTTATCATGTCATTTAGGTGCATGTTACATGTATAAACCTCATCTGTATTTCAAGTCTTAGTCGTTAATGATATTGTCTCTGCTTTCGTCGTTGTTTTTGACACCCCATGCCGAAACCTATGGATACAAATTAAGTTCGAAAGTTTAACAAGTCTACTCATAAAACTTTGTCAGTTACCAAGCTTGAGTTACACCTGCAGTGTTGCCTCCAAACACTCTCTTGAACGATGTAAGACTATCACATTACAGTAAAAATACGTAGACAACCATTACTTGACATGTTTAATTTAAATAGTTTTTGTAAATGTACATGTCAAAAACCATTTGAAGACTAATTCAAATTGAGTTAAGTTGGTCAAAATTAACATGATAAATCGGTTGATTATATATAGCCAAAAAGCTTAATGTCCGTTTCTTTAATGCATGTTTAAAAGTAGACATTATGATAAATATGAAATTAAAATAACCCACTATCTTAGATGACCATGAAATAAAAGTAAAGTCAATGGTTTCCCTTTATCTTTTCATTTTTCTCATCCTCTTTTGCATTAGAAGCAGTTGTAATTATGGTACTACCTATATTAAATTCAAAATTGAAATATCTTAGAAGACCTCAATTTTCATATTTAATATTTCATAGCTGAAAATATTCAGTTCTTGAAATATTTTATTAGCTAGGACTAAGTTACAACGGCCATCAACCATGAGTCAAATAATTGTGACAAATTTAAAAAGAAAGTAAGATGCTTCACCTAACAGTCGTTTTAGAAACACCCCTTTACTTTTTTTTCTTCTTCTTTTTTTACATTTTTGTTGTTTGTGATTTCAACTTAAAGGGTAATTGGGTAAGAGTATGAAAGAAGCCAACGGTAGATGCATATCACTATGATCTAGTCATGTTACGATTATGTAGCAATCGGATAGATAAACTAAAATAGTTAATTTGATTGATGTGGTTCGGTCGATACATTCATGGGAAAACAAATTTATTAATAATCACTACATTTGCGAGTTTGATTTGTTACATTGATAAGATATAACGGAGTGAATAAATTTTAAGACCCCACTCATATTTATAGAGTGAAATTAGGGTTTAGTTTCCTACGTTTCCTAGCTGATATATGAAAATAAATAATATCTATCTAATAATAATATTACCTATGTTACAAGAAATATTCTAAATATATGAAATTAAAATTTTCGAATCTTCACATATCTTGAAATATCCTCAAACATCTTGAACTTTTGTTGATCAACGGATCTTCGTCTCTCGACACGTTACGTAAATTACTCATGTATCTCATTATCCGGCTCCAAAGTTTACGAGTGATAGTAGGATAAATGATTTGTTTCACTCAATATATACATTATAAATAACCAACAAACTTATTTGTTAGAGTCCTCGTTTAATCTTAATTTGAACTAATAATCCACCCTATTGATGTACTTTTACATTTTAATTATCAACTGGTCAGAGTATTCAAAATAAAATAGTAGAAAATCATTCGTTTAGATCGGGAGTCAACTGTAACATAGACAACTGAGATCTGAGTCGGTCATAGACTGACGTCTAATATATACTATATATATTTATATAAAAGATTTTTTAATTATACTAGTAATTAACAATATAATTAAGAAAATAAACGTGTGAAACCTAAGGAAGTGATTGGGACTATACACGTATGGGTGTTTTTTGTTTTGTTTTGATTGTCATGTACAAAAGAAACAATGAACTTATTTTCAGAGTAACTAAGATCAAGTAAGTGAGTGATTTCGTCTTCTTCAAACATTTCCAACCACCAAAATCCATAGGAAAAAAGTGCTTGACCTTGACTCATGAGAGTGATGAGACTAAATACATTAATGGTGTGTTTGGATGGCGGAATCATGAATCCGCGGATTCATGAGTCCTTGGGATTCATGATTCCACGGATTCATGAATCCAAGTAATATTTTTTGGCTTGTTTGGCAACTAAGAATCCTATGATTTATTATTATTTGACTATTTTTAAACGTCTTTAGAAAAAATATGATTTTTGAAAAAAATAATGATTTTGAAAAAATAATAATGAGTTTGTAGAAGGAAATATTTTTTTGTTGATTTTAAGTTTGAAATTTAGGTTCATTAATCCAAAATCCTAGCAAATCCTAGGGGGTAGGGTGGGATTTTGGTCCAATACAAATTTTGGAATTAGGAATCCTTAGGATTCAAGAGTCCTAGGATTCTTGGTAGCCAAACACACCAAGGATTCATGATTCCTACCAAATCCCACTCTTGATAGGAATCCTACTTAGGAATCCTGCAACCAAACACACCATAAATTATTTTTGATTTCATCTTCCTAGTTTCACAGAGAGTTTTAAAGTAATGAAAAGGTCATACACCTAATTTCAAATGTCGTTTTGCATTTGGATTTGCTCTTGTGAGTACACTAATAATCAATTGCTGCACCAAAAATAACAAAATGCGAATCTCTAGGACAATATGATTACTATTTATTAGCTAATTACCAAAAGAGAAAATTAAGAGAGGGCCCGAAAAGATATGTCGGAAAAGAAATCCGATCAACACTTTCACATCCTAATAGATTTAGAGCAAAAGTACTGATGCAAATTGTCAATTATTATTGTACAAATTGACATAAAAAAACTTACTATAAATTCGTTCAACACATTTAAAAGTAAAATCCATATTTTGATTATAAACAATTTACCGTATTCATCAAAGTGGTCAAATCCATTATTTTTGGGTAGTACTCAAATAATATTTTTTTTTTTTGGAACACGACTACAAGAATCATCAGAGTACATTATGAAAAGATGATATAAAGATATATCAAGATTCATAAATTAAATTGATATTATTACTGCTTAATTGATTGAGCCCTAAAGGCCACCTTAAGGGGGGCTTAAAGCCCAATCCATCTATGTCAATTTTATTTATATTTATATTTAAGTCCAATGATCATGGATAGGTTTATACTTCTACATAATCGAAGCTGAGAATTCTGTGTCACAGAGTGGTGTCCAGACACCAGGGCCGGTCATGACTTTTTGTGGTCCGAAGCGAGGTCTGAAAATGTGAGCTTTTCTATCAAATTGTAAAACGTATAAATGTATTACATGAAAACCGTAAGTACTACAAAATATTTTCATCATATTAATATAAGAAAATAGTTTTTTTGATAATTACAATCACTCAAATTTTGTTTTCTTAAATTTTTCGATGCAAAGTCATTAATAATCGTCGAATAATCAAGACTGACAGTCATTTCCTTCTCAATAGATAATATAGCTAACCCGTTTAACTGTTCTTGCGACATAGTAGATCGAATATAAGACTTAATCAACTTCAACTTAGAAAACTTCGTTCTGTAGAGGCAACAATAACTGGTAACGTTAACATAATTCTATAAGAAACGCATGTGTTCGGGTAACAACCTTTGATATCTTTCAAAAAATCTAGCACTTCAATTGGTCTTTTGATCTCATTTGGTAAAAGACGCTCCAACACTTTCAGTTCAGAAAATAAGTCTAGTCCGTCTATGTCATCATGACTCATTATGCTTGAAAAAGGTTTCAATGCAACATGAATCACTCAAATCACCATCATCTTGGGTAACTTTTTTAACTCAAACAGAAAACGAAATATTTCTTTGTACTTCTGAAGCTGAACAACTTACAACAAAACAACAATAGACTTTGTTTATAGAAATTGAATAAACCGTCTGGTTTGACACTTTGGCTTGAAGAAATGAAAGGATATTGAGATTTCATGATTTGGATATTTAAAAAGCATTTTTGTTTCATAAGTCAAACAAACTGTTGGGCTCACTATTTATTTAAAGATCATCAAATTGGTGACCATTTTTACTTAACATTTGTTAAATAGAGCCCTTATAATTTTCTTAGAGGGTTGGACTTCTTAATATTCCTTAAAGAAATTAATGTCTTGGTGCTCCCTAAAAGTCGGTGGTCCGAAGCGACGCTTTGTTCCCTTTGCCCCAGGACCACACGACACATAAGTAAGAGGTGGTGGACATACCCAGTAACCCAAACACAACTTAATTAGGAAGGTTCTTTCCTTTTAATTTTATAATAATGTTTTCTTTGATGTTGTTTGAATAAATATACATAGAAGTGTTATTTTTAATTTTAAATAAGGGAAAGAAAAGTGAAAGTTGATGTGTTTGGTTAACGTTATAAAAAAAAGGATGATTAACTTTTGGTGTTATGAGAGGGCCCAAACGATAGATCCCAATGACCATACCACAAAAGAGTACTTTGAAGTCAACATGACACAACCACCACCAAAATATTTTCTTTCATTTCTTCTTTATTTTTTGGTTTTTACTTTGAAACCATGAAAATTGATTTCTTATTTAAATACAAAATCATTGCATTTAACGGTTTGCATATATAATTATTGTATTTGAAAATTTAATCCAACGATTATGTTTTGTTTTCTCAAATCTAAGAAGTCGTCTATTAGATTTTCACGACTAGATTTTACTCTTCGAATTAAGGTGAGTGAACAACACTTTCTAGTCATAGGTCCCATATCTATGATGAGTCCATATACAAAGCCTAGAGATACAAAATCCGAATGTGTTACGGTAAAAATTGCGGACACGAAAGATTTAGATTGTTGTCCTCTTTGTAATTCAAACATCACCATTCTTTGTAATTCAAATATCACCATTGGAAGACTCTCGTGTATGGTTTAAAACCTAATAGGAATATATTTGTCTTAAAGAACAACACCAAACAAACACAATACATCAGTCACCTATTCTAACTAAGTACAATTATTATGTAAGACACTGAATTATACAGTTCTTTTTACAAACATAACAGTTATCATTCTCGTGAATAATTAAAAATTGAATCAATATGTTAGATAAACAATCATATATATATAGTATGATCATTATAGTTCAACGGGAAAATCGTATGCGAAAAATGTAATGTGGACCTACACTCAAATGATGGATCACAAAAGAAAAGTTCATCCCTCATCTTCACATACATTATTAATAGGACCCCATTTACCATACTTACGTTAGCCCCCACCACCTCCCAAAAGTTTATATTCCTTTTATATGTACTGTCATATAAATCCACAAGAATTTTAATTCAATTGTCAGTCTTATTTTGGCACCTAAAATAGTTTCATTTTTAGATATAAAGAAAAGGTCAAATCTCTGATAATTCTAGTACAGTACAACAAACAATAATTCAAACCATGACTAGAGACTCAATTTTTTGTATTTTTATGGTAACATAAATTATGTGGTAAGCCCTATCCTTTGGCTTGTGGGATATGTTCATGACAATAGTTTCATTTCCTGCCAACATAATATTTTTCAAATAAGCTATAAATTTATTGTATTCTTCAATGAATGGGAGGTCTGCCTAGTTAGCACATAAAGAAAAGAAAAAGATGTGCATGAAATATAATGGCAACGACGCAAAACATTACGTCTAGGGTAGGGGTGAAAATGAGTGTTAGTTTATTTAAAATCAAACCAAAATCAGATCTGTTTACTCGATTGTGTATTCAACGCCAGACTCTAATAGGTGATTAATTGGTTATTTAGTTAATTTTAAGGTCTCAATTATTGATCCTATAATCATATTAATTTTTTTTTAAGGAATCATATCAATTATGTTCTTATACATCATTTGAGTTTTTCACTTAATATAACATTCTTTATTAAATTTAGTAATTAATTTTATAGCAACTTCTATTATGTAATAATAAATTTGCAAATAACTTAATCATCGATCTCTTATGGAATAACTTATAGTAAAATAATAGGATATCTTAAAGGTGTCTCTCCTGATAGTGCATGTTATTGGCGCCCCGGTATCTAGAAAATAGTTAAAAGCTCCCATCTCAAAATACACCCTCACCTTTTTCCGACTTAAAATCGGCAGACTCGAACTGATTTAGTTACCAGATCTGACTTAAGTCTATCAATTTCAAATTCGGTGAGTTGGAACTAGTTTTGTGGTTGAACCCTACTGACACAACTGCATACAACTCAAATTTCACAACAATTTAAGCTCAAGCCCCCGATTCCAATGGCGAAACATTAGTTTAGAATTCATTGGACTTTGAGCCAAATTTTAACAAATTTTGGCCAGACTACACCCATTTCAATTTAGACATTGAAGTTGAGCTTGGTGGACCTACAAAATTTGACATGAGTCCACCGATTTTGGACCGCCTCTCACCAATGCAGTCAAACTAAATCTATTAAGTCAAAGAGGGTGGAGTGGAGGGGGTCAATCATACTGTTGGGAGGCGCCTTACAACTTTCATAAAATTACTGAATTGAATAAAGGGTCCACGGGTTTAGGTCCAAAATAAAATTAAAAGGGATTAAGATCAAATCTTTCTAGAAAATAGGATTTTAGTCCTTTTTTTTTTGGAAGAAACATTGTTGATAAATAATGTGTATGTATGACATATATAAAAAAATTAAATTAAGTATGAAACTTTAACAATAAATAACACGTTATTTATGAAACAAAACAAGAATCAATACACAGAAAACACTGTAACTTTGACATCTAGGCATACTTTAACTATACTAAATGTGTTTTTTTGTAGAAATATACGTAATTGATACTAATAACATGTATATTGAGAAACATATAGTAAGTTTGAAATCAATCGAAAAAATCTAAGAAAAAAAAAGAGAATTTTGGGGATTGGTTTCAAAAGTAGTTTTTTCCTTATATAAAAGGTTATAATGGGTATTATATTTAAATAGAAATGATAGAAATCTGTTTTTGTCTATAGAGATGGGTCAATTTGGACCAAATATTCATTATAATTATTATTTTGGCTTAAAATCCAATATCAATATTAGGGTGGACTAAATGTGTGTTTAGGTGTAGATTTTTGGACTAGGAACCCAAAAATGATTGAATAAAGCATATAACCTTCCCCATTAATAATACTAAAAATTATTTGATAACAAGTCCAAAAATAACTAATAACCCACGAATACTTGCTATTTTTATAGGCTCATGTTATCGATCTTTATATTATGGGAGCGCCTAATGCGCTTCCAAAATTGATGTAGGTGCCTCCCGGAAGGGTTTTACCACGGTCAAACCCCGACAACGGTAGGGGTCTCCCTTTCGGACTGTCCAGTTCGAGGTTGTTCTTTGGACTTCAGACTCGCCAATCCGAATCCACAACCAAGGTCTCAGACTGATTCCCTCTCTTTAATTAGGGTTTTTTTTTTTACGTTTGAAGAGGATTTCTAGGATTCTGGATGCTTTCAGTGTTTTGAAGATGATTTCTAGGGTTCGTTTTTTTTCAAAGTTTTGAAGAGGACTTTTAGAGTACACTTCTAGGGTGGGTATCGTATTTCTTGTTGATTTTTGTTCCTTGAACTTAATCGTTGCGGAAAAATTCTTGATGATTGAAGAAGAAACTAAGAGAGTAGATTGAGAAAGAAGAAGAAGGGAGGGGGCACGGGAGGCACTGAAGCAATTATGGGAGGCGCCTACAACAGTTCTAGTAGGCATCTACAGACGCTCCCTTATACTAAAGGCCTCCTTTCCTCTTACAGTGCGGCACCCATATAGGCCCAATGGCAATTCCTAGTTCTCTCTGGTGCGGGTACAAAATTTACTAATTGATTTTGGGCCTGTGAAGCCATTTAAGTTTAAGAAGTCAAGTAGCCCAATCAAGAAAATGGAACTTCTGTCGCCCAATTTATTATTTTAGTGGCGGCTCTTTATAGCAGTCGAAAAACTATTCATACCACAATATTACAACAGTTACAGGAAGAGATTTTGTTTTTATGGACATGATTCTTTGTAATTCATATTTATTTAATATTTTTGGAAATTTTATACTCCTTAAAATACCAATACCGTAGAATCTGGTGTATGATTATTGTACGCGTGCCTTACGAATAGAACAGTCCTTTTCTTTTTAATGTCTCATATGGGAGTGACTTTTAGCAGTCAAGAAAAGTTGGGGTTAGTCATTCTGAGGTGCCCATAGAACTTGCCCTTTTTCCTGGTTTCTAACCCTTCGAGGTGGTGGACGTTGGGCCAAAAATGTCTAATCACTATACACACAGAGACATTACACCCACCCTCCCCAAATTTGGTTAAAACCCTTGCCACAAAAATTCTTCTCTCTACACAACGTAGAGCGAGAATCAGACCCACAATATCGAGCGAGAACCAGAACCCTTACTGGTAGCATTTTACCAAAGGTTTCCTTAGGGTTCTGGTAGTTAGTTACCGAATCCTAAGTGATATGTCGCCACATCAACGGAGGGCTGGGGGAGGGGCCAAAATGGAGGGATGAATAGAATTTCTCTTCGAACTATACCCGGTTGGATGACCAGAAACTGGTTTTACCTGGTTCGGTTCTAATCCTAAACTTGAAAAAAAATCAAATTCGAACTGTTCTGGTCCTAGATGGCTTTGATTTTGAAGGTAGTAAGTATACAAACATGAGAAGATATTTAGGCAGGTGAGTGTCTCTATGTCTCATCACCAAGGGTTTGTCAATTTTGGTTCACATGGTGTGGTTTCTACAAATTATAGCCCCAAGTTAGAGGTAACAAACAAGTGGAGCCCTAGAAGAGTTTTGTTAGGTTTAGTCTAGGGTTTTTGTTTTTGTGTGCCACATGCAATGTTTTTGACAATTCCGGAAGACTTTCTTAAGAAATTGAGATATATTTTTTCTTGGTAAGATGGGAGAATTAGTTTCAACAAAAAAAAAGATGGGAGAATTAGACAAGACTCTAATTGATTAATTTCTAAACACAAGTTTGGTTGATTTTATGCACAACTTTTTAATCATTTTGTGATGATGGGTCAAGTTTGCAGTTTTGTTATTAAGCATATGAGAATCATATGTTTTGATTGTCACAGGCTGTCAAAGGCAGGGCCGGCCCTGAGGGGCAAGCGAGCAAAGCCTCGCTTCGGGCCCCCAGGCCAAGGGGCCTCACGAAAGGCAAAAAATTGATAATCAAAGGGGCCTCGATTTTTTACATCTTTATACAAACAATGATAAAAAAACACAAGGAAATAACATTAGCTCAAATGGTAGGAAACATGTTAAGGAGTCCAAACGACCCATGTTCAATCTCAAGCATAAGCATTTTTTCCTTATTAATTGTATTTTTTTCTACTTTAGTTGACTTCTACCACCACCACAACTACTAAACCTCCACATTGTACCTCCACTACTACAACCACGGTTACCAAACCTCTACCACCATCTCCACCACCATTTAACTGTACATTTTTAAAAAATTACTTTGGTTGACACTTCTACTACCACGACGATTACTAAACTTTCTCCACCACCCCAATCACTAAACCTCTACCACTGTAGCTCCACTACCACCACTATCACAACCATGACTACTACCATTATTATACCTCACAACTACCGCCATTATAAAACCTCCAACGCCACAATCACAATCAAACCACAATCAACATTATCCCATAAACATTAAAAAAAAGGTTGAAACTCTTTTCTCGGAGAATAATTTTCTAATATATATTTTTTCGGTTTAAAAAAATATTAAACAATATACAGATTAGCCGAAGAGTTCACTGAACCACGTAATTGTAAGGTTGTTCATAGACCGACGAGGGCTCTCCCCGAACCCGTGCTGATTTTCGAGTAACTCAACCAGATCGTTCAACTCAGAGTGCAAGTTATGAACACAAGTTTCATGTTTAAACCTCACATTATGTGCAAAGAAGACACAGAAAATTCTGATATAGAATTTTTTTTCCTTGTAAAACGCGTATGGGCCCCATTTTTAAGAAATTGAGATATATTTTTTTTCGGTAAGATGGGAGAATTAGACAAGACTGTAATTGATTAATTTCTAAACACAAGTTTGGTCGATTTTATGCACAACTTTTTAATCATTTTGTGATGATGGGTCAAGTTTGCAGTTTTGTTATTAAGCATATTAGAATCATATGTTTTGATTGTCAAAGGCTGTCAAAGGCATACATGCTAGATATACTTATATAACCCAATGTTTGGAGCGAGATAGCACCAGAATGATTATAAGTTATCACCTGCAAAGAACAAATGTACAACTACAAAATTTCATTTTTAATTTCATTTAACAACTAGAAATGCATGATGAATATGAATCTTACATTTTTGTTGCAAAATATGAATCTTACATGTTTAACCAAAGGAAAAAATATGAGAACATACATTATGGGAAAACATATGGGTCCTACAATACGTGTTTGGTTCTAGCTCTATTTTCGTCATATTTTTCACTCAGTCGTAAGTTTCGGTTCTTATTTTTGAAGTTTGAAGTACTTAATAAGTACTCTGCTTCGATTTTTGGATTCTTTTACTTATTGTTTCTCTTTTTGACCGTTCGTACGGTCTCATACGGAAGATAATTCATATCTAATCAAATCTTTCTTTATTATGCTAACACGAATAATTAATTAAGCAAATCACCTTCCTCCACTAACTTAGATATCCCTATAAACTAATCTTGAGTTGCCCTAAAAAGTTTGAGATCTAAAAAGGCAATATTAGTACTTTTTTTTTTATGAGACAATATTAGTACTTCATGATTCCTAATTCCTAGAACTTCTAGTTCCCAGGACTTCCCACATTATTTTTCTCTAATATGAGATAAATTCATAAAAATTCTCTTGCTATTTTTATAATTATGTAAGTGTGATTATGGATCTAGATTTACAAGTATCGAAATATATGTGAATAATTAGTATTACCTTCTAGCCGGCCAATGTCTAGGGTTTAGGAAAAATCACATAAGGGTATGTCTATGGACTGGAATTGGAACCCACCCAAAATAAACCCCAATAATACCAGGATTAGGGTTGAATGCTACCAAACGGTGTCAATGGTTCGGCTCTAATTTTTTAACATTGTACTTTTTTAGCGTCCAACCGATTCTGGTTCTAAATGTCTTACATTTTAAAGGTTGTAAATGTTATATTCAATAATCCTAGATTTTTAATAGACAAAAGTGAGAAGATATTAGGCAAGTTGTGTGTCTCATCTCCAACGATTTGTCAATTTAGAATTTAAAGGTTCACATGGTTTGGTTCTACAAAGTCTTCTCCAAGTTATAGAGCTGACAAAGCTAGTGGAGCCCTAGAAGAATTTTGCTTGGTTTTGTCTAGGGTTTCTGTTTTTGTGGACCTGCAATAGAAGTTTTTGTTTAGAATTTTAGAGATTTTTTTAAGTAAACTAGGAGATATAGATATAGCTTTGATCAATTGATATTTTTTCTTCTAACATGACGTTGTTTTGTTGATTTTATTCACTACCAAGTCTCATTCTTGTACTTTCAACGAAAAAAAGTCTCATTCTCGTGGCGTTTAGCAACTAATCAACATACATGCACACGAGATGATTGAATCCTACATATTACCGTAACAAAAGCATGAGGACATAAAACAATAGTCCTACAATATCGGGCTAGTTTTAGCTCTATCTTTATCCGATTTTACACTTAATCGTGCGGTTTTAATTTCTTAAACCTTTAAGTACATAAGACGTACTTGTCTCGATTTTGACATTCTTTTACTTTGTGTTTTCCTTTTTGACCGTTGGTACGGTCTTATACGGAAGATAACTCAAATCACGTCAAATCATTCTTTATTAGAATAATTAATTAAGAAATTCAACTTCACCTTCTGATAGATAAAAATAAACCTTTAGGTTTTGTGAAAAGTTTGAAGATCTAGAGAAAAGGCAACAATACAATACTACTTCATGTTCCTAATTCCTAGAACCTATAATTTCTATATGTTTTTCTAAGTTTGAACTCTATGAGGTTACTCATAGGTTTCTCTTCAAATATGGTTATTCATAGTTTTTTTTTTTTTTTGTTGAATGATGGTTATTCATAGTTGAGTATCACTAAATTCATAAGAATTCATCTCTAGTGTATTGGATACACTAATAAATAGGATACACTTATAAAATTAGATATAGGATTTTAGCTAAAATTTCTTACAAAATAATTTTCTTTTTCTTTAGTTGTATTTTGTTTTGTTTTAGTGTTTTACTAACAAAGCTAGATCAAACTTTTAATTTGATGCTAATTTGGCTCTCAATATAACTAATAAATTTCAACATGTATAGCTTTTATTGTTATTCTATGCTCTACTTACGAATCAAGATAACTGCAGTGAAAATGTTTTTATAGAGTCATAAGCATGCCAATAACTTCCTTAAGAGCCACAATAAATATATTACTTTATTTAATACTTATAGATTACAATTTAGAAACAAAATTATATTGATATTGTTATAGTATTTCATCTGATTGTCTATTAAAATTTAGAAGGATACTGAAGTATTAGGTGTCAGAACAAACACAGTAGAGACAATCCTTAAGATTTACATTTTTATTGATAAATTTTTCAATAACGAACAAATCGGTCGAATTATATATAAACAAAAACTAAATAATCGTAGTTTGGACAAAAGAAAAATATAAAACCAGTTGGCATTTTAAAGACCAGGTTGGTTTTGGGGTCCAAATCTGATCCAAATCTTCTATTAACAAATAATTAAAATAGATATAATAATCAAATTTAGATTGGTTTATTTTTCAGGCCATAAAAGGATAGTGACATTTTTTAGTACTGGTTCAATTTTAGTACGGATGAAAATATTCAATTCTAGAAGCGAAGTTAGGTCAAACCTGTGCTATCGGTCCGACTTAATGAGCATGCGAAAATTGTTGTTCGTGTTCGTATAATTATAATTCTATAAATGGCACCCCCAACGTCTCCTCTCTCACATTCTCATCTTTTCTCTTTTTTTAAAGATCGTTCGCATCCTCTCAATATTTGTTCTCCGGATAACGACAAAATCTTTTTGTTATACACCGTTAAAATCAATTAACAATAAACTCCTAGATTCTAGAAGAAAATACTAGGGCTTTCGAGCCTGAATAGAGCTTACTTATGAAAATCTGAGACTTTAAGCATGGCTCTGCAAAAGGGTTCACCAAAGGGTTCGATGCCCTTATTTGCTTACAAAGATCGAGACATAGAGCTTTCGAGCTTGAAGATAGCTTGCTTTCAATCCCTTAAAACTTGTAAACATAGTTTCTCCAAAAAAAAATCTGAGACCTCTCAGACTGAATTGAATCTGAGGCCTTATTTTGGCTTTCGGCCTTATTCGTGTCCGAGGCCTTGTTTTGGTTCTTGGACTGGTCAGTTCGAAAAGAGCGCCGTGGATGTTGGAGGTCAAACGAGAGTCAAACCCTTTTCTAAAGCGGGAATAACAAATTCAGTGGGCGCTTTCAGCTGAAACCCCTAGTTATTTTGTAGGCGGGTTTACCTTTTTTTTACATGTTATATATCCAAACATCTCCTTATCCATGAACCTGGCTAGAAATTACCTTCCTCCTCGTATATCATCTTACCTGAACTCTCTCCCTCTCTCTATCTACCCATTTTACCTCAATCCAATCACCAAGAGAGAGAGAGAAGGGTTTGTGGGGGTACTGATGGGGTGGTCCTGTAGTGTTAGTATCTTTTACAAGGTTAACATTGCTTGATTATTATATGAGTTGGATTATTTTGTCTTTCTGATGGAAACACCAAGACTACAATACCCTTTCTTTTTTGTTTCAGTTTAATTGATCATCAATTCATCATCTACCCTTTCTTTCTCTCTATCTATATATCTCTATCTTGAATATATTTGTGTGTTGAATAAAGAAGAAGAAAAAAAAAGCCAATTGTTGGAAGTTAAAGGAATAATGAATGGTTTGAATCCACTTGAACCAGATTACTCTGAGTTTGTTGAAGTTGATCCAACTGGAAGATATGGGAGGGTAAGCAAAATTTACTACCCCTAAATTTCAATTCTATATCTTTGTTTTTTTTCATGGGTTTCTTCATTTCTTGTGTTTTTTGTGTAGTATGATGAGATTCTTGGCAAAGGTGCTTCAAAGACAGTGTATGAATCTTCTTCTTTTTTTTAGATACCCTTTTTAGATTTTTCAAAATTGAAAATGGGTATTTGTTAATTTGTCATTTAGGGATGGATCTTTGATCTAATTTTTTTTTTGTTGTTGTTGTTGTGATTGGTGTTTTGTAGTTACAGAGCCTTTGATGAGTTTGAAGGGATCGAAGTTGCTTGGAATCAAGTCAAGCTTTATGATTTCTTACAAAGTCCTGAAGATCTTGAAAGACTCTACTGTGAAATCCATCTTCTTAAGACATTGAAACATAAAAATATCATGAAGTTTTATACTTCTTGGGTTGATACTACTAAAAGGAATATCAATTTTGTCACTGAGATGTTTACCTCTGGGACTCTTAGACAGTAAGTATCAATCTAGGGTTTCTTTTTTTTTTTTATCTAGGTTCCCATTTTCTATTGATCTAAAGATATGGGTCATGGTGATTTCTGAAAAATTTCAGATTTTGGGGTTCTTTTACAAAAACTAAAACTTTTGGTGTGTACTCATTAAGACATTCATGTGGGCCAGATCTTACACATTTTCATGATATTTTGATCTTCATTTTCTGTTTGTGGGATTTTGTGATTTCTGATTATCAGATTTGGGTTTTTTATTTCTAGGTATAGAGAAAAGCACAAGAGGGTTAACATTAGGGCAGTGAAGCATTGGTGTAGACAGATCTTATCAGGTCTTCTTTATCTCCATAGCCATGATCCTCCTGTTATTCACAGAGATCTTAAGTGTGATAACATATTCATTAATGGGAATCAAGGGGAAGTCAAGATTGGAGATCTGGGTCTGGCAGCTATTCTTCGAAAATCTCACTCATCTCACTGTGTAGGTATGTTCAAGCTTCAAAATTCCTTAATTGCATGTCATCACAGATTCACAAGGTCAAACTACTATATACATAACTCAACCTTTCGTATATTCGGGCACGAAAATCTTCGTGCTTGCTCTTATGCATATAATTTCGGACACGATCGATGCGATTGGTGGTTGATGGTTGATATTTTTGTTTGTGTATATGGTTTCTCAGGCACACCGGAATTCATGGCACCAGAGATTTATGCAGAAGAATATAATGAACTTGTTGATATCTATTCTTTTGGAATGTGCATACTGGAAATGGTCACCTTTGAATATCCTTATAGTGAATGCACTCATCCTGCTCAGATATACAAAAAAGTTATTTCTGTAAGAACTAAAAACTCCCATCATCTAGGTAGAATTGATAATGATTTTATGCAAAGTTCTTTCATTTATAGATTTGTGTTTCATTTTAGGGGAAAAAACCAGATGCTTTATACAAAGTAAGAGATCCGGAAGTGAGACAATTCGTAGAGAAATGTTTGGCAGTTGCATCTCGAAGACTCTCGGCACGTGAGCTATTGAGAGATCCTTTCCTTCAAATTGGTGATTCCGGTGATGATTTAAGGTCTATAGAGTATATGAATAATTATGATATGGATCCTTTTCTAAGTCAATCTCTTTTAGAACTCCAAATTAGTCGTAGTAATTCTTTGGTCAATGGGTACTCGAATGAGTTCGACTTGAATCATGCTGAACTTGAGAATGGATGGTATCAGTCGCTTGAGACGGAGCACAACGGAATTGATCTTTTCAAGTACCATGAAGATGACCATTCTCCAAATATGGACATAACAATTAAAGGAAGGAAGAAAGAAGATGGTAGCATCTTTTTACGGCTCAGAATTGCAGATAAAGAAGGTCAGAATCTAAATTTTCCTCTTTTGTATCCAACTTTTGAGGCACGCCCGTTTTTCCGCTTTTGTCTGTACATAATCTACCCTCGCAATATAGTATATGTATTTATATTCACGATTCAAGAAAAATATCGATAAATCTACTGCTGCTATTCCCATCTGCAGGTCGAACCCGAAATATCTACTTCCCTTTCGACATTGAAACGGATACAGCATTGAGTGTTGCAACCGAAATGGTAGCAGAACTTGATATAACAGACCAAGATGTGACTAAGATTGCAGATATGATCGATGGTGAAATTGCTTCTTTGGTACCCGAGTGGAGGATGGGACCCGGAATAGAAGAAACCCCGCGGTACCCAAATTTCTGTTTCAATTGTGCTTCAACCCGTACTTCTACTGGTTCTCTAATAGACTATCACTCATTCAATAATCATGATGGTAACAGTCAACAAGTTTTTCAATGCCAACATGGATGTGGGGCAATGCATGGAAGGTTCGAAGAGATCACGTATCAAGTTGAAGGGTCCGAAAAATGTGTCACCGAAGGACCACCTGATATATCATCCCATTCCGAAGAGCTTCATCGTGCAGAAATCTGGGGTCATCAAGGAGCGGAACTAAGTTCACTAGAATCCGGAGAGGCTTATTCTGATGAAGAACATGGAAGATTAGATCGATCAACCTCAACCAAGGACAAGGGTCCGAACAATTTGGCCAATTACATTAAAAATGTGGGAAAAAAATCCCCTAAAGTACTTCCTTCAGAATGTACTTTCTTGGATGATTATGACAGCGAAATTAGGCAAGAACTAAGATGGCTTAAGGCAAAGTATCAAATGGAACTGGGAGAATTTAAAAATCTACATTTAGGAAGAAAACCCAAAACCACAAGTGTTCATCCAGATTCTGAAAACTCGGAAAACACAATAGAAGATCGAGATTTCGCAGACAGAACCGAACGACAGAATAATAGACTCTTGCAACGCATTCAGTCGGGTAAAGACTATTCTTGTAACTTCTCGAATGCTCGATTTAGTAACCCAAATTCAGAAACCCAAATGACTCAAAGTTGTGAGCCGACCGGGGAGGAGTCATCAAGTCCAGAGTTCATATTCACAGCGAAGAATTTTTATTCAAGGACGACATTGCTACCAAACTCTCTTCACAGGACAACATCGCTTCCGGTTGATGCTGTTGATGTTTGAATCTGTAAGAACCCTCTTTTTATCCATTCTTTTTGAGATTGCACAAGCTGTTTATTTATCTAAAACCCCTCCCTGTTTTGAGAAATAGAGGAAGGGATGGGTCTCTGTAATTATGAAGAGAGAAGTAGTAGTTTTTTACAGCTTGTTTGATACTATAGTATATGAGGAGATGATTTCATGTACATTACTCATTTACCTTAAATACTTTCAAATAAAAAAAACAACTCAGTTTGTTTATATCCACTTGGTTTTGTTATCCATTTCAGACCCAATCTCATTGGTTCATAAAGTGAATTATTGGGCATGTCAGTCCTGGCTGCCCTCCCTTTGTGACCTGTAAATGTTGTCCATGTACATTGCTACCATTATATTTATTATATATATATATATATATATATATATATGTGTGTGTGTGTGTGTGTAGATTACATAGGTATATGTAAAAGATTCTGTAGATCATCCAAGGTCCAAGGATAGATAGAGAGAGATTTGCATATGCTTGTGATAAGTTGAAATATTGAGTATGTCAGTCTTGGTTGGCCAATGAGAAGCCTTCTCAGAGCCTTTATGACTTGTAAAGCTTGCCTTTTTCACATACCCATGGTTGGAAACAAAGGTCTGCCCTAATTGAATCAACTTCTTTTAGTATAAGAGATTGTTTTTGATAGCTAATTAGAGTGTTTTTATTAGTTCAACAAAAAAAAAAAAATTAGAGTGTTTTTATCATGGTTCATGCACCTTATTGCTTCATTCTAGTTCACCCCCTTCACTAGTCATGGATTCCACCATCAATATTTCTTGAAATTATTTTCTAGATGTAAAAAAAATATTATTTTAGGAGCTAGACCTAAATCATGTGAGATCGATAGACACGCATCATTTCTTGTGTAATAATGGTAATCATTTTGGAAATGTGGAGTTCTCCGTAAATATGGAAGGAGACGTCGAGTGCCAAATGCAATGTCCGGGCATATTTAGAAGTTTGATAAGTAGGCGAGAAAATGAATAACTATAAGGATTAGTTAAGAAAGCAATTGATTAGGACAAGCTAACTATAACTATTAGTGAAATAAGAGGATATAATCACAAGTAATTTTAGGTAATTCAAATAGGAGGAAGGTAGTGATGAATGGTGTGTGTGTGTGTGGCAAATGCTTCTGTTGGGATTACTTTGAATGATTGTCAAGCTTTTCATTTTAATTTACCTTTCCCATATTAATAATGTAAGAAAAGCTCAAGATTTGGGCCCAAATACGAAAAAAAACCCACTCGGGAATAATAATGTAAAAAGAACCCAATTTTTAAACTGTTGGCAACACGTTTGAAACTATTACAACACTTTTGAAACTGTGACAACATATATAATTATGCGTGAACAAAAACAAATTTGTTCATACATTTACAAAATTGTTGAGAGCAAATACGAAATTGTTGAGAGCAAATTGTGTTTTGTTCAGAAATTTTCATAAATGTTTTGTAATTTCAAATTTTGGGTTTTTTTTGCATTATTATTCCGAGTTGGGCTTCATTTGCTATTTTGACCCGAATTTTGGGCCTTATAAGATTTAGAATATCTCTTAATCTTGACCGACTACATACCTCGAGCATAATTTAGCCAAGATAATAGCGAGGCAGAGCATCACGACTGTATGTTAGTGAGAAGGAGGATAGTGATTTCTAAGGCAAAAGTAATTGGGGGACTCCCAAACATACTCCATGTCATACACCATAATTAAGTTGGCTAACAAGATAGGGGGTATCTTGGTCTTTTCACCATCTGAAAAGACCAAAATATTTCTTTTCACCATCTGAAAAGACCAAAATATTTCTTGTCCTACTAGGGGAGAGCACCATAGAGTTCCCCGTACGAGGGAGGATAGTGATTTATCTCTCTAAATCTTGACCGACTATATGCCTCGGATAGTATTTTAGTAGTGGGGCAGAACATTACGATTCATGACTTTAGAGAGAAGATGGCGATCTCTCTATCTAAATTTAGAAGCAGGGCAAAGCATCACGGCTGTATAGAGAGAGGGAGGATGGTGATGTTCAATCACACGTAGGAGGAAGTTCACTTTTTCTAAAAGTAGTCTTTATTAGAACACCCTTCCCTGGATGAATTCAATTCAATCCCCAAAAAAGTAGTATTTGAAAAGTAAGTACAAACTTTACTTTAGTAAAAGCACTCTTAATCATATTGACTCATCATCATCTTTATATCCCCATCAAATCTAAGTTAGGGTTTGATTAAAATTTTACCTTCCTGCACAAATACATTTGTGACTAGCCTTATATGGTGGATTCTCTGTCCCACATTTCATCAATCAAAATTCTTTCATTATTTTAGGTAATAGATATCAATAGAGAGATCGAAACAAGAAACAAAGTATAGCTTATACCGATGTGTTTATACCTAAGAAGGCGAATATTCAAGGTTCCAGTGAAAGATAGTGCAGTTAGAACACAAAAACAGAAAAAAAATACTTGGGATTAAGAGGAAGTAAGCAATCAAGCCTCATTCATATATGTTTATAGTATGTACAACATATTGTTATTTTTGTGCGAGTAAAGTTTCCGATATTTTCTAGTAATACAAAGCCGAAGTTATTAAACTTGTCGAGCTCACAAAAACAAATACAGCTTCGTGATTCTCCCTTATAGAGGCCTCAAGAGGGGGTAGTCTTCAAGCAATTCTCGTTCCGTCAGAGTGTCATTTTCGTTTTGGGGAGTCCATAATACCTCCACTGCCTGCAAATAGAGGATCGAAGTTCATAGATTTGAGAAATACCCATTTGAAAAAGAGAAGAAATGAAAAGAAATTTTTGTTCGTGTTCGTTTAGTTTTACCAGAGTTTTACTAGCTGGGATGGAGCCAAGCTTTTGTAAAGCATCCTTCAAGTCTGCACTGCCATTGATGGAAGGTAGTTTGTGTACGCCCTCGGCAGCAACCAAGATGGTTATCTAAAAGTACAAATGTGTACAAGTGAGGTTGAAATCGGGAAATATATATGTAGACATGCATAAGAGGATGGCTTACCACTATGTACTCGTTGCTAAATCCGCTAGATCTCTTGCTCTTGATGACTTGCCTTTTAATATTGTTCACATTGACAAGTGTCTCTTCATCAAATTTGCCCCGTTCTTCAATAGAAAGCTGATTGAATCGTTTCTCTCCAGCTTCCATGCTTCGCTTCAAGTCCACCTGTAAAGGGTCGTTTCATATACAAATTTATCTGCCAAGTACTTCGAGTATGAAAGAAAGATAAAACAGAGATGAACAATAGTTTATTAGTTTTTATGAACCTCTTCCAGTTGAGATAAAGAAAGGGTAGAAATGTGAAAATTTGCTTCATTTTCTCAAACAAACCATGTCATTTACTCGGCCAACAAAAGTGACATCCGCAGATTTGCCGAAGAAGTAAACATGAAAAGATGAAAAAGAAAGACAGGTTCTCTGTACAAAGAACTGCTCGTTTATTTGAAAATGTATTTTACGCTAGTAGATTATGAAATAAAATTCTAGTCTCAGATCCTTTCGAGATAAGTGTGAAATGCAACTAATATTACTAATGAATCTCGTTAACTAAGTTGATTTGGTAACAATTAGACGTGATATGTTTGAACTTACGAATGAGTAACCAGATATGCAACAATCAGGCTGCCGCAACAAAGCTAGTGTCGTCTCTGCAACCATTGGCAATATAACAAGAAAAACAAAAATTGATCAGTTATCGACTTCGAATAATAAATGAAGAATATTAAAACATGTCTTATTTTATCTCCTAAAAAGCTATTTCTACCATTTTCTTTTGAAAATAGTCATTCTCTCTAGTCATCAATCTTAAACATCGTAAACCCATCTCATGATCATTTTTTCCATTGTCATCGACTAATTGTTTCACTTCAGTTCAATATGGAGGTTGAGCACAGATAGATACAGTTTTTAGGTATAAATGCAAACTCGGATGAATAGGAATAGGAACCAATAAGAACATTCTTAAGCATGAATACCAATTCCGGCATAAAAACAAAAGAAATATGAATCTCACCTGTTAAAACATAACCCAAACCCTCGGGTGTTGACGTATCTACAACTTCGGCGATCTTATCAAGATCTCTTTGAAGCGATCGCGCCATGCCCAATAACCCAACCTTTAAAAAGAACACAAATTGCAGAAGAATATGAAATTTAAACAGCTGCCCCTAATTTAACTAAAAAAATGCTCATTTATCAGACTGAATCATGCATTAAGATAATCAAAGCAACCAGTTTCTTAATTTGGTATAAATAACAAATTAAACTGTGACGCCCCAAGCCTTAGCAGTTGCCGATATTGTCCCACTTTTACCACCCGCATGCCTAGGGGTGGGAATCGGTCCGGACCGGTCGGTATCGGACTCTAACTTCATCGAACCGGTCGACTCGGACATAAACTGTTGGTGACCACCTATTTACTCGGGCGGACTCGGACGGTCACTCTCAAGAATTCTTTGTCCATTGACCGTCCAAGACCGTTTATTTTACCGGTCCAGTCGGACACCGGACGGTCTCGGTCCGGACTTTCCAATAAATTTACTTAATTCAGAACTTTATTTTTATTACCACAAACAAAATTACTTACAAATGAAGATGTTTAGCCAAAAAATCAAAAGTAAATATAAAAAAGAAAAAACGCAGTTGATCATCATTTGACAAGATATAATTAAGCCATTCACTAATGTTTGGTCTTCCAGAGAACTATATGACTATAGCCAACGATCATCATTATATTTATATGTCTATAAAATTCAACGGTCAACTTGTAAAAATGAGGACAGTTTAGTCGGTCAACCTATTCGATCACTCGTACCGGTCGGTCAACGGTCGGTCCTTCGACATAAAATTTTGACCGTGACCGTCCGCCAATTCTTTCGGACCGGTCGGACACTGACCGTTATGACCATCGGGTGTCCATGGACACTTTTTATCTCGGTCGAACGGGTCGGATAGCGGTCTTCCGGATATTTTTCCCACCCCTACGCATGCCCAAGCCCACAGATACGGGGTTTTGTTCTTGGCGAATGGCGAATGGCGAAAGCTCCACAACCCCGCCCAAAAGGCCTCGGTACTTAACAAGCTTGAGTGTACACATATAGCCCACGTTACAGACACTCTTACGAGCGATATGTCCCCGCTTTTACCCCCCTCCCCCCAGAGCCCACAAGTACGGGGTTTTGTTCTCGGCTTCTCGCCGAAGGCTCCATGAACCCCCCGAAAGGCCTCAGCCTACACCTATAGTCCAGGCTCCACCATAGACGTGGGACAATTGCATAAACCATTTAGCCAATCAAGCAATCTACTAAACTAGGATCTTAGAATGAGGAAGTTCATAATACCTGAAGCTTAAGAACTGTTGTTTTCTGTGTATCAGTAAGAACACTATCCCCTGATCGATCAGAAAGAAACCCAGATACCAAAATGAAGGCGGCGAAACCCATCAGTATCACAAAGAAACCAGAACCAGCACCAACACCAATAGCCGGACCGACATAAAACCCACCAGCACCACCAGTAAACCCAAACGGTGACGGTGCGTAATAAGGCGCCGAATAAGAAAAGCTAGGGCTTGGACTCCTAGTCGAATAGCTTCCCGATGAAGACGATGAACGCGAAGAAAACGCTCTTCCACCAACTCTACCTCCTGAAGCAGCTAAAGCTGAATGTGGATTATAACTAAGTAATAAACCTAATAGAACAGCAGTAATTGCAGGTTTCTGTATAGCTTTTAGGGTTTTTAAAATCACCTCAACAAAACCCTCAAACAGATTCCCCCCTTTACTCTTCTTCCCCTTTTCTTCTTCTTCATACTCCTTCACAATCCAATTCTTCGAGTTTATTAAACTATTAACCCTAAATTTACTTGTTTTCCCCAATTTGGATGAGGTTTTGATCAAACCATTAGTGCTGATTTTGATTGATCGAAGGGGAATTTGAATTGGGAAAGTTTGAAGCAATGGATTCCATTTCAAAGATTCAAACTTTGATTTATTAAATGAAATTGATTCGTGAAATGAAGTAGTTGCCATTGATTTTTGACTCAAATTAGGGTTTTTGAGATGGAATGATTATGTGATTTTAGTGAAGAAGATAGAACAGATAGATTGATTGATTTTTCTAGGGTTTTGGTTGAATTGAAACCAGAAGTTTGAAATCTGAATTTGGCCCAATATGAACCGCGCATCTGGCGTTTTTTTTCAAACCTCATCCACTTCTAGTAATGATTATAATTTAACTCCTTGATATTTTTCATAATTTTGATATCACTCCTTGGAACTTTTTTTTTGAATCCAAGCGAAACATTTCATTTCATAAGTGATAAAAATCACAATTTACATGGATGATAATTCTTATTTCTCTCCTCTGAAAATTTCATGAGAGTTACATACCTTTAAATGCAAAGTACCTCATGAAGAGAAAGAAATTGGACTAGACACCGACTCGATAAAAAGACCCTAAAGGTCGAGAATGAAAAGACCCTAAAGGTCGTGAATGAAAAGACCCTAAAGGTCGACAAAGTACAGCAATAATAATTGAAAATACAAATTAAGAAAATACTAAATTTCCACCCCATTTGTTTTTGCTGGAAAACTGCCGTTGTCGCCGGAAACCACCGCCGGAAAACCGTCGTCATCACCGGAGAACATCGCCTTGTTGCCGGATAACCGTCGCCGTTACCGGATAACCGCCGCGTCGCCGGAAAACCGCCGTTGTCGCCACACCACCACCACCATCACCACCACCACCACCACCACCACCAACCCCTTCCTTTAAACACCTAATCATGATCGATTGTTGAAAAGCAAAATCGGTTGTATGAGATGAACCATGATCGATTGTTTGAAAAGAAAAATTGGTTGTATGAGATGAACCGTGATCGATTCTTTGAATAGAAAAATCGGTTGTATGAGATAACCCATGATCGATTGTTTGAATAGCAAAATCGGTTGTATGAGATGAACCAAGATCCAAATCTTTGGAGTTCAATCCAGTCTCTCTCTCACTAAATGTTAATTTGCGATAAATGGTTTGGGATTAAGAGATGAAACCGGTGGATCGAGAGAAGAAGTCGACTGGATTCAACCCTAGTCTCTCTCTCTAGGTTTTGTTGAAATGGGAGAAATAGAGATAACTGCAACAAACCCTTCTCAGTGGAAGTAGATTTTCTTAAGAAGAGAATAAAACATAGAAGAAAGAGGGAGAGGAGAACCCTCGCCAGAACCGGCGAGGGTTCAATCTCAACGATCACCGGTAAAAAGTAACGGAGAGGAAGGAAGTTAGAGAGAGAGAGGAAGAGGAAGCTAGAAAGTTTTTCCTTGGAACTTAATTAACTTCAAAGAGTTAGGTCTAGGGCAACGGATCAAGACACCTTTTTTTAGACATGTTAAGGCGATTACGGTAGGTTTTAGGTTATTTAATTTCGTCGGGCTTTAGATCAGTAGTATTTCTTTCAACAAAAAAAGATCAGTGGTATTTCAACAGTTATCGTGTTTATCACATCGTATCGATATATCAATGACTTTGTAATGACCATTGTAATCAATATTAGAAAAAAAATGTGACTACCAGGATAAGCTATCTTTCTTAGTGACGAGTTTCAAAGTCGCAAAGCACTGAATGGGTGAACAAACAATATTATTAGCAACGAGGAAGATTGATCTCCACAATCCTATAGTATGTTATTAACACAATAGTCTGTGGCTTTGTGTTAGAATGTAGTATTTAGATGGTTGCAGCAGTGTAATAGTTCCACGTCGTTTTGGAAACACAGTTAGAACCTAGAATGTAGATAAGCGCTAAACTTAGTAAGCTCGGGACTTTTGAGTGGACTTGTAAAGTCTCTGGCAGGAACACAAATTCGTAGCAGTTGAGTTGGATTCGGGTGTCAGAAATAAAACACAATAGTGATAACTATTGAGATGTAGGGTGTTGTGAATAGTATTGTAGTCGAGGAAGGCTCATCTGCAAGAGTGGGGGGATGCACTGTGCGACATTGTATGTGAGAAAGTCTACAGGCTGGGCTATAGGTGCATGTTCAAACATAATAAGTTGTGGGCATTTTTGGGTGGACCTATAGAGCCTTCACTAAGAACAAAATCCCAATTCAATTGCCTTGGGCACTAGTGTCAACTGTCAACGACTGTGACAATACCAATAACTGATAAAAGCTTATATGTTAGTCGATAACAAAACCGTGGGAGACAAAGTGTAGTGTAGTTTATAAACGATTAGACCCTTTTTCTAGTTACGCCTTTTGAAATTGCGAGAGCATGATGTGCCAAAACGTGCAGTATCACTAGCACCCCAAAAGATTCGTCTCAACGGCAACAACAATAACAAAAAAAAATGAATTTGAGTGTTGGCTTCTACTAAGAATAGGTGCGTTTAAAACACTTGTATTCAGGCTTGGGCTCATATGTTATTGGGTTTGGGCTCTGGTATGGGAATCAACCCATATTATAACCCTAGTCGTCAACATTTCCCTTGATATTTAACTGAAACAGCTTCGTAAACCCTAGAATCCCTTTTCGCTTAGCGCAAGATCACTCTGAACCAGGAAGAGAGAAGACTACACTCCAAAATCTAGGAGCAACCCAAGTAAGTTTCAGAGCATTTTAGATTAGGGTTTCATTCATTTGAATCAATAGATCTTAGTTTAGTTTGTATGCTCTTAATCATTACCAATACTTGTGTTATCAGTTTGTTAACTTATCATTTCTTATTCTCATCAGAATCATGGCGGATACCAAGGCAGTGACGATCCGTACTAGGAAGTTCATGACTAACAGACTTCTCTCTAGGAAGCAATTCGTGAGTTTTTTTAATTAAACTGCTTAGCACAATCGTTTTAGCCCTAATTGACCTTCTTCTTATGTGTTTTTTGATTGTAGGTCATTGATGTACTACACCCAGGAAGACCAAATGTTTCAAAGGTATATAAATTATAATCTCCCCTTTAATTATTTTTTGCTGGTTCACCCGTCTATCGATTTGATTCTGTGCATTTCCTAAATGTAATTTAGGGCATTCATGTTTCTAATCCGTGTAAATTTGTAGGCTGAGTTGAAAGAGAAGTTGGGGAAGATGTACGAAGTGAAAGACCCTAATTCAATCTTCGTGTTCAAGTTCCGAACTCACTTTGGAGGTGGAAAATCTACCGGGTTTGGATTGATTTATGACTCGGTTGACAATGCTAAGAAATACGAACCAAAATACAGGCTTATTAGGGTAAGAATTAACCTCTCTGGGTCTCGGATAATATGACTTACCAAGTAATATCTTTTTGTTGTTGTGATACTTCATTACTAGCATATTTGTTGTAATATTAGCTAGTGATTTTTTTCTTGTTGTATGAATCTGAATCGTTTGACTCAGGTGGACCTAAAATTAGGACATATCAGCCACTCGGACAAGTCACACACCACGGGCTTGAGAAAACAAACGTTTTAAAAGCTTACTCTAGTTGATTTAGATTTTGAGTACGAACGCTACATTATTCTATATATTGTTCTCTTGTCTCTGCAAACAAGTTATACTAGCATCGAATTGGATTTGGTTCCCAACAGACACCATTCTAACTTTATAGAAGATAGTTCATGTATGTACTGTAACAGATACAATCTGTTTTTAAACGAGATATGTATTTATATCTATTAAGATATTTCACGATATCAGAAGACTTGTTATACATATACTATGTATCAATAAACAGTGTGTAGTACAGCTGGGATCTAGTTTAAACCATGAGTTGGTAGTTTGTTCCTTGAACAACAATGGGTATTTCATCTCGTTTGCCTTTTGATTATTGCTTGTTTCGTGTCACCTATGTTCTTGCATGAATACCTTAATTTGCAGACTACGTTATTGTCACAGAACATATCTATTGCTCTTGAATTTCATCAGCAAGACCAGCAATATTACGTTAACGGAGATTTTAGGGTTTATATTGCATGAATACCTTCCTTCACACTCTGGAGCTAGTAAATTTGTCTAGTCAAGAGCTTTTTTTTTAGTTCTGTTTTTCGCTAGTTGTTAAAAATGATATAAATCAGAAATTCAATTCAATTTGGCTCATGACGCATGTAACATGAAACGTCATATGATTATAAAGCAGTCTTCATAGTAAATATTGTGGCATTCGCATCCACTATGAACAACTTTAAGTTAAAAGCTCTCTTGCTAAATGTTGCTATAATGTTTGCAGAATGGACTTGATACCAAGGTTGAGAAGTCAAGGAAGCAGATGAAGGAAAGAAAGAACAGAGCCAAGAAGATTCGTGGAGTCAAGAAGGTGGATATTAGTTTTCTAACTTGTGTTTTTGTAAAACCCTTTATTGTTTATCGCTTGCTCTTTTCATTTTTCATCCGAACAGTTTTGATAAGTTACCGTTGTTTGATGCAGACAAAGGCCGGTGATGCTGCCAAGGCAGGAAAGAAGAAGTGAGTGTCTCAAGGGATTTTAACTTAAAAGAAGAAACAAATGCAACAACAAGGCTCTTCGTAGTTGTAATCTCTCTTTTGCTCATTAGTATGCTCATCGATGAAACAAAAAACGTTAGTTTTTGTATCCAGATTGATCTATTTTATTTGCCGAGGATAATGTTTTTTGACATACAGTTTTGGGTATTTAGATTAAAGCATTAAACTTCAATTTTGCTAGCAAAATCTCAATGCAGTTTTTATATCATCTGTAATTTAGCTTGCATTGTGGTTCAAAGTCTAAAATATGAACAATTATGCTCTTGGTAGATTTTTTGTGCATTGGGATTCCTCTCAAAGGGGATCCCAAAGATAGGTGGATTGGCTATTCTCACTTATTTCGTGAGATAGGTCTCCATCGTTTGGGTGAGAGTCCTTATATAGTATAAACTATTGGTTTTGCGCTCAAGCTTAATAGGCCTTTTGGATAGTAAAAAGCAATGAAGCTTATGGTTTAATCATTCGTGCTCCTTTTCGGGCGTTTTTAATTGTGAAAGAGAGATTTCCAACCTTAAGGGGGAGCACTTTCTATCTCCTTCTATGTCTCCTTCTATGTACTAGAAGCAAGCAACTCAAGGAAGTACGGGTAGAGAATGAAAGTCTTTTTCGCAAAAACCTTGTCAATTTCAATGCAAAAGCAAGAAGAGACAGAGGGGACTGATACGAGTACAACCCTGACTTAGCGATAGCGTGTTAGAGTTTCCCTTGGACCTCAGACCCTTGACCGATTGATGCACTTAGAACAATTGGAAAGTTTGTCATAGACCAAAAAGAAAGTTTGTCATAGACCAGATTGATGCACTTAGAACAATTGGAAAGTTTGTCATAGACCAAAAAGAAAGTGTCATAGACCAAAAAGAAAGTTTGTCATAGCCCGAAAAGACCTATACAGGAGATAACGGAAAGTTGAGACCTTTTAATGATGCCACTCCACTAGTGGCTCGGCTTGGTCTCGCTCCCTTCGACCGCTTATTGTATCGGCTCGGCTTCCACCTCTGTAGGCTTTGCTTTCGCTCATGACTGGGTATGTGGATCTCTTTATGCAGTGGCCGACCTTTTGGAAGCTTCGCCAAAAGCGACTAGTCGCTTCCCAAATGCCTCTGTAATATAGTAATGTCTCGTCTTTCCAATGCCTCCTTCCTCGCCGCCAAGGCACGCTACTCGGATAGTAAGCAAGCTACCTTGCTTGCATTCTAGAAACGGTAGTTTCCGCGACTTTTAGTGGTGTCTAACTTATTGTGCTTTTCAGGTCATTTGTGGTTCGCTTGTGTTGGTGTACGGTCTGCAGAGGGTTGGGGATAGGGGGTGGGAACTTAGAGTTTCATGTCTGTCGTGTGCGCGATAGACTCGTTATTGGTCATGCCTATTCATTTTCAGGTCGACACGACCCGTTAAGCACCACTATTTTGGGATGGACTGATGGTGCCTTCGTCAAAGCTGGAATTTCGTACATGTTGTGATTTGACCGCGTAAGTCCACATTGAGACATCGCAACTGGAGATTTGACCGGGGGGACAATATATGTTAAGATTTAAAGCATTCACATTTGTAATCAAATGGATCATTAAGAAACAAATCAATTCGTAATCCAATGGATCATGAAGAATCAAATCAGTTCATAATCTAATGGATCACTAAGAATCCAATGTGTCTTTAAATTTTTCTACTCAAATTCACAATCCAAAATTTGACTAATCCATATTGGAAATCAAAAAAGTTTGAATTAGTTTCATTTGACTATACCCCCATTGCCATTAGTCTCTCTCTTATCTGTTTACTCATTCATCATTGCCATTGGTCTCTCTCACTGTCTCAATCCACCATACAGACAGGTGGTGGAACTGTGAAACCACTCACTTTCAACTCCCCCCTAATTTAATGAACAACAATTCCCATTGGTACTAACTAAACCTTCCAACTTCTACTCTTTCCTCGAGATCTCAACCACCACCACCGCCGCATCAACCACCGTCCACCAATATATCGGATTTAAAACCACCGTTTTTTTAAAGTACATAAATAAAAACCACCCATTCCGAAACCTAAAATAAAAAAATCGGATCTGATTAGACTGATTTAACGTTTTGGAGGGAAAAACAAGACGGCGATAAAAAGAAAACAACGGCGATGACCGATTTTTAATTAAAGTCTAAAAAAACCATTCTCTTTCTCTCTCTAGTCTCTAATGAACTTTCTCTCACTAAACTTTTCCCTCTCTTTCTCTCTCTCTCTAACTAGCAGAGCAAGAGAAAGCAAACGAAGAAGGGTTTGTGTTACTGGTGGCATTCTTCTCTTTCATAGCTTCTACATCGATTATCATCATCTTCATTGACTGAATTCGCTGTGTTTTTTTCCAAGGTATGATACCGATCTCAGTTGATTTCTTTTGTTAAGTTCATCAGATCTATATTTAAGCTGTTTGATTTATGAAAAACGAAGTTTGAGATGATTCTAGGGTTTTTTGTTCGTCTCAGGTTTTGCGTTGTTGTTCTTTGATTTCAGTTTGTTATAGTAGTGATTTGTTCTTTTTGGTTTTGTTTGAAGGGGGAAAGTTATGGAGTAAGATGATTTCTGGTTGTTGCATGAGGTGAGAAATTGAGTGAGAGGATTTGGTAGTCTGATTGTGAAGATGGAAAATGGGGATGAAATTAGTAATGGAGGTTCGTCAAGGAAAGATATTGTTTATGAATCAAAGAAGAAGAAGAGACATAGGTGGGATTCTAGTAGTGATTCAGAGAGTAGTGATGACTTAATGTTTCCTCGAAGAAAGGTGTTAGCTTTTGATAGTAGTAACTTATGTAAGAACATGTCTAGTGAAGGTGGAAGTGGGAGAGGGATAAAAAGGAGTTGGATTGATGATTCTGAACGCAAAGAAGTACTAGTAGAAGAAGAAGAAGAAATAGAAGTAGAAGAAGTAGATGATGAAGAAGAAGTAGAAGAGGAAGAAGAAAAGAAAGAAGAAGAAGAGGTGGTTGAAAAGATTCCAAAAAAGGAGCTTTCGGGTAGTCGGGTAACGAGGACTTTAAGGAGTAGTGTTTCGAAGAGCCTAAAAGTAAGTGAAAAGCCGATAGAGAATGCTGGAGTTTCTAGTAATGAATCTATCAGGTATAAGGGTAAAAATGGTGTCTTGAAGGCGATGATCAAGAATAAGAAGAAAATTGAAGATTCTGAAAAAAGTTCTGATATAAAGGGAGCTGAAGATAGTACTAGAAGGGTTACCAGGTCTGCTGGTACGTCCAAAGCACCTCTTTCTCCTCCAGTTTACACAGAAAAGAAGATAAATGGGAAATTGGGTTTACCCATAAAGAAGGGGAAGGCGAAGGAGAAGGAGAAAGTGAAGGCACAGAAAATCAAATCAAGAATAGAAAAAGAAGAATCTGATTCAAGATTAGAGACCATTGAAATTTCCAAGCAAGTTGACTCAAAGGATATGACTGGTTGTAGTATGAAAGGGAAGCGAGGGTACACAGGAGATAGAACTGTAACATCTAAGTCTGTCATCTCAGCTATAGAAGCTAAAAAAGGTAAAAATGGTGCTGCAACAGAAAAACAACAAATCCGGGAACAGATAAAGAAGATGATTTTCGATGCCGGGTGGAAAGTTGAGTACAGGCAGAGGCAGAACAAAGATTACCAGGATGCTATATACATTGATCTACAAGGACGAGGACATTGGTCAATTACTAAGGCTTATTATGTTCACCAAGAACAATGTGAAATAAATGGTAGTCCATTTACACCGTTACCGGAGGAGGTCCTCGATAGCTTAACTAGGATAACGAAGAAGAGGATGGAAAGGGAAGGGAAGTTGAACCCAACAACTGATGGAGAGATTGTAAAAGAAAAACGGGTAAAGAATAAACATGTTTTGAAGGAAAAGGCTACACACAAGCAAGGTAAGATTAAGAAACCCTCATCTGCACTGGTACAAGGAAGAAGACCTAAAAAGCAAAAGGGATGTGCTTTGTTAGTCCGTAGCTCTAACAAAGGTGTGAATTCAGATGAAGATGATTTTATTCCTTACTCTGGCAAGCGAACTATTCTTTCCTGGTTGATTGATATGGGTATTGTGACTCAGAGTGAGAAAGTCAAATACATGAACAAGAGACGTACTAGAGCATTATTAGAGGGTTGGATTACAAGGGATGGCATTCATTGTTGTTGCTGTAGTACAATTTTACCAATTTCAATGTTTGAAATTCATGCGGGAAGCAAACTGTGCCAGCCTTTTGAAAATATATTTGTGGACTCCGGGGTTTCACTTTTTCAGTGCCAGGTAGATGCGTGGAATAAACAAGAGGATTCTGATCGTAGTGGGTTTTGTTTGATAGACGTTAATGGTGATGATCCAAATGATGATACCTGTGGAATCTGTGGAGATGGCGGGGATTTGATTTGCTGTGATGGTTGCCCTTCAACGTTCCATCAGAGCTGCTTAAGTATTGAGGTATGTAAGAATAGACTGCTGAAGTATGCAGATACATATGAATAGATTATGTAAGCCATATGCATTTGTTGGTAAGTACAATCTAGGTCTTTACGTTCTTGCATCCGTGGGAATTAAGTAGGAGAACTGAAAGGGTTATGAAACTAAATAGGAGCGAATACAAACGGTGTTGAATTTCTTCCTGCAGTGGTTTTTCTTCTTTCCTTTGTTTCCCTTCCTCATTTGCATTTGGGGAAATATCTGCCGTGTTCCAGTTTTTGAATTAGCATCGTGGTTCCCCTTTATTAGAGTTTATGTATCTTGTCAGCTTCCTAATTCCCTTGTAAGAGTTTAACTATCTTTCCATATTTCCTTATTCACTTATAAGAGTTTAATTAATCTGCCATATTTCCTTATTCCCATTTAAGAGATACCTATCTTGCCATATTCCAGGCAAGCTATGGGATTTTCCTTTCTTAGATCTTCCTTACAAGTTGGACCCTTTTAATATTGTTATCCATCAGAAAGTGAGAATGTAGTGAGGTAGTGCGTGATTTTGTACTTTTTAGGATACTTAAAATTGTGGTTTCAAGTTGAGACAAATGTTGTAGCTAGAAATCTATTTATATGAAGTCATTTTATAGAGTTGCATCAAGAACCAAAAATACTTCTGTGGATAACTCCTATGCATGAAGATGGTGCAGACGAAATTATAAATTCTATGTGAAATTTTCTAATGTCGTAAGAAACAAATAAATGATGGATTTTCTAGAACTTGTGGTTTACGCTTGATTAAGTTAATTAACACAAGAAAACAGCTAAACCTTACTCTCAATTATCGTGCTTGTCCTGCTAGATGAAAGTAATGTACTAAGTTGTGGCTGTATTTTGACCTACTAAGATTTGGTAGTTAATCGCTCAGTTCTCGAGATATATCATTTATCTAGTTAGATTGCTTAAAAATATGGAATACCTTGTCGTAAACTAGTAAGTAAACATGAAGGTTCACTGATCTGAAATGTATACCAAATGAATAAACTGTTGTAAAGTAGAAAATAAAATATTAGCCTCTGGTGGCTTTTGTTTACAACTTTGTTACCATGATTTTTCAGCAATCTCTCTAAATTTCTGTTTTATCACACTGCAGTCCCTTCCTACAGGTGACTGGCACTGTGTGAACTGTTCATGCAAATTGTGTGGGCTAGCTGCTGGTAGTACCACTGATCAACTGGAAGATACAAACATCCAATTGCTCACCTGCAGTCTGTGCGAAGAAAAGTGTAAGCTTCTCCATTTTTTTTTCTTACCTGGGATTTACAAACTTGACTTCTTTTTTGGGAAAAAATAAAATAATGCAGAATGCCTGCTGAAACATGTGTATGACTTTTACTGTTGCAGATCACAGATTGTGTTGTCTCGAAAGAGATGCTTCTGTTAAGTCTAAGGATTCTAGCTCTTCCTTTTGTGGTATCAAATGCAGAGAGGTATTTCATATTTCTTTCATTTTTTCACTTGTTTATACTCTAATAGAATAATGGGCATTTTCTGGTTTCTGTATGGGCTGGTTTGTATTCCTTCATTCTTGATAATAAATACATTCTTCTCTTTTGCATTTAGTATTTGTATTTTGTGTAAGAAGTGGCCGTTTTTGTTTATTAATAGTTTCGGATTCAAAATTCTTCTAGTTGATTTCTGCTAAAGTGGTAGCATATATTTTTAAAATGATGTACTTTCTATCTCTTCTATTACCGTATTTGACTATTTGTTCACAAAGACAGTTATATTTGCATCATATTTATAACATTCCACTCTTTTCAAAAGCATAGTGGGGGAAAGAAACTATTGTGGACTTCAATAGCCAAATGCCATATGGCAAGCACTCTTTTTTCAAACAAAATTCTAAAATTTGTAGCTGACCATGAAAAGGTGTAGAGAATTGAATGAGCAAGCGGTAGTTATGGGATACTCATCATGAAAATAATTTAGTTAGTGTCTGAAGAAAGATGTAACTCTTTTTTTGGTGTGTATAATGTCTCATATGCAGAATAATGGCCATTGAAGGAAGTTATTAAATTTGCCAATATACAGTATCAACATTTATAGGAAAACTTAGAAACTTGTCTAGAATGGTAGGTTAGATGAAGACTCTGAACTCTGAAGGGTGGTAGACTACTCTACTTAGGAATATTATCAAATTTGTTTCCATTTGTTGTTGAAGGTTCTAGTAGTAAGAAAATTCTTAGTTTAGTAAGTAGTTGACCGGGCTCTTGTAGAATGTTTCTTTGTTGTGTTGTTAGATATAAGTAATCGAAGCATAAAGAAAGAATAGGGAGTACTAAAGATATATAGAAAGGTATCAGGAATTAGGATTATTATTACACAAGTGCTGTTATAGTTCAAATAATATCAAATTCAAAAGTTTATCTTCAAAGATACTGTTATTACTCTCTTGGAATCATTTCCATGGGCTGTAGCGCCATCTTAAATAAATGCAGATAAACCACAGAGTTACGGTTTTTTTCACCTTGTGTGGGTGTTCTTATCAACCAGAGAAGTGCAGATAGAATTAAATATCTTTGCTTCATTGTCGAACCGAAGAGACCATGATCATTTGGCGAATAGATGGTCTTTAACCATATATAGGTGTTGTTACTGTTCGAAGAAAAGAAAGTTAAACGTTAACATATTTGCATTATTTTCTAATTTGATGTCAAACCGAAGAGACCATGATCATTTGGCGAATAGATGGTCTTTAACCATATATAGGTGTTGTTACTGTTTGAAGAACAGAAAGTTAAACGTTAACATATTTGCATTATTTTCTAATTTGATGTCAACTTAACCACTTGACAATGTGGGTGTTAACTGTAAATGCTATAGCTAGTCAGCTTCTATGGTTATGATCCTTGATTAATTAAAGAACATACAGTTATCGAAATCTCCTTATATTTAGATATCTAATATAAATCTGGTAACTATTTAAAGCCAACACCTATGTAACATGGGCACTCCTTTCTTCTTATTTTATGTTCTGTTGCAATTGGGCACTTGAATACTTTTAGGATACTAGGTTAGGCTCGTCGTCTATTCGTATTCACTTCAATGTTTGTTATGGTATGGCATATTCTTTTTCTTTTTGGATTTTTGCACACAATTGTGATATAAAATACATTTAGGTTAATGCCTTTGTGTTTAAAGTAACAATCGCTGATCCGAAGTGAAAAAGAAAATAAAAAATAAACAATGAAAGACCTAATAATTAAGACAACTAAAATTGTTCGATCATACCCCCATTTTCCTTTTCCACTAATTGTGTCTGATACCTCGCGTTGACGTAGAATACTAACGTTGGTGATTAGATTGAAGTGATTGAACTACAATAAGTAAGATAAATTGAAAACAAAAATAAAATAAAAAAGATAACGTGTACATCTAAGACAATAGTTCTCCTTTCAAACAAATGAGGAATTACAAAGAGAGAAAAGAAAGTAAATTGTTTGGATTAAAAAACAGAATGAGGAATTTCAATCAACCTAACTTCAACTTGAAATAAAATAAGGAATTAAATAGAACGTTTTGTTATAGATTGTCTTCAAGAGTTACAATTTTCATTTTTTTGGAATTCCTTTAATGTAGTTAATATTCCAAAATTAAAATGATTAGAGTAAGAAGTGGTGATTAATGCATTTTCCCTATTTCTTTTGCACTATGAAGCAACTATAAAAACTAATTGTCAGATGTGATTAAGCGAGAGCATGAGAGATAGAATCTGAATGTTGCTTAACCACAATTATGAAGTGTCATGTGACTCGAAGCTAAGTAGTTATTGTATGGCTTAAGAGTTTATAGTGACAGTTCCTTTTTAGAAAAACATATATGGAAATAAATATAATGTTTATATATGGAAAAGGACATTTGTACTACCATTTCGGGGCTCCTAAAAACATATAAAAAGAAAGATTGAATATCAAAAATAAGAAGGATTTGTCACAGCTTCAATCTGAGAAGGATTTGTAACTCCACTAACCATTATATCACAATAAGGGAATTGCTACTGTAAGGTTGTATAGTAGATTGGTCATGCAAACATTTGATTCGAACTCCTTAGATAGTTAGATATACCTATGTTCAACGGGATGTTGACTACATATATAATGTGATCAGTTTACGGAATAGTTTCGTAGTCATAAAATTATACCTTTATTTGCCATATTCTTGTCTGTTTCAATGTCGCTCTTTTCCTACTTCAGACTTGCCGTTGTAGGACTGCCAATTACCTGGCAGAAATAGTATAGTGCTGATTTTAGTATTCTTTGTCCGAAAATGATTCTAGTACTCCACTCCAGAATGTCTTGAACCTGTTTTAGAATTTAATTGCGTGAAGAGAACAGGCCTTATAACAACGTCATTTGCGGAAGGGTCATTGGCAATATAGATAAGCACCGAAGTTGCACTTTTAACTACTGATATACATGGTTCTAGGTTTACTTGCTCACTAATTTCAATTACAATGCTAACTATTTTATCGCTTTTTGCATTTTTCTATGCAATTTTGTTTAAATTACTTGCTAAATTTACATGTACTATATATTGATGGGCATGAAGTCGTTTCTGAATGCAATTACTTCCACAGATATTCAAAGATTTGCAGAAGCTCCTTGGAGTTAAACATGAGCTCGAAGCTGGTTTTTCATGGTCACTGATTCAACGCTCTGATTTAGATACAAATGCATCTATCCATGAACTTCCACGAAAGGCTGAACATAATGCTAAACTCGCCGTAGCGCTGAATGTATTGGATGAATGTTTTGTGCCCATCGTTGATCAGAGGACTAACATTCATTTGATCCGTAATGTGCTATACAGTTGTGGGTAAGTTGGATAACCTCTACTTCAGAAACTGTTGTTTAATGAGTCCATACATTATTTACTATTTATTAATTGTTTATAGTCTGTTCGACCAACCCTCTTGCTTTTAGATCAAACTTCAGTCGGCTGAATTATAGTGGATTCTATACTGCTATTTTGGAGAGAGGTGATGAAATTGTATCTGCAGCAACAATCAGGTACTCATCTTCATTAAGCCACAAACATCCATTTCGTGCTCCACAATATTGTAATGTTGCATCACTATTACGTGTACGGAAAAATGTCTTCACCGAGGCATGGGTTGGATTTTTTTAAGGGAAGATAATTCTCAATATAAAATCCATTGCATTTAGTTGAAAAGTGGCAGACATAAGTTTCTCACAACAGTTTCAGGCAGCGGGTTGAAATTTTTTATTGGATCCTTGTTGTCAAAAGAATTTCTGGATTGGGGAGTACTGGTCAATTTTCCTTGTTTTTAAAAGTTGAGAATTTGGGTTCCAAAGCATCCCCTTTCCCTGTTGTTGATACATATACTCGAACAATATGATGTTTTATGGTTGTTCCAGATTGTTTTGTACGACTCATGATTTAGTCTTACTATTTTCATTGCCTATCTAATTGTTGCATTGTTTCCTTGATGATAGGATTCATGGGTCAAATTTTGCAGAAATGCCATTTATAGGTACCCGCCATATTTATAGGCGTCAAGGGATGTTCCGCCGGCTCCTATATGCAATTGAATCAGTACGTTATTTGAAGCATTTATTACTTCACATTTAGCTGTCATAGTGTCTATTTATTTGAAGCATTATTTGAACTGTCTTCCGGTTGCTCTGCTGTTAGTAAACGTACAAAACTCACACTTTAATGTTCCCTTATATTTTCACAGGAAGGCATTTATCTTCTGCACTATTTGATCGCAAACTATTGTTTTTTGAAACAACGAACAAATAAATGTTTCTTGTCTCGAATCTCGATTGCAATTGCTGGCTTTAGTTGAACTACTACTTGCAGTTCGTCTGTCGACACCCAAAATATTTCAGCTTTTCTATGTTAATTCTTCTCCGTTCTTTCATTCATATGAACTCGAGTTGTTTGTAAAATATAGTGGCCAAGCTATACAATGATGTACTTCAATGTATCTGGGTTGATGCTTCAGACATACTTGTTAAAAGAAAATGTTTGAGACGTATAAATTGGGACATGCCCATTCAGTCCATAACCATGTTTACATTGCGTAGCTTACTGACTGTTAGTTGTTGTCATTTGGCACAAACACTGACAAAATGGTAACCGAAATGCTTATAATACATCTTCTGATCTTGTCTCCAGGCTCTCGCCTCTGTCAATGTTGAAAGGTTGATCATACCTGCTATATCGGATCTCTTGGACACCTGGACTTCAGTTTTTGGTTTCAAACCTCTTGAGGTCTCTGAAAAGAAAGAACTGAAGTCCGTCAACATGCTAGTGTTCCCTGGTACTGGTCTATTGCAGAAGCTACTACAAGAGCAGAAATTACCGCAAAATGATTCAGGTAGTGTGCTATAATTTGGTCTTTTTATATTTACCTGCATTTTAGTATTACTATCACATACCGATTAAACTTGTCTGGTTGTTTCTGTAGTGGAGAAGGCTATTGAACCCAAAATCGACAATAATAGTACCTCCAATGTGATCGATAATTCTGATACCACTTCTGTGGTTGAGCGGGATATCTGTGCTTCTGACAAGGGGGTTACTGGTCATGTAAACGAGCTGGACAATGTCGATGTTAATGGCAAAGAGGATCCTGGAGCTTCTGAGATTTTGTTGTGTGATACACCAGATGTGAGTAATGAGTTAGATGCTGCTCATGTACCTGATTCACATCCTTCCGGAACAGAATCTGCTCCCGACGCCGAGTTTCTCAATTCTGGTACGCATCATCAAGATAAATCTGAGATGGAAAATGGAAATATCTCACCTTTTCCAGTTAAGCCCGAACATCAATCTTCTACGGAGGAAACTGCCGACAACAATCATGTCGTAAATGTAGAAAATGCTGAGCTGGTACCTGATCCCCATTCTTCAACTGAAACATCGGTTAAGGACAAAACGAATACAGCCACTGAATATCCGAATAACGTCAATGGTTGTGATTACAAGTCTATAGGTGGTAATGCCGTGCAATCTAACTCCAATACGGATCACTATATGAACGAGTTAAAATGTTGATCCGTCAGTTTCATGTGATGAATGGTGAGAAAGAATCCCTTTTTGAGGCTGATGAAGATGTACAAAATTTAGTCTTTTGAGGTGAGAATCGAAGTTTTGGCTAATTGATCCTGATCGATATACTCGTATTGGTTATAGAAGTTGAACTTTCGCAGCAGATATTAAACTTGATTGTAGTGACTCTTCGTTCCGCTCCCGAACTTATTGTCTGGATTCTGTCGGAGTTGCAGGATCCCATATTTTATGAGTTTCTTATCAGGATCTCAGTTTTCTTATAAAGTATACTGCAGAAATAAGAGCTTTTGTTAGGATGGAAGCTTTTGGAGAGTAACGTTCATAATATATACTTGCAAACAAGTGAGTCTGATTCTTAAGTAGCTCAAGCACTGATCCGCCGTTATCCGGTATCAAGTTCTCGTGCAACTGGTGCTCCTAATTCTGGTACGGATCTTCTCCCGACTCTACTCAAATACAATGTCTTATACTTAGGCAATATTTTGATCAAAACAGAACGATTCTACCGGCGAAACTAGTCCGAAGCAATATCAGTAATTTCATTAAACCATATAGATGGCTGATTGAACCTGTGCATTGACATTAATATGTTCTTATAGCTGCTGCAATTAACTGCTCAATCATATGAAGAAGCTTCTTCTCATTCTGGTATCCATTGTTAATCTTGACTGAGCTTTGTGTTTTCCGACAAGGAAGAAATACCGCTTTTTGTTTTATATTATGTGGGGGTAGATGGCTGCAAATAATGTAAATACTCTTAAGAACAAGGTTAGGAAGCTTTATAGTGTTATGTACTTCCTGAATTGGTTAATTTAGTAGTTATTGGAATATATGTATACACCCTTAATGGTGAGGGTTTTTCTTAAAGCCCCAACTTTTGTTAGTATTTCCTACGCTTTCTTATGAAGTTGCGTTCCAATAACCTAAATCTATCGAAATGTACTGTCTTAGTTAACCTAATTTCCTTTTCAAAAATTTATAAGTTAAACTAATTGAGTTGTTAAATAAAATACTTTATTATACCTAATTGTAATATGTAATACGATCACCAAACATGTGATAAACACGATAACCGCCTGAGTTAAACTACTAATGAAAGGAGTCTAAAGTCCAACAACAAACATATTATTTGTACTTTCAAAAACCGAACTCAGTAACATGCATTCGACCTCCTATGAGAATCAAACTTGAGTTGTTAAATAAAATACTTTATTTAACCTAAGTGTAATATGTGATACGATCACCAAACAAGTGATAAACACGATAACAGCCTGAGTTACACTACTAATGAAAGGAGTCTAAAGTCCAACAACAAACATATTATTTGTACTTTCAAAAACCGAACTCAATAACATGCATTCGACCTCCTATGACAATCAAACTTGGGACCTCCAGGATTTTGAAGTTTATGGCAAGGTTATCAACCATTTAGACAACCAAGTGTTTAACGACTAATTAAGCTATTACGTTTGATTGAGATAAAAAAAAGAACCACATTAGGTATCTATATGAATGGAAAGTAAAAATAATCCACAAGGGGACCCAAAATAGCACACTCGAATATATCCCTAATGTATTGGACATTTTCACAATACTCTACCCAAAATAGCATATTGAAACATACATCACTAATCTATCTTACAGTTGCCCTTCTTGTTAGGATGGTAGTAAATCAGTATTTCTTTTTGGGTTTGTTTGAAGCTAGTTTTCATGGTCTCCTAGCTGCCGAATTCAACGATTCTGATTGCCGCAGTAACTTCCGGCCAATTTCAGAACACATAGCACATTTCCCCTGTGGGAGCTTGTTCCTTTTGAATGCTACACGTGTCCTGACAATTGCTCTCACGCTTTGGTCTACTGTTCCATCTTAATGGGTTTGGCGGTATGTTCCGGGTCCAACCTGCTTATCCACTTTTGGGCTTGTGTATATTTTTGGGGCACTCCTTTGATCCTGGAGTCTCTCTCAAGCTTGGGCCTTATTCCTATTAAGCCCACCTTTGACCCTGGTAAGCTGATAAGCTTTGCTCTGCAAACTACTATTGGAGCTGATCACATCTCTTTAGTTTCCTTTCGAAATGGATTTGTTCCTTACTTGTTATGGAGTACAAAATTACTAACACTCTCTCCATCTATGGTAGCCTTGCTACCGCCTTTTACTGATTCAGTCAGGTCTTTCGACATGAACTGGATCAGCAATCTTAATCACCAGGTATTCAATTCTTCTTCCTTTGGTAGACAGTTGGATATTATTTCTCCTTCTAGAAAAATCTAGAGGGTAACCCAGAGTCTGATGATTCCAACATTAGGAACTCAATTTTCTTCTTTGAAGATATGCCCTTTTGTCACCCTACCCGAGAGTTGTTACTCATCTTTGTATTTTTGGGGTGAGTATGGATCGGTCTATTAAAAAGATTTAAAGGAGCTGTGTTGGTCTCTTCAAATCTCAAGCTCGAGTCAGAATGGTTGGAAAATGGCCAACACATGATGGTTCGTCAGACAACTTATGACACAACCACAAAAGTTACAATTAGGAGTATTAGTTTCAAGTTGTACTTATCAATTTATATCTCCTTAAATGTAACTTTGCTTTCTCTTCTATAAACTTTCAACATTTAAATAATACTATGTTTACAGTTGACTTCATACTTCGTATTAAAGGGATCGATGCTTCTCGTAACATTGCTAGAAAGTATTCAACGAGTTTGGATATACACTATAACCGTCAATTAAGAGTTGAGTTTTCTTTTTAGTATCTCAACATTTATTGTAGTATTTTTATAGGCCCACATCATTATTTTATTTATTAAAATAAACAGCATGAGTAAATCTAAAAAAGTATTTTGAATTGAGGGTCTCAATAGTGTCATCTAGGAAAGATAATCTCAATCCATAATTAACACATTGGATTAGTTAAATTTTTGTTTAGTGTTGTACTGGAGATGCTCTTATTACCTAAATTTTATGGGATAAATTTTGATGTCAAACTGCTTCCAGCGAGACTCGATATCACGAACCCATGTACTTAAAGAGTATCTTAGTGTTCCACCGAAGAATGGTGGACGTTGGATATGGTTGTGATGATTAAGATACATACATGTATTATCAATTGTCATAGTTAAAATCATAGTCATGCAAAAACTGTTTATTGTCGCTAAAGTGAGTTGAGGACAAATTAGTCACAGCGAAAATCCGATCTGACCTGGAGAATCAATCCATGAAGGCGCAAAATAGCATTTCAGATGTGCATCGGCGCATATTAATGCTTGCTAAATTGAACGGGGTGTAAGTTAGCCGAAGCTAAAGCGCGCTTCTGCACATGTCAGGACCTCCTAAATTGAGCTCAGCGCAAGGCAGCTTTTGCTGTAATGCGCCTTGGCGCACATTAGCTAACGTACAATTGATGGCTGCGAATTTTAACTTCCTCTAAAATCAATAAACTGTCAAATGTCAAAAGATTCTCCTATTTGTCACCTGTCTCTCCTTTGCCTTTCTGGTAGGCAAACTTGTTTGCCATGAAACTGGCGGGGGATCGAGACTAGGTATAGACAGACCCATCATCATCATCTTCTTCTTCTTCTTCCTTCTTCAATTTGAGGTATTATAAAATACCTCTTTTTTTTCTTTTTATTCCTTTTCTTTTTTCTCAACCAAAACTAAGTGTTTTAACAGCACTAATTCAGTAAGTAGATAGATCAAAATATCGGATTATGTTCGATATCGGAGTAAAGGAAACAAAGAAATGGAATTCACTGTATGAAGAAGCTCTGGGTTAAAAAAAAAAAACCAATATCTTTTTAATTGATCAACCACAACAAGAAGTTCTTCTAAGTTAATGAACCTTAATACAATATACATGACTTGTTCAGGTATTACAGGTACATTTGATCTTTATTGGAGGAAACCCTAACCCAACAATGGATGAAAATGTTAAAAAGAAATCATCCAAAACATCGAGCCCCACGAGAACGTTTTTACCTAATCTTACAGCAGTACTTACTCTTCACTGTTCAAATAAAATCCTAGAAAAATGAAGTACGAAATACTCAAACGTATAAGAGTATAAATAACTGCATCTAACTAGTTAGAATTGTATGGAACTCAGCTTGGGTAAGGTGGTTCTTGAACCTCTCTGGTTCTAACTTGATAAACCTTCTTTCCTTGCTTCTCTTGTACACCAGACGAGGCGATTTCTTGCTGTCTCGTGAATAATGCAACATTTCCGTAAGCTGGTTTATCGATCCAATTAGTTGGTGGTTTTGGAGGTCCACCGACATTCTGTAACAACTGGTTCTGCTGATTCGGCATCTGGCCTTGGGTGAACATCCTTGGTTGCGTGCCTGAGTGTGGAAGTTGTCTTCCACCTCCTTCGAGGGATAAAGAAGACATGTCTGTAAATAAATTATGGTTTTGTTGTTCTTGATATGTATATGGATCTTGTGTTCTAAAATTGTATCCATTATGTTGTTCCAAGAAAGCAGGAGGAGCTGATCTTGAGCTACTAATCATATTACCTCTGGGATTGTTGTGATGGCCGTAGAGGTAATTTGGGTCTTGGAAAAATCCTCTTTCCTGTCCTGACGGTCCGGCAGGTCTGAGCCTGTTAACTGTTTGGTTGTTCGGGATATGCCAGTGAGGTGGATGATTCAATAACCCCGGCGAAGAAGTGTTCGGTTTGATATTGAGTGTGTTTTTAACTAGTCTATGTGCCGCTTCACCCAAATGAGTGCCTGATATTGCACGTGAAACTTGTGGCCTGAAAAACAAACCCGCAAACAGAGAAATCAAGTTACTCTTGCATTGAGATCTTGAGATTATGCTTATAAAAGCAATCTCTGGCAAAAAGAAATATTTTAGCAAACTGTGATCAGTTTTTCCTTACTGATGTATAAACTAAAAGTACATGTTACGGTTTCTTGGGAGTTAAAACGTCTGGAGAATTGATTTCTAAGTTGAATAAAGTAAATTTGCAACACGAGATGCTAGTACTGTATTATTGTAGGACCGTAATTTTACCTCTCTCTACCATGTTGACGCCTGCTATTGTCTTCATGCCACAGTACAGGGAAAGGTTTTACGTCGTAAGGCCTCACAACCTGCAATTAAATTTGAAAAATGTCAAATTTGTGCATGACATTTTCTATATACAAGAATGTTTCCCAAGGCTGTATGTAGTTGAAAACAAAGATATTACATATCTTTTAAATCTTGTAGAGTCTGAAAGATAAGTTTTACCATTTAAACTGGCAACATCAAGAAATGGTTACCTTTTAAGGATAGATCTACAGAAGAAACAGTAAAGATAGCAAGACAATGGACCAACTATTGGCCGAAAGTTCTGAGTTAGGGGACATAAGTATCACATGTAGTAAAATGATAACAAAACAGTAGTTTTCCGTGGACAGAAACCTCTGTCAAATGCATCAAATCCGAGGCTTCACTTGGTATGATGTGAATTTTAGATACAAACTTTCCAGCATTCCTTATGCTTTGGTGTTCAATTTCCAAGTGCAAATAGATAAACCAGTTTGTAGTTAGACTGCATGAGTTCGGCAAAAGATGGTGCAAATATTTGTAGCCATGCACAAAACTGGAAATATTCACACTATTTTACAGAATTTGCGTGGGAAGTGGGCTAAGTTTGAACGGCTTCATTCATATGAGATACCAAGCGGAGCTTAAGATACATTGTCTTCATACAGAGCCTACAAGCAAGAACAAACTAAGGAAAATTTTGCCAGTGGAAGGAAATATGCAACCGTGGTTTTTCTTTCCCGACGCATGAATAATCTATTGTGTCAGACCATAGATGGTGAGGTTGCCACTCGTATGTTCCATATGCCAGGTTTAAAGCTAGTAGCCCAGTATGCTGTCCTTGGGATCTACCTGACAAGTTTTTTTATTCTCCCTGTTGTTTTAAAAATGAAGACATTGGGGGACACCCTTCAAATACCCAAATCTTGAAGGCAAGCTCAGGCTATGACAAGATAAAGTTGTAAAGCCCTCAACACGTTAGGTGGAACCCCTTGAGATGATTCACTGGAATCATTTTCTATATATTCCAAAAGCATGAAATTATGATCTTCAAAGCTCAAACGACAAGAAAATATCTCAAAAGACCTTCAAGGAAAAGTCTGACAGTTCCACTGAATAAATGTTGGACACAAAACCTAGTGACAGTAATCAGTGGTACAACAACCGCTAGATGCTTTTCTTAGATGAGTTTAACCTTTCCGACATACCTTTGTGGGCATGATTACACCTCTTGGAGGTTCAGGTATGTGTTGATGGTGTTGAGGATTAAGATAAGACGCATTTCTGCAAACAAAATAATATGAGACTGAAAATATGACAAGTAAATCTGGATATTCAAGGATCAACAGCCAGATAGGAGACTCACAAGGCTAGGTTATTCCCTACGTCTCCCAACCCCCTGACTGGGGAAGGTATTGTTTCTCTGTGTCCGTTCCTCCCAGATATCCATAGATATCCATTCATCCCATCACTGCAACGATAAAACACCGTCAATACTATGCATAAGCTGAAACCATCATGAATATTAAGTTACTAAATACCAACCTAGTGTTTGTATCAATTTCACAAGCGAATCTTATTTCTGTGGGTGATCGATAGTATTGGGAGTAATAATATGAAGAGATTTGTGCTCCTAAAGGATGATTTGGAGAGACATATAACAAATCGAGCATCACACTGTTTCGGGCTTGTTCTTCTTCCTTCACGTACCAAATTAAGATGAGCATGATTTAGCATCGATAAATAACAACCAAAACAAACTCGCTAGATTAGTTTAGCACAAAACATTAGAGTTCATATATTGAGTAAACCAGAGCATAAGAATTTAAGAAAAACTCTGAAGACTTTCAGCATTATAACCCTCTAAAGAAAACAAGCTAATAACTTCCTAAGGTAGAAAATATCTTATTATTAATAGCCATCTGGGTAGTCCACCAGTGCACACCATTGAGAAGGAAACTTTCTCACTTCGGTGATTATTGATCCAATATTTGTTCTGTCATTTCCTAATTGTTAGGAAGTTAATATTAGAGATATGGACATGACCCGTTAGGGTAGGGCCATGCAAACCGAGAAGTCCTCATACGTGATCGTGAAAGCTAAAGTGATAAACCTCAACAACCTTATCACACTTATCTTGTATCTTATTAGATTTACCCTAATCATGTATCTATATATACTACATTGTAAACCATTAATATTCAAATAATACAATTTTGTAATCTCTTCATCTCTCGGCTATTCTCTCTCTCTTTTGTTTTTGATCTCGATCTCTCTAGCTCTCGGTCTAACTTGTTGCTCCTAGAACACTCAAGTTCTAGGACTTCACAGTTAACAACATTCTATTGCCCTGAACTTGATGGAGCAAATCATACAGATACCTGGCAATTATTACGAATAAAGACTATAGAATCGTGTCTAGTAGAATGCCACGAAATTAATAACAATTGCCCATAACCCCACTCAGTTATTGAGTATTCAATAGACTAGTATAGTTATATACTTCTATTACATTCTATTTCTTCATTTACAGGCATTAAAATATGCTGAAGCTTCTATGCTTCTTTCCTTAGTTGAAAGTTTGATTCATTTGAATTTCCGTGGAGTACAGGGAAAACGAGAAGACAAAATATAAATTATAAACAAACGTTCAAGATGAAGGTTTCTTTAGATATTTGTAATAGGAGTTTCCTGCAAATGTATTCTTTTATTTTCCCTTTTCATACAGATAAAAAATGTCATAACTTTTCATCCTTTTTAAAAGCTTGAAGGTAGTTAACATTTCTTTGTACCCATAGGCTATATAAAGAATAAAATAAATAAGGGTCTTATTGTCCTCACCGTTAGAGTGTCTTCCAGCTTCTTTGTTTGGGCAAGTAGTTCTCTTTCTTGGATAAACGGCAACTTCACGACACCCTGAGTTCCATAAGAAGATATTCCTATTAACTATATAGTTGAAAAATTGAATGATAGAAACCAGTAAGGAATAATAGCACAACTCTGGTTACCTGCCATGCGAATCTTTTACCATTCATGTCAACCTCAAAATCTGTTCACAGAAACAAACAAAACTTAGAAAGCAGAAAAAACAATGCATTTTATATTAGTTTTTTTAAATAAACCAACATACCATCAGGATAGAAGTAACTTATTGGAGATGATGGATTAGTCATTAACGCCTTATAATGCTCAGGCAGGGCATTTGAACTACATCAAAGAAGAGATAAAACCTGTCATTCATAGCGCATAAAAAGGAACTCGTGGGTACCCAAAATGTTAGTACCGCTTCCTAATACATGCAAAATATAATAAATAACTAGAAGTATCAATGACCTTGCAGCTGGTAGGGTCCCCATTAGCTGATCAAAGGGTTTAAACGGCTGTCCCAAGAAAAATGTGATCTCTAAGTCTGCCAAATTCTTAAGATCGGAAGCAAAAGGAGCATAATGATATGGATAATACCTGAAACAAGTGGAAAATGCCAATTCAAATACAAATTAATGTTACAAATGTCTCTATCTCTAATTGGCGAAAATCAGTCTGAGATTGAATATGTAGTTCAGGAAGCTCGAGGATCTGAAAAGAGGTTTACTGGAAGGAGCAAACTGCCTCAACTTATTTTGTTGCACATTAACTTACCATTGCCAAGAGCAAACACCATGATAATAATAACGCAACACCCAGCATAGACCTTCCACATACTTCAAAACCTACATATGCACGATGAAAAAGAAAACCAAGTAATAATTAATAAATCACATTTTCACAACAATCAAGGGGCGTATTTCATGCAAGAATGTTCAAAACAAAGCTCCCGTTAGCATTTTTATCTTCTAATTCTTTATTTTCTTTATTGTTTTGACATGTGAATTACCATCGCTGTCTCAGCTAGCATCACTTACAAGTTACAAGCAAATTAAGAAGCTCAATTTCACGAGGAACCTTTCAGGCTTTTACTATGGTTATTAATACCATTAGATTGAATTAGCATCAGAGGAGAGAAAATTGTGTCAACTTGGAAAAACTTACAACATCATCTCTAACTCTGTCAATCTCCTCAGGGCTTGACACGCCAAATTTCTCAATATAGTACCTTTCCTTGTATCCAGGCTCCCCTAATTTTACCTGATAAAAAGTGATCATATAAAATCAAGGGATCAGAAAAGGCCAAGGAGGAACATGTAGGTTAGCCCCATGGAGTGCAACTAGCACTATGAGAAGATGGTCCACAAGGATTTGACTCTCAGAAATCGATAAAAAATAACTGCGCATCACCAGATTGACTAAGTACTGGGATACAGAATCTCAGCACATTGTACCATGAAAGAAAGAAGATTACCTTGTCCAGAGCCGAAGTTTGGGAGTCATCGCCATTTGCTCTCCTTTCTTGTGCCTGAAATTAAAGCAGAGGCTCATGAAAACTGGGTATGTGAAAGAACATATAAACAAAGAAGCTACAAAAACATTTCCTATCCCAAGAAGTGTTAGAACTTAAAACCCGAACAGACTCATTAGCTGCGGAGTACACCTCACGAATTAAGGCATCTTTATTTTTTGAATAATTTGAATGAAACCCCTTCTATGGAACAAAAAAAATATGTTCCGACAATTCACGTGGAATGTTAGGAATGTGATACATACAATAATATATATATATATATATGTGTGTGTGTGTGTGTGTGTGTGTGTGTGCGTGCTACTTAATTGCTTTATTTTACATCAGCTTTCTTTTTCAATAAATGAGAAGTTCATATAGTGACACGTGGACATGAAAGACAGAATAAATCAATAAGAAGAACAACGAGATATAGAAAATGATATCTCAAAAAGGGCAGCGGAAACTGCTGCTATTAGATACTCTCGATGGAAAATATTATACGTTCTTTCTACGGCATACAATTGAAAAGTGCTTCCACGTGCTCTCTAAAAAGAGTTAAGGTAGTATTATGCCAATTTTATACGTGAAAATCTTCAATAAGTTTGATTTGTTTGCTTATTGGGCATATTGACCTGAAACACGACAGGTTTCTTACTCTGTAGATAAGCAATCAGCACTAGATTTTGATTTTATAAGTGATATCGTTTGATTCTTTTCAGTTTTGAGGATCTAATGAAGCACTGAAGACAACAAGGCCAGGGCAAGATGATTAGTGCTGTTCCTGGTGTCTTACACTGACAACCAAGGGACGTTCAGGCAGCGCTAGTACAGGCTTTTCATCTAGTTGTTGTTTGAGCAAATTGAGGTTGACAATGTGGTGGTAAAACAATACAAGAAAGAACGAAAAGCAAATTACCTGTTGAATGCGAGCTCTCTTCTGAAAGATTTGATCTTCATGTACAGCAACTGACTGCACAAAATGTTCTACCCTCTCCAATAAGACCTGAACATACACCCATAAGTTCTGATAACGAATTTATGACTCTAAGATAAGAAATGCTAAGACAAACTCACATCCAGATCCCCATAAGTTCTATACACTTAAGATGCTACAAGGGTTCAATTACTAGGTCCTACACTAAACATTCAAGATCTGATGCAGAGTTTCTACTTGTACTAATCAATTAGCTAAAGACTTAAACATCATGTTTAATGCTTCCGACAGCAAAATTCAAATTAAAACCATCCAGGCCTTCACTTGCAGATTTTTCTCCTAAAAACAGCAATATAAAGTTACAAACAATTTAACGCTATAACGAACATTGATAAACTTCAGTACCACCATAGTACCGGTCAACTACCAACACAAAAAATAAACAAGGATCTGATAACAGAAGCTCTAAACATGATGGTGAATCTACTATCTAGTAAGTGTTCACATTAACATGATACATGAATAACCAATGTTTCTTTCATAGGCTTTAATATGCTAAACTGTAAAAGCTTACAGAAATCGAAGGGAACCAGGGATTACCTCGCCCGCGTCTGTAAGATAGCCACCCATAGCAGCAAACTCCTTTTTATAGACATACATCAGTAGATTTATAGCACCCTGAAGTGGCAAATAACAAGGTAACATAGTTACGTAAGGTTTCAAGTGAAGCAGATATGCCGCGTAAAAAGAAGTCAAGAAACTCACAGGACAATACACCAAAAGAAGATTGGGTCTGCTTAATAGACTAAAATATGAATCCAGTGAACAAAAAAAATGAGGAGATAGCAAAATGTTATGATTTCTATAGCTCAAGAAAATCCATGTACCTCACGTATTTCCAATGTTGGCATATGTGGTAGAAAATCATTTCCCACAAAGAAACAAAGGAAAACAAAATCATCCACTATCCGTTCAAAGTTTATCTGAAATGGAGGGTTTGGAATCTCCATTTCATATTGTAAATACTCTCGTAACACCCAGATGTTGAGAAACTGCCATGAATAATCACAGAATGAAAACCAGTCATATAATATAAGAAAGTATAAATAACAAATCGAACCGTATGTAGGACTATACAAAATGAAAACGGGTAGCCCAATTGAAAACAAAACCTGGTATTTCTTTTTGTGAATTGGTGTTTCGTCTATTGCCCCGGCTTTCCCGTTGCAGTCAGCTGCAAGATGACCAACTTGGCCACAAACGTAGCATTTCTCTTGTTGCCCTGGCAAAGTGATTACCTGCGCGGAAAAGAGCCTCCTCATTTCAGTTGCAAGTAGAATAGATAATGAAGGTGTTTTGTTGAAAACGATAATGGATAATGGAGGTGTTCAAAGAACTCAAGTTACAAACCTCCCTTAATATGGAGAAATGAACCTCGTGGGTAGCTAAAGACAGCATAATTAGATCAGCATCCTGCAAATAAGGAAACTCTCAGTTTATTCCTGACTTTCATTTGGCATATAGAGGCATACATGCATACATACATACATATATATAAAGAGAGATTTCCACGAGAATAATTATCAGTTGGCACAAAAAGACTGAAATTTATACTCACCAAACCATAAAGGCAATGCCGTGTGTTTGGATTAAATCCAGGAAGATTACGTTGTAAGCGGATGTACGACATGATCTTGTGTTCACCCTCTCCGGGAACATTTGAATCAGAAAGAATAACCTTCAAAGAGTCATCCAACGTAGCAGCACGAACAAATTAGAAAGAGAAGTACCTTGAAAACTAAGATATTCGAGGAAAAAAAGATCGCGGCAGAGATGAAGAACTACTTATTCCCAAGGGAAGCAAGCTCATTTCTTGTTAATGACTGCCTACCTTGGTATAACACCACCCAGGATTGCGGTTCAGCCTGGAATGTATGTAGTACTGAAGTGCCACAGACAAAACAGCCATAAATGGAGTTCCAGGAGTTATGACATTTGAGTCAGATGTTTCAGGCTTCTCCTTTTGCTCCAACTCTCTCCTTTCATCCTCGAATTCCTTCTGCAATCTTTCTTCTTCGGCTAACTGGGATATAAGTATATACATCGGGAAACTTAATAAGTTTCAAGAAAGACTCCTTGACATAAACTAGAGTTACGTGACTAGAAAACATACTGCCTCAGCGGCATCTTTGGCAGCCCTGAAGCGCCTAGTTCGCTGCTGGTTCATTTTAGCCCTTGGTGCAACCCCATCTGCGAATTTAAATTAAAACATAGTTTGTCATGTTGCAGTTTGGCATGTGAAGAGAAGCCGAGTATTAAACTTCTAGATAGAAGTCTAGTATGGAGAATACCAATTGCCATGTAAAGAAGCTTTCTTGGGCGAACCATCGTGAAGAGATGATCGATGTAATCAAACATTGATTTGAACACGTCATCATAGGTGGATGGTGCAGGCTGCATAGAAACAATTTCAATAATTCTGGTTGCATTGTCTCAGTTTAACTAACCAAACCATTTCACTGAAACACGAATTTAGTCTTCGGTCTTGACAATAAGTTCGAAGCCGAAATAAAACATTGAAATTGTTCTCTTTTAGATTCCAAAAGCCACATATATAAACAACTTATCTTTAGTATAAATGATGCCTAAAAAACCAGCCTCTTGATGCACATTAATCTTATCGAAACCCATATTTCAATATGGATTTTTTTTTCTTTTCAACATATGTAGATTTACAGTCAAGTAAAATTTGGTAACCTTTCCTTTTTTACCTGAATTTAACTATCAAAACATTTCCATGAAATTCGGCTTCCATTTTTAGCTCAATGGCAACATATTCTGGTTGTTTTGCCTCAATTTAACTAACCAAAACATTTTCTTGGAACAAGAAATTAATACTCCATCTTGATATTAAATTCTAACGTGAAATGACACGTTAAACTTGTTCTTTATTAGAATCCCAAAACCATATATACAATTACAAACACCTTGTATTTAGTATAAATTCATGCCTAACAAAACAAACTTCTCATTCCAAATTAATCATATCGAAACCCATAACTCAAAATCAGTTTTTTTCCTTGAAACATACAGTATGTACATTTTACAGTCAATTCAAACTTGGTAATTTTTCCTTTTTGGTCTTTGATTAGATATAGAGTATATATAATATGTTAAATATTTCATTTTGGAGAGAAAATTAAGTATCTTTGAAGCTCATATATATATCCTAATATTCACAACAATTCACATCCATGTCAAATAAAAGAACTCTGCCTAAACCTCAGTGAGACAGTATAAGTAGTATTATAAAACTAATACAATTCAAATCAAGTAAACATCTAAAACAAATGAAACAACAAAAACCCTAAAATTAACCTAATCAAAAGCATGAAATGAAAATTTGAATAATATTACCTTTCCTTCGGGATGAAAACAAGGATGAATGATGCCATTCATATCAAGGTAAAGATTATCAAATTCGATATTATTAGGGTTACGTTTTGAGACATCAACAGGTAAAAGAAGTCCATTTGGACCAACTGAAGAAGGTTCATCTTCAATGACTTCAGTTATTGAAAGTGGATACCGATCGGCAAGCCATCGGTAGAAAGCTGGAACTCCCATATAATAATTTTAGTGGTCTTATTTGAGATCTTCTTCAAGTAGAATAATAATAAGCATCAATTGTCGATGAGACACTGATAATTCTAGAGAGAGAGAGAAAGAGAGAGGTTTTCTAGAGAGAGAAAGAGAGAGAGAGGAATTGAAGTTGGTAAGTAGGTTATGAATCGTGAAATCAATCTTATTTCTCTCCTGGTTCGAGTTGTTAGATCGGTGTTGAATTCTGGTTCATCGAGATCGATAGAAGCACATTTTTATATGTATGGTGGCGGGCTCGATCTGATTTTTGAGTCCGATGCCGCCATTATGAGTTTTGGCGGCGCGGGTATAATTTGATGATGGGGTGGAACGAGGGAATTGTGGGGTTGGGCACTTGGGCTCAAACCAGCCGGCCACAAAAACTCCAACTCTTACCTCATGTGTGGTGGTGGTTTGTTTTTGTAACTCGTCTGGCTCAAATGAATCTTAAAATTAATTTAGGAGACTCTTTAGATATTGCGAGCTAGTAAAAGAAAAAACATTTAAAAGTCCTATCCGACTTTGTTTTGTTTCAAACTTCGATTTAGATATTTTTTTTTGTCCCACTTAAGAGAAAAATGAAGACTGGGTGAATAGAAACCGTCTTAAAAATCTTTTGAATAAAAAACTTTTTATATGAGCAAACACTTTGTTAAGACCAAAGGTGATCAATTATTGTACCAATGCGCAATTACGTTTTGTCCAGAAATCAATTTGTATCACTTAATTGTCTCTTTCAAGTCAAGATACTTTAAAGTATCACTATAAGGAAGACTTTCCCTCACACATTAAGCGACCGCTAACCCCTCCCTCCTACAAGGCTACAATCAATGTCAGTACTAACTCGGTAACTCTAATTGACTATCTTTCACACATCGATACCTAATTGACTATCTTTCACCTCTTGGAGCATAACTCAATCTTAGAGCATCTCCAACGCAGGTCGGGCGCAGGCGATGGATTCAAATTTATGGGTGTAATCTACGTGTAAATAACACTAAGGAGTGATGTTAGTAAGAAGTTATTTTTTCTTCAATAATAATCATAAGAAAAAGGTGGGAAGTGTTTGGAGGGAACACTGATAAGTGCCGCGGGATCATTCTTTTTCCACTCTCTCTCTCTCTCTCTATAACATCACACCGATCGGCGTAGAGTTTACCCTAGCAGCTAACAAAGATCTTGTTCTTCCCCTTTTCAACACTCAACAAACCGAAAGAAGAAAGTAAGTTCCTTTAAACTAATCACAGCTTAATCGAACAAAATCAAGTAAACCCAATGATAATTTTAGGGTTTCCCAACTAAATATGAAAGACCCTGATTCCTTTTCCTCGTTGCTACTATAAATTACTGATTTTTTTTGTTTTTTATGTGGATTATTGGTTTGTTAGATTTAATTGAATCATACCTCTTATAGAAGTTAATGGCTGGATATTAGTTAATATACCCACATGTCTATTTGATTGAAATAAGTGTATTCAGGATATCGAGCTGCTGATAGGCAAAACTAGATTGAAACCCTAGTTTGGGAAGAACTTACTTCAACTTTGCAGATTAGGGTTTGAGTTAAAAACATGGAACTTCGGATATTAGAACCATACTACCATAACTGAAGTTTTAGTAGACTATATTCTTGTACTATATTCCCAAATTAACCCGATACTCTTGATTTTATTTAGTTAGGGTTTGGTCTTGTTTTCCTATGGTATTATTAGCTCCCTCTACTCTATTGAACATTTCTTTGTGATGGTGAAAATGTACTGGTTTTGTTCTCAAATTGTTTAGTGAATGAACCTATGGTTCTTGAGTTCTTTAATGCTGCTGATTAACGCCTAGGGTTTCTGCAGCGAGTATTTGTTCTTGTATGAATGTCTTGCTACTCGTTGGGCTTATAACTAAGTTGAAAACTAGGGATGTCGGTTTTTGGATCATGTTGTTGGAATAATGTTATTTCGCAACCTGAATCTGTAGGTGCCTGCTTATGATTCCGACGAGAAAATGCTCATTCTCCATATCACAGTTTACTAGCATTACATAATCTGTGTTTCAAGCTAAGTTTATGTCACTAAATTCTGGTAGGTTTAGTTTATAAGCATAAGGACTAAAGAGACCCACATTCTAAATTTATACCCTATGCTTTAGAAATGGACAGATTTGTTACGAATCCTTTAGCCTGTGAAATCAAGAACACAATTTTTTTTTTGGGGTAAAATACAAATCGGACATAGATGATAGTAGTGGAGGTGAAGTGGATGGAACCGTAGAACAATGACCTAACCTACTTATTGGAACAAAGTTAGGATAAAAAAAAGAATCGGACAGGATGAAAGTAGTAGGTTATTTGGGTTCCGACTCGTAAGTATAGGAGAATGTTTCAAATTGTGTCAAGTCAACTAAATAATGGAACTTTAACATTTATGATGTTGAAATCCACATTTATAACGACAGTTTCTTGTTTCGATAGCATTATGATAGAGGATGCTGGGAACTCAACAAAAATAACCGAATGATTTGAATCTATTTGCACCCATTGTTTCATTATCTTTTTATCATCCGCTTTTCAGAATCATGAGCAATAAAGGTGAAGGCAACTTTAGGGAACCGATGAGCGAGCAGGCAGTTGCCAATATATATGGGAACATGAGGTCTGAAATGAACCAACTTTACTCAAAGATCACAGAACTAGAGATGGAAGTGAGCGAACATTCCTTGGTGATCGGTGCCATATCGCCTCTTGACCCATCTAGGAAGTGTTTCAGAATGATCGGAGGTGTCTTAGTAGAGAGAACCATCAAAGAAGTTCTTCCTGCCGTTCAGCGAAACAAGGAAGGTCTTGACGAGGTAATAGCTCGGATGAACGAGGCTCTAGAAAGGAAGAAAAAGGATATATCAGAGTTTGAGAAGAAATACCAAATCAAGATGAAGAAAGCTGACAGTGAAGTGAGAGACGACAGCAACCAGAAAGAAGGTTCTGCTCAGGGAGTTCTTGTTGGTCCAGCAGGCGCAAACGAATGAATGGTCGATCTCTTCTCATATTTTATTTTAATATCTTGTACTGTTTTTGAATCTCTTTGTGCTTATGAAGGATGTCGGTAGAATATCTTTGCGCTGATTCGAAATGTTAGACAATGGTTCTTCATTGAGCTGCTGTTAGGAGTGATATACATATTTCAGCTTGATTGAAATTGATTTTGACTGTTTAGACATCAATTGGTTGATTTAGGTGCTTGGTTGATTTAGGTGCGTCCTGAGTTATTGAACTTGGATTGGGATCGGCTTTCAGCCGTGACCTGAGTCTGGGCTGTCTAACTGGCTGAGTTGAAGTTGTATGCAAATAAAAATTCAATTGCATTTACCTATTTCTAGTTTCATGCATATGCTTGGATGATGGCTCTTACTTTGTTGTTGGATCGATCCTTTGGGAAGTGACGATGAGATCCTGTAGACATGCTAAGCTAGCCGGATCATGTAGACATGCTAAGCCAGGATTGCGTCCCAGATTAAATCGGGACATGGTTAGTTTGATTCATTAAACTAGTCACAAACTGAGTCAAAAACATAGCGATCGAAAACTTTACATCAAAACTAGTCATAATGGGAACCCATTAGATTAGATATTTCCACAAGATTAGGCATATACACCCACACAAAAAGTTGCACACACACTAGTGAGTAGTGACTAAGACCTCAACAAAAGAACACGAGACTAAAAACACACATAAACAGTACAGTACTTTGACATCTCTCAGCACCTATATTTTTCTATGATTTTATGCATCCTGAGTATTAAGCCTAGCAGCAGAGGCAACTGAAGCAGCTACTCCACCAGGGTAAGTAGCCATGTTTGGGTTATTCCTTAGCTCAGCATTTATCACTCCTTCAGCATCCTCTCGGGTCACCACTTTATCCGCTGCCAGTTTAGTAGTTGCATCCTGTTGTAGTAACACAGTCAATAATGAATTTTTTAAAAGAGAGAAATACTTTTGAAACCGAAAGGTTCCGTGGCGGCCAGTCCGGGGAGACTGGGAAACAGTCCGCCCACCAATTTGGGTTGGCTCCGAAGAAACCAATTTGGGTTGGCTCCGAAGAAACCAATTTGGGTTGGCTCCGAAGAAAAAAAGTCGAGCCATTTGACAGGGTTGTTATTAAGAGAGATGGAGAGAAGACTGTACAGCCAGAAGATCAGATAGTTTGGTCTTGTCCTCGTTGCGGGTCACCCGGGCATTAGCAGCAGCAGCAGATTGAGCTTCAGCAGCAATACCACCAGGAATGGTGGCATTGATGCCAGTTGCTCTTACTTCGGCAGCTTGAATTGCTGCAGCATCACTTTGATCCACTGGTTTATCACCTGCTGTTATCGCCACAGCTTCTAGTGCTTCTCCTATTGTCACTGCATCTTCATCCACTGCTACCGCAGGTGTTGTGGTTGGCAACGGCGCTGGTCTACTGTACTCTGCAATCACCTGCACTCCCATTGCAAAATCCCAATTATGAACATCACTATAATTCATAAACACCTCAAAAGAGGAAAGTGGGTTGTTTTTCTCAGTAAGTCAGATCTGAAATCTGACTCAAAGATTTACAGCTAATAATGTGGTGTCTAAATGGTTAATTCTAAGTCCAATTGAGTCCGGGTTAGTCTAGAATCAGATGATCCAGATTCAGCAGAGTGGGTCCATCTGAGTCAGATGATGGACTGACCCAAATTCCAAACAAGTCCACCCTGACCCAGATTCGGTTGGACCCACCTGAGTCCACACTAGATAAGTCCATTTGAGTCACAATAGAATCAGGTCTAGTTGAGTCAGATGATCTGATTCGTTCGAGTCAGATGATTCAAATAGAGAATAACGAATAGAAAACCAACAGTCTCTAAAATTACCTGACCGGCGACTGATTCAGAGATAATACGTTTCCCAGGAACATCGGTTTCGGTAACAGTAACACCTTGATCACCGGTAACGTCGGTGACTTGGGTATGACTCACAAGTCCAGCTCTCTCATTTTTGGTGGCGGCGGATTGCATGACAGCGGCGGCGCCACCTTTCTGAGTCTGACCAAGTACCAAATTCTCAGCAGTTTGCATTAAGGAAGCATCTTGAGGTGCAATTGGTTTTGAAGCTAGTTCACCGGAGACAGGAAATACGTCACCGTATTTAATGGGTTCTTGATCTGCCGGCCGGTTTGGTTGTTCTTGACTCATTTTTCTTCTGAATCAGATTTCAGCTATTGGATTGATCGGATTATATTATTAGATAGATTTGATATAGTAATTAATTGTAAACGATATAAATATAAACTTCGGGATAAAAAGGGCATGACCATTTTAATGACACGTAGGATGTGAATATAGGCAAACGTGGCAACTATATTGTGTAGGTGTCAAGCTGTTGATAGCTCAAGTAACAACTATTTTGTCTGAGGTGTTGGTTTTTAGAGCAACTATGTGGCTACCAAAAGTTACCATGACACCTTTTTAAAGCTAAAAGATTATAGAAAAATGCTAAAATGGGGAAAAAAATCAGAGCCCACACATGTCGAGCTCATCGACTGTGATTAATTAAAAAACAAAAGTGGTTTGACCAATAAGAATCGATCACATCAGATTTCGTCTCTAAGCAGGCTTGGTGTTGCACTATGTCTATATTGTCATTGTTGTGTTTTGTCCAATTTTAGAGCATCTCCAACGCAAAACTCATAAAAATTTCTATTCATCCTATTTGTCAAGTTCCAATTGAGATTCTCACTCCTAAGTGGTCTTAATAGAGATCCTCAATTTCTTTTTGTCTCCAATGCAAAACTCTAAAACTTATCTTATTTACTTATGTGGCATAGTTATTTTTGTCAATAAATAATTAGTTATTTTAGAAAAATATAGAAGACTCGATTTCTATTGGTTGAAAATCAAATATTGATGAGTAGGACAATTAGAGATATCTTAAGAGGACACTCTAGAAATAGAGTGTCCTCTTGAGATATCTCTATTCCACCCTCGACACGTCATCTTAGAGATCCAAATAGAGTGTTGCATTGGAGTTGAGTTTTAAGAAAAAACTCTAAAAATCCTAGGTGGCACTTAGAGTTTCTAAGACTGAGTGTTGCATTGGAGATGCTCTTAGTCCAAAAGTATAACGTGGCATATTCATTTCCTAGCCTAAAACGTGCCACGTCACCTTCGGTTATGCTCGGGCAGGATTATCAACAACAAATCTCATCCGAAAAGCAATTGACACTAAAAACCCAACGAGGATTATCAACAACAAATCTCATCCGAAAAGCAATTGACACTAAAAACCCAACGACCCATCATAAACATCAACGGCCGCGCTCTTGTTCCCGATCCTAACTCGTTGTATGTGCAAGTCGTCCTACTCAGTTGTATGTGCAAGAGATCAGGTGCTATTCGAGGCGATTTGGGCAAAATAAAATAACAAAATTTTCCCCGCCAACTTAATAGAGAAAAGAAACGTTCTTACATAACAGTAAGCAAACTTTCATTAACAAAACACATTAAATGTTCTATTAGGCTATTCACTTGACATACATATATTATTCTTATATTATACAGACAAGCCTGATATATTTGAACTCATAAGACAGACTTCCTTACTCCTGTAGATAAAAACCCTAGATAAAATAGAACTAAGTAGACTTCTCAATGTCAAAAGCATTTGATTATAGTCGAGAATAGCAAACGAAAACTAATTACACAAAACTAGAAGATAATAGTTTTTATTCATGTTACTTCGGAAAGGTTTTCGTTTACTTGTATGAGAATCAAAGCTTGGGAGGTTCTCAATTACCCATTATTTCTAGTCCATTACCTGCAGATAACACCACAAAATGATCACTTAAATACTGACACTGCTTGTATAATGACAGTAAATGGTACTAGAGTAAAATTATCGACCACATTAAACCACACAAACTAAACTCTATATGGTTGACCACACGAAACAGGATACTCCAACGATACTTCGAATAACCAAGGGAGAAGACATAGCTTTTCACAAGATTTTCGAATTCAACTGAAGTTACGTTAAGATTGGAAAATTTTGGTGTAGGTATATTTACATGTTAAGATGCATCTAAGGTCGATATAAATAATAAAATCCAAACATAATCTACTTTCTAGCATGAAAGATTAAAAAAATGTGCTCCAAAATGAGGAAGCATTGAGAGACCCAAGTGAAAACACATAATAAGCAAGCAAGACAGTGTAATGTGGACTTGAAACAACTTACCGTCTGGATCGAAGAAGAAGACTTGCTTTGTCTTTCCATTAGGTTGGGTCTTCTCAAATGTCTCAATTCCTTTCTCCTGTAAAAACGGAATTCAAAAAAATCTATCCCTAAGTCTAAGCATAATGATGATGGTAGTTCGTGACATTGGTGCAGTCTCTTGCTAATGTTTCGTTTTCAATTTGTTCGATTAACGACAGAAATATAGCACGGTAGCATAAAATTTGAGCTAAAAACAAAATCATTTTGATAGCAATTACTTGCATTAACAATCCACGTGTTATTGAACTATCATCTTTTCCCCTTCTCTAAAAACTTCTTCTACATTCTTAGTTTTTCTATCGTTTCGTTTCAAACCCCAACAAGCTATCGATTCCTCATCCTCATTATCGAAATCTTCATTAGTAGTGTTAACATTAATACCTCCCCTCAATACTAGGGTTGGGTCACTCGGTAACCCCTCTCCACGCAAAGCTCAAGTCACGAAGTCCTGACCCATCCCCGAAACACTAGCTCACACATACCCTGATGGAGCCCATTGGCCCTAATTCTCCGCGAAAACGAGCTTCAAGGAAATAATTGCCCAAGGCTCATCTGTTTTGTAAAATTGTAATGTCCAAACAATGTGGGATAATGCTAATTAGGGTTTCCAATCATCAAAGAGATAACTCATGTTCAAATATAAGATTGGACTATGTTATTTGTTAATTTTAACTCAAAGAGGAGAAGAAAGAGATTACCTTTAGGGTTTGGATGACAGAATCAATGTTAGAAACAGCAAATGAAAGATGATGTCCTCTTGGAAGATTCTTTGGATCAGCTACTGCTTCTTCTGTTGAGCTCCATGGCCCTTCTGGAAGTTTTGTTTCAGGGTTTCTTTGAATGAGATGGAGTGATAAAGAAGGTGAAATACTCAACCAAATGAGTTTTAGTTCCCCAAAATTAGGGTTTTCAATCCTTTCAAACCCAAATATCTGCAAATCAAATCAGAATCCCCCCAAAAAACGATGAATTCGAAGAAAAATTATATAAAAAAATCTGGTTAACGAATTAGTGTATACCTGTTGATAGAAATTAGCTAGACGTTCAACGTCTAAAGTTTCTCTTGCGATGTGATTTAGGGCAACTCCTGTTGCAACCGCCATTGTCCTTCTCTATCTCTCTCTCTATTCACAAAGGAATGTGGTCGAGTAGTACCATCGAGCAAGCCCAATAGGGCTAAATGGTCCAGCCACTCGGTTAGTGTCCCTGCTCATGTCTGAAAAGCTGACTCACTCTATTCACACAAAGGAATGTGGTCTGAGTACGATCGAGTAAGGCCAATAGGGCTAAATGGTCCAGCCACTCGGTCAGTGTCCTTGCTCATGTCTGAAAAGCTAACTACACCTTTGGTGGGTCGAGTAATACGCAAGGTCCCAAGCCGAGTAGCCGATACTAGTGGTTCTTCACAGACTCGTGCAGGTAGCGTGGACCTACAGACTTGGGCAGATCCATCCAAGTAGTGGTCCTTCACGGACTCTGCCAGACCCATCCAGGTAGCTTAGACCTACGGACTCAAACAAACCCATCCAAATAGCGGCCCTTCACGGACTCGACCGGACCCATCCGAGTAGATGGTCCTTCACGGACTCGAGCAGAGCCATCCAAGTAGCATGGGCCTACATACTCGGGCAGACCTATCCAAGTAGCATCCACATTCAATACAATGACGTTATGATCAGTAGTGCGATTCTTCAACTTGCACGCCCTTGGAAGCATTTGATCACAACGCGGAAAATGTAGTCTTTATTGATACAACAATAGACCATTTATCTACTCATTACCATTTCTCAAATGCATATAACTTAAGATATGTGGTTCAACAAAAAAAAAAATATAACTTAAGGGTCCCTTCAATATCTTTCTTCCTTGTGACAAAATTAAAATTCTTTACTTTCACATCCATTCTTATATCACCATCTGAAGGAAAATGAAACTCTGCCTGACACATCATGACTGAATCTCGGCAATGGTATGTGTAACGAGGCAGAGTTTAGAGAGAGAAATCCATAGGAGAAAGAGTTCGGGGATTTTCGAGGTCTAAAAGAGTGTGCCAAACTCATAAGAAAGGAAATTGAAAAGAGATGTAGCTCCAAGTATCAGTTATTATTGAACAAGTTATATATAATTCAACATTAAAAACAACAAAGAAACACTGACTACGCCCATTAAACCGAACATACAAGTACTCATTAAAACCCTAATGACAGACTTTGTTGCTTTGCCTTTCTAAGAATTTCGATAACTCTTCACCTATTTGTATGAAAACTATGGATCTTACAAGGGAAAGAAAAAAAAAAGAGAGAGAGAGAGATTAGATGTCAGCAGTCAAGATCAAGGATGATATAATCATAACATAAGCTAGAAGGGAGAAAATTGCTATCTGAATGAAGAACTTTGGATTTTCTCTCATACTTGTCGATGTAACAGCTCTGCAAGAAGAAACCCACATCGTATCAAGTAAGATAGATATAATTTCGGAGAATGAAACAAAGGGATTTGCTGTCTCTATAAAGAATTGATTATATATCAATCTGAAGGAGAAATACCTTGCGATTCTCTGCGAAAACTTATAGAACGGCAAACTCTGGATGAAAACAATGCCTGGGCCCGTGAGAACAGCACTCACAAGATTTTCACCCTGCGAGATCAAATTTTGATTTTAAGTAACAGGATCTCGGCAATCAACGAAGAGAGAGAGAGAGAGACTCACCCCGAACACCACCCGTCTAATTGGACCAGGATTTTTTATTTGAAAGTTAATTGTAGAAGTCATGGCAACAATGCAAGAAGCATCAACGACTAGTACTTCGCCGACTTCAAGATTTTTCTGGACAACTACAAAACAAGAGGAATCCGGAGCTCTAAGAGTTAGTAACGAAGAAATTGGAAAAGTGCAAGAACTTCATTCTTTATCGTGAAGATAATTCATAACTTCACATATGGTGATACCAAGTAAATACATTAGGTAAATTAAACTTACACATCAGAACATGAAATATATGCACTTGTTTAGTGACAATCCAACTATCACATACATTACTGGTTCAACAAACAATTAGCCGATGTCATTTGTGTCTGGGGGTTATAAAAGTAGCTAAGTTCAATAAATTCCAAGTTACAATAGCTTGTATCGAACTTCAACTCATTAGGAAAAGTTATACTAGTAGATGTTTTTTGATATACAAGTTTATCTACAAGATGACGGGATACTATCTTTTGGTGAAATGTCCAAGTTAGGAATCAATAACATACAAGAGTTAGAGATAGAGGGCATACCAGAACCACCAGCAACTAAGAATGCAAGTCCTTGACCTTCTAGCTTCTGTCTCAAAACGACCTATATATCATTGGCTTTAGTCAGACAAACATATGACCAAATTTAAAGTATATGTAGTATTTACAGAAGTGAGAACTCGTAAAAAATTTATCAGAATTAATAACAATATAGAGTGAAAGAACAAAAGGAACTGCGTGGAAATTCGCTGAATCAACGTTAATTGCTCAAATTGATGGTATATTTTTCATTTGTTAGAAAGAAGTACAGTTAATCGCCATTGAGTACCTCTGGTCCAGCAACGATATTACGCGCCCTCTGATCAAAGTTTGTCACTTTAACACTATTCACCGAGCACAGGAATGCATCCGGCTACAGAAACCATATTCAGTGAGTAGATTATACACCCAAGGAAAAGAAAGATAGAAGCCAAACCAAAATTAATTCTTTTAGCAAAATCCCCATCCCAAACTGTAAGTATGTCGAACCAAAGTGTGCTAATGTTGGACAGTGGGAAACTAAAACACAATTTCATAGTATATTGAATAATAGAATGAGGAAATTAGTTCTACCTGGCACAATAGCTCTCCACCAAACTTTGCCAGATCAATCTACAAAAGAAACATGAACCAATGGTGTTGGAGGCCGTACCAACTATTCATCGAAGTAATTATTTAAACTTCCAAATTACATGGTACATGACTACGTGTTAAGGGTTGATGATATAAATTGCTTTGTAAGATCTGAAATATTTCATGAATACGAACCGGAAGTATCCTTGCAAGGGAAGGTGCAGCTATTCCAACAAATCCATCATTCTGACCTTGATTGAGAAGAACTATGCTAGCCACACTCTTGCCAAAAATCCTTTGCCATATATTTCCCTCATTTTCCGGGAGGAACAGATTTTCCATTTCAATGGTTCCGGACATGTAGCACAAGCAACCTACAAATTGGTAGAGAGTCAAATATGTAACCTAACAATATTCCTGGATATCTCTACCAAATGAACAAGATCACAACATAAAATTAGAATCCATAAGCTACAAAAGGATCCTCAAATTGCTTAATGATGTCACCAAATTATAAACAGTGTAAAACTATGTGACACTCCTCGCGTAAGTCGACCATGCTTTTAAATCAAACATTTGGAAAACTTTTTGGTACTGCAATACCCAAGTTCCCCAAACTGTTAAACAACCTATCAAGTACCCAACAGAACTACGCAGATACTGCACCACCACTCTTAGAATTAGATATTATTTACAAGATTCTGTAGATTGATCCAAAAGTAGGATGTAGTATGATACGTCCATTAAGTTTAAGATACAACGCAAGCAAGTCCAGGAAAATTAGCTCACACTTTTTTCCTCTGGTCATGGGTAGTAAAGCATACGAAAATAATTAAAATGTGTTATTCATCACTTATTGTTGTTCCATCCATCCGCACGGTAAAAAAACGAACGTATAATCATGGAAATATTAAAGAAAGATAAGAGGACATGGAATGACGGAAAAAGATGTAGCACTTAGCTAAATAAAGACTGACATATTAGGCTACGGATATATCTTACGTGTATAATTTATCCACAAGCGTCGGTTGGATTAGGAAAAAGAGATGGACCATATCATTTACTAACGAATGCTTGTAAGACTGGATAGTACAATTCAATCCGCAGCCGAAGAAAGTTAAAAAAAAAAAGGAAAATAATCGAATCCGGAACAAATAGATTCTAAAAATGACTTAGATGTGGTTGTCATCTGACACAAGGGCAGGAGGTTTGGAATATGGAGAGACCAACGAATATTATAGACTTACGCGATCTTACACGTCCACAAACAAATTTATCTCTATTGAAAAGATAACATATCAATAAGAAACACTAATATGATCGAGAATCTTCTGTTCATCATCCGTTTCTTTTTTAGGAACGGTAAGATTCAAACCTAGTCTCTCGACGGAAAGACATACACGTTAACACTCAACCAAAGTGAGGTTCACTTTGTTCATCCCTTTCAACAACAAACACAATGCGGTTCACGGGTCAGGTTACTTCGCTTTCCGAAGAAAGTTGTGGGCAGAATAAATGGTGAATAAGTTACCAAAAACTAAACCTTAAGAAGAATATTTAAAGCAAGTGTATCACTACTACAACTATCGATCCATAGATACCATAATCATGGCCGGAGAAACTTACCCGGCTTTGCGATAACCTTCTCTTGTGGCTTTAACATAATCTGACCAAAAAAAAAAAGAACAAAGATTACAAACAATAAGTGTTCATTCACTCAAAATGCCCAATTAAGTTAATAGATAATCAAATAGATCACCAATTACCTGCACAATCTGAGCTTCACCACCTAAAATTTGGAAAGGCACCATAACTGCTTCAGGACTCTGAGACAAACAAATTAATCCCAAATTCAAATGAGATCTTCGAAACCCACATGAAAACAAGTTAATCCGAACATGATTTAACTCAATTTGAAACCTCTAGAATGGATCTAAAACGAAATTTGCAAAAAAAAAAAGGCATAATCTAGAGAGAGGTAGAAGAAGAGTACCTGGTAGACATAGGGCTGGAAAGGAGTGGAGAAGAAAGGTGCAGCCATTAGAATTAATAACAAGGAAGGAAGGGGTTTAGTCTTAGGAAATGAAAAATCGAGATCACTTCCAGAATCAGACAGCAGATTAGAATAAGGCGCGATTCGAGGTCGATCGGAGCAGACGAAATTCAACGACGAGTCCTCTTGTAAGAACCAATTTAACTGATTCAATAAAGGGTTATTTTGCAAAAGGGGTCATAGATAAGTACCGGGTTTTGCGAAAGGGGCATGACCTTTTATTTTTTGCAAAAGGGTCGTGGACTAGTGTTGACCAGTTAAATTCTAACACCGTTAATCTAATTCCATTACTTACAAAATATATTGTTACATTTAAAAAATTTATACGATTTTGACACTAAATTCGCAAAGGTGAAAAATAAGACATCCATCTTGAAAAACATTATTTTTCTAGATTTTCTAGCATTACACATTTAAATAATGAATTTCATAATCTAATACATGATGAATAAATGATATAATCAAAATATATTTATGTGAAATATAAAAAATGAAGCAAAATTTCAACTCCGGCATAAACAAGAGAGAAAAAAAATCTAAAACCACATGAATATAAATCTAAACTTTATTCTGTCTACTCAATTTAAAGATTTAGAAAGTAAAAGGAATTTAAGAAGTGTGATGAAGATTCGTAAAAAAAAAGTATTAAAAAAAAGACCAAAAAACTGACAAAAAAACCCTAAGCTCTTCTCTTGTCGGCGCAATCTCTTTGTAAAACTCAAGCGACAACACCTCTTTCAATTTCCGATGAAAATCGAAGGTGGAAGAAAGAAAAAAAAGAAGAAGATGAATAATGTTAACTATTCATGTAATGTGATGTTAAATTTAACATTTATTTAACGGTCAATGTTAGTCCACGACCCCTTCGCAAAATAACAAATAGTCATGTCCCTTTCGCAAAACCCGATACTTATCTACGCCCCTTTCGCAAAATAACCCTTTAATAAACCATAGGCTTTACCTCTGCCTACTGTGGGCATTAGAAAATTACACAAGTAATAACAAAAGGTCGATTGGTGAATGGTGGTGGGTCACTAACAACTTGGACTTTGACTTAGATTGGACGAAGTTCTGATTGGACTTGTAGACAGACAAAAAACAAGTCGAATCGTGAAATTCCAGGACACCGAGACAGTGCCGGTCAAGGGGGCTCTGACAGTCAAGTAGCAAACAAGAAAAAAAATAAATAAATAGTGGAATGTTGAGGCAATCACTGTGTTGTGTCATCGGATGATGGCTCGGCTCGTAGAGTGACTGGAGTTTCGACTCTACGGGATAGTTTGTCAAGTTGGTATCTTGGAACAGGTCGAGAGGTCGACTCGATCAGAGATTCTGTCAAATGGAGAAGTGAAATGGATTGGAGATTCTAGAAGAACTTCAAGCGCATCGGAGTTCGAAGGTAGATTATCGTCTAGAGTACTGATTGAAAGATAATAAGTGTGAGAGAGAAGATTGTTCAGTAGAGTTTTGGCTGATATCTGATGCCCTTTCGAGTCTGAGTCTCCTTCTATTTATTGGTGATTGATAAGCTCGTGGAATCTATCAGATCCGAAATGTTTTGGGGGTTGAGGATGACCCTGTCCCCTAAGGGAGACTCATTCGAGTCGTCGATATGTCGCCTAGAATAACTTGATCGTGCGATTGCTCCAACCCGACTCTAGAATCTTTGTAGTCAGAGATGACTTCGACAAATCTGAGGTGACGTGGGGTCTTCGATTGACCTAATCAAGTGGTATGTGGCGAGATCTTCAGAATTGAGGTTGAATCGACAACCCCCATGCTCGGTTGAGGGAGACCAAGGAGCGCTTGGAGTAGTATTACTTTTGATGGATTATTGTTCGTCTGAAAGGACGTTCACGTAGACTTGGATCCATTTATACTTCTAATGGGTCGGATTCCACGTTGGAGAGTGTCCAACCAGTAAGCGAGTGGGCTGGACCCAAGTAATATTTATGCAAAGTAGGCTGGGCCCTAGGTGACGTTTAGGCAAAGTGTGCCTAATACGATTTTTGATCACTACACTAGGAATCAGATCTAGGACCTACACGGTTTTAGAGTACATGTACTACCAACTGAGTTATCCGTTGTTGGTCTAACATTAACCAGCCGTTAGTTTATTTTATTACAGTATTTTTTATTTTAATTATGCAATTTATTTAGGTTTTTTTCAACATTGCTGAAGAGTTTAAGAATAAGATTTCGAAATTTTATAAGAAAGTAAAAGAAAAACATTGCTAAAGAGTTTTAGAATAAGATTTCGAAATTTTATACAAAATTATTTATATTTAGAAAAAGTTAGGAAGTTTAAGGTTTTAAAACTAATTAACTTTATGTAATTTATATATTTTGTTTTTAATTTCTAAATTTTAATTTTAGTTTTTATAATCTGCACCTAATGAACGGAACATTCCCAGAAAATCAAGAAGTTACAGATACTCCATACCCTTTGGATATTTCTGCACCTAATGAACTGAACACAGGGAGATCTCAAGAACATATATCTCTATCTATAAATACTAGTAGAGTAGCGTGCGGGAATCATTATATTTCATAATCTTCATATTTCTCGATCGTGGCGATTCTGAAAGCCGCATCAGTTCTTCTTCTTCTATTTTGCATGATCTATGCCAGGAATCCTCACTCTTGTTTTACAAAACCACTAGAATTAGGTATCAATGCCAAGTTTTCATCCGTATCATTGTTATTATCTCTCAATTTCTTGTATCAAGATGATCAAAGTTTTGATGCTGAGAACAAACAATTGATGAACGAATTGGTGAAATCAAGTAAGTAGTTATTTAGTTCAACAAAAAAAAAAAGTAAGTTGTTATTTTTTATTTATATAATTTCATGAATAAGGTATTTTCTGTGATCGAATTTCTTCTTAGAGATTAGTCTCTCTCTCTCTCTATCTTTCGATCAGCATCACTTAACCAACTAACCTCATCATCTGGTGATGATCCAATGCGAACCTCTCTTCAATTAGGTTTTTTTAATATTTACATATTTTTTATTAATATAGTGATATAAGCGCTTTTAGATATAATAATATTTAATAAAAAACACTTTTACATATAATTATATTAATTATATCATTAGATATAATTAGTATAAGGTACCGTTTGGCTAAGCTTAAAGGTAGTAAAATTAATAAAAAACGTTTTTAGATATAATTAATATATTATATATTAAAAGCGCGTTTTATTATTAATATATCTAATGATATATTAAAAGCGCGTTTTATTAGAAATAATCTTCATATTTCTCGATCGTGGCGATTCTGAAAGCCGCATCAGTTCTTCTTCTTCTATTTTGCATGATCTATGCCAGGAATCCTCACTCCTGTTTTACAAAACCACTAGAATTAGGTATCAATGCCAAGTTTTCATCCGTATCATTGTTATTATCTCTCAATTTCTTGTATCAAGATGATCAAAGTTTTGATGCTGAGAACAAACAATTGATGAACGAATTGGTGAAATCAAGTAAGTTGTTATTTTTTATTTATATAATTTCATGAATAAGGTATTTTCTGTGATCGAATTTCTTCTTAGAGATTAGTCTCTCTCTCTCTGTGTCTTT